>NC_085841.1:347326972-347638043 GCF_035594765.1 Anolis carolinensis
CTTAACCCTTGGGGTTTAAGGGTTTATGTAATAATTTAATAGCAGGGTTGCATGGTCATTTAAGCCCCAAGGGTCACTTTTGGTGTCACCTGGCAGATCAAGGGCTATGTAAGGACAGAGAGAGGGAGAGACTCAAATCACAGTATGCAGAGATGTGGATGTTATATTCTGACCTTGCTTGCTGGGATGTTGTGGTTGCTTGTATATGTCCGGAGGGAGATAATTGAGAACCTATTCCTTTCCCTAGCTATCTCAACTGAGATTGCAGTTTCCTCAGTTGAAAAGAGCCATTTTGGAAGCTGGTGAAAAGGTAGATGTTGGACTTCCTACCTTTGAATGCTGCATAAGGAACGTCTACAAATGTATCACTGGAGTTCAATTTTTTATCCTTTTTGTGGGTGCTTCCTTTTGTGGGTACTTTAGCCATTTTTTTCATAGAGATATCCCAAGGCAGGAAAAATGCAGAATTTCAGAAGAATGAATGTAAGACTAGGGAGTAGTGATGACTCAACAGTGAAAAAAAGCAGGGCAGGAATGTGGTGGGTGGAAGATGGACATCGAACATCTTCCACGCAGAAAGACTAACATCCAGTATTTCCCAGTGCTGCCACATCCCATGTATATAATGGGACTTGAGCATCCACATATTTTTCTGTCTACAGGCGATTCTGAAATCAAGCTCCAGCATATATTAAGGGCCCACTGTATCCATGTTTACAATTTGCCCATTATGTGTCAGTTGTTGTTTTAATTCAGTGATTTTTTTCAGTTTTTGAAACTATACTCCTGTGTGTGTGTGTGTGTGTGTGTGTGTGTGTGTGTGTGTGTGTGTATATATATATATATATATATATATATATATATATATATATATATTCAAACTGAGTTTTAAAAGGATGCATGCACATTAAGCTGTTATTAAGTTTTATCATGTTCCCCATATAAACTTTTTGGCTGTTTTTATTCCCAGTACCATCAGTGGTCTGTACACTCTAAATATTTTGATGAATATAATAAAGTTTGAATAGCCCTTAGGCTACAGGGTTGCTGAACATCATGATGCTTTTTGGAAGTGTTCCAGTAACAGGTGGCAGACTTATTAGTCTGTATATCACTACCAGCATAATTGATCAGCTGCTAAATTACTTATGTCTGGCTCGGGGCTAAGGATGGGTGAGAATTTATTTCAGCTTGTGTCTTTGATAAAAATGTGCCAAATTCTAGTGAACAATTTGCCACAAGTGTTATCTAAACAGTTATTTTTGTGTGTTACAAAGGTCTCTAGACCAAAATGGCCAAGCTGTTCCATCTAGGGACCACATAAATCCCCACCTCCAATGCCTTTAAACATTGAGAAAGTTACAATGGAGGTGGTAACAAGTTCACATCCTAGATAGATGTCTATAAGATAGTTTTTTGAAAGATTTCAGGGATGATATTTTTAAAAATTAACCCCAAGAGGAGTGCATCTTAGATACTGCATCTAAATTGAGTTGCCTTTAGAAACTGTTCTGAAATGTCAGTGGGTTCAAAGTGCACTGTTGACAGTTTCAATCGTTATTTAACTCCCCTGTTGCAACACTCGACCTGCTACCAGTCCATTTCAGAATTCAAAATTATGGTTATGAACTTTACATCTTGGGTCCAGACTGTCTGAGAGAACATACCTCCCTGTACAAACTGGACTGAGTGTTGTGATCTTCAGGAAAGGTCTTTCTCTCAGCCCCACCTTCATCATGTGTCTGTCTGTTAAGGACACAAGAGATAGTCTCCTCTCGGGCTCCTTCTGCACTGCCATACAAAATCAAGATTATCTACTTTGAACTGGATTATATGGCAGTGTAGAAGGGGCCTTAGATGGTAGCATTCTCTTCTGTGGGATCCTTCCTTGCTCTCATTCTACTGGCAGGCTAAGATCTTTCTGTTTAGGCAGGCCTTTGACTCTTAATCATACAATAGCAAGGTGTTTGAAAGTGATATGCTGTGTCTTCATCTTGTATCCTGTACGTTATTTTTCAAATCTGTTTTGAAGTGTTTTAACCATGTGCCTTTTTAATTGGAATTTTGATTCAAATATTTTAAAACTTTTATAAGTTTTTAAACAAACTTGTATTTTTTATTTTGTTTCTAAGCTGGGAGAAAGGAACAAATTGAGTCTGAAAGGAGCCTGGAGCCAGACAAAAAACATTCTGGGATGCATATGGCCCACAGACTCTTTAAATACAACTCTTGATCCAAACCCAACACAAGGAAAGGCTGTAAGTTTTCTAGGGTTTGTACACCTACTGTCATGCCTCACATTGGACATGCATTACAGCCAAATGGCTAATGTGAGACAGGACAGGAACTCATCAACATCTAGAGTGCCATCTAACATGGGAGTTTGATTTTCTGGCACTGTCTCTTGTTTCATTTTGGAATGTCTCTGTCGCACCTCAGACTAGTTCACCTTGCTGTAGACACCAGACCGCACACAGAGATAGTCTTTTGTAATTTTGTTGAGCAAAAGCAGAATATATATAGTATCAAAGCAGGCAGAAATATAGTTCCAAAGGTAGTGGTAAAATAGTCAGTAAATCCAATAATCCATAGACAAGAAGCAAGAGTCAATTTCCAAAGATACAATAATCCAAAGGTTACAAGGATTCTCAAACAGGAGTATATCCAAAGCAGGAGTAGCATGAAGACACAGACCATCCACCCTGATGAAGCAAGAATTTGCTTTGACAAAGATTTGCCGTTCAACACACTGTTTTTAAAAGCAACCCAAAAATGCACTCTTTCTCCCTTCACTGGCCTCCCTTTTCCCAGCTAATCTAAGACTTTGCTGTGGCATTCCTTTCAATTGTAAACGATCATCCCGAGAGAGCAACGGGCCTTCAAACTCGCCCTGACCGTCAAGGCCAAATTCCCCATTACCATTATCTTGCACCTGAACCTGAGCCTGAGACAGATCAAGCTCATTATTTCCCATGGGAATGTTTCCTTGGTTCTCATCCGTGACAGGCTGTATCTGGACCAGCCTGCGTCTGAATTCCATAATTCCCCATGGCATTATCTTGAAATTCATCTTGCATCCCATCATCTGACACCTGCACCTGTAAACCAAAATCCCCTTCCTCATCTTCACTCTGGAACTGCTGCTGAGTCACAACAGTCTTATCATCAAGTTTTCATTATAAGAGACAGCTGAAAGGGGTGTAACAGGCCTCCTTCTGCACAGTATTAAGCTAGCTATGGTACCACTGCTGTTGTTTCTGAGAGATCCTCTGCAAGTATCACAACCTCCACTACTGGTGCTCAGTAGCAGTTTGGCACATTTATTCTGGCTCCTCAGCAAAAGTCTTTCTGACATGGGAGACCTTACCGACAGCATTGCTGCCATCAGCATCACTTCTTGCCCTACTATCATGGAAACATTGCCATCTTACCTCTTTTTCACTAATGGGTTATCAAGTAAAGAATAAAAATGTGCAGCCTGATTTTGAAGGAACTGTTCTTCATACCATATACTGCAGGTTTTATATGTATAAAATCTATTATTCTTCCTGAATATAGGTGTGCCTCACTTAGGGAGAGGATATGTTCCCAGACTTTACATCTTTAACAGACCTTTGGTGCCAAACGTAATAATAATAATAATAATAATAATAATAATAATAATAATAATAATAATAATAATAATAATATTGCATACATTTATATCCTGTCCTTTTCACCCCCAAGGGGGACTCAGGCATCACAACCGGCAACCATTAGATGCCAAAACATAACATAACATGGAAAGAATAGGGATATTTATTTATTTACAGTATTTATATTCCGCCCTTCTCACCCCAAAGGAGACTCAGGGCGGATCACATTACACATATAAGGCAAACATTCAATGCCTTAATATAGAACAGAGACAGAGACAAACGCAGGCTTCGAGCTGGCCTCTTGGTCATAGTGATTTGTTGCAGCTGGCAGCTGGCTGCTCATCAGCCTGCGCCACAGCCCGGATAAGGTCCTGCACCACCAAAAAAAAGAGCAGCACACATTTATTCAGAAGTAACATCATACACATATGAATTGAAACGATCAGTCTGGTAAGCCTTGCAGAAAAAAACAAATATTTTAAGTCTTTATTGCTTTCTTATGTTTTTCATTTTGGTGGCAAAACCTATAAATCTGTACTTTTTCAATATAGTTAGTGAGGCAAGGCTAATCTGCTTTATACTTCATTTTCTCTTTTTATGCTGTAAAATTTACTCAGTAAATGATTTTTGTTATACATAACCACAAACAGCTGCTGTAAGAATCAACTACTGTAGAATCCCATTCTTTCCTAAAGCTTTATTGTATTGTTTGCTGGAGACACACTTATACAACCACCAACACTGAAAGACTGTCCTTCTCTTGCCCTTCTTCAGCCTCCTCCTAATGCCAATACTTTGGTGGTCTGGGCACCTGTAAAAAAATATCTTTGGGTACTGTTTTATTATCTGGGCAGAGCCCAAAAGGTGGCAGTAGACAGAGAATGATAGTCCATTTTACCCATGTCACTGTTGTGGGAAGTGGGGAGGGGGAATAACCAGCAAAAATGGGGAAAATTGTTTTCCTCCTTCAGCTCCCCCCCCCCCAAATAAAATGGACTATGCTTCTCTGTCTAGCGTCTCCTTTTGACCTCCGCCCAGATAATGGAACAGTACCAATTTTTGTTAAAAGGAGATTCATAGCCATCGTTTTTATTAACTGAGATATGCCTTTAATCAAAAGAAACAAAGCAAGTTACTTTGATGTAGAGTGTTTCCTTTATGTAGCTATATTTGAACAACATAAATCAGGCATGTTGGTGTTAGAACTTGGAAATGTTACTTTCTTGGATTGTGGCTCTCAAAATCCTTTTTAAAGCATTAAGTTTCTCAAGATTGGTTGGTCTCCGTCATGAGTGGAAGGCAAGATGATAACCAATTTCCTCTCCATGCAGTCAAGCAGAAGATTGACATATAGATTGGAATCCTCTAATTGAGACTGACAAAGAGAATGTAAGTTGAACAACACGTAGGCAGGCAGCTTCTGGAGAAATAGACACTAAACCCTTTTCTAAATCAGGACAGTATTAGCGGACAGAATTCAAAGATATATCACCTTTCTTCTGGGAGACATACATCCAATAGTGTTCATTCATACCTTGTGTATATTTAGGATCTGAACTGAAAAGTATCCTGACACATTGAGCTCAAGGATGCTTTATTCTTAAGGAAATAGCCATCTGAAAACCTTGTTGGAGGAAATTGTTTTCAAGTCCCTGCAATTCTCCCTCCATCCACCCCCTTCCATGTGTGCATGAACCTTCAGGTTGTGTGTCAATTTATGGTTTTGCAGCGTATTGTTGTTTTTTAAGGTATGGAATAATCAGAGGGGATTTACCATTGTCTTCATCTGAAATATAACCTATGACAGTCTGGCCAGTGTTCCTGTATGGAGTTGATAGTCCATAAGGTCACTTTTTCAAAGTTAGATCTTTTCCTGCTGCCTACATTTGGAAAACAGAAGACAGTGTAGTGTGCATGTGTTATCATCAAACCAGTAGTATGGATGTTATTTTTATGGGAAGCTGTCAAACAGTTATGCATATTTCTCTGCATCTCAGTTCTCATCTTGATGATGTTTCTCTTCCTTACATATTCTTACACAGGAAATCTATTTTATTAAAAGCCATCAAACAAATGTATTGCAGAGTAACAAGAAAGGGAATAAAGAGGGGTGTAAGTTGTTCAGCCTAATTAGAAAAACAAAATTAAACTCCCAGTGGAACAGCTGTGGTCAAAAATTGGGAGTGTATCTGCACCAGAAAGCTTGGTTTACAAATGACCTTGGGAGCTGTATCCAGCTATGCTGCCATTAGTTTGTTTTGACCAGCTGGAAGTGGCATAACTAACAGAAAACCTATTAGCATCTTCCAGAATCAGTGGAGGAGAGGCAGTTGCATGAAAGCAATCCCATGTTCCCTGGGCCAGGGTACATTCTAGCTAATTATCATGAGCTGAGAGAGGAGTCAAAACAGAATATAGTACATTTCCGGTATGGTTGCTCCCAAAAATACACTGCCATCTGATTCATAGGATGCTTGTGCAAAATGCAGGGGTTTTTATTTCAAAGCAATGCATGGAAGGAAGCTTTAGGCATTAGCAATATAATTCCAGAATGAACTACATTGCTGGAAAGGTCAAATTATAAAAAATGCATCCTGGTATAAGTTTCCTCCCATCTAACCAGTGAGTAAAGCAAAACAGAAAAATTCAGCTCATCTGAGAAAATCCTCAAAATTTGTCACATTACACAGGTGACACTGCGGCTCAAGAAGGGGTTTTCAGAGGGAAGAGTGGCTTGCTTATCTTTTTTTAAAACACATGAAACAGTGTTTGAGATGTGCTAGAACTGTTCAATTAAAAAAGAAAAGAAATGCTTCTGGATGAAGTAAGGAGTTGTTGTATTACATTTACTAGTTTTTATACAGTTCATAGAATCATCGAGTTGGAAGAGACCACCAGGGCCATCCAGTCCAACCTCCTGTTGGTATAGTCTTTTCATTGCAAAGGTTTTCCCCATTTTGTTTCTACTTTTCTTCATAAAGATAAATATAGGAGAGAGGCAGTAGTGACTTCCATGTAAGTGGACCAATACATCTGTTTCAGGTTTTAGCTAAAATGCTGGAGCTCTCCGTAGTGTTGAATCCCATCCCCCTCTAAAATGTTCAGCACCTTGGATAGCTCATTTAAAATTCAGATTAGAAAAGATTAGGACCAGGTTCACCATCCTACTGGTCCTGAAGATACCAGCTGCCATGGGAGTGGCAACCAATAGCGAGAGGACAGTTGTTTTCCAAAATTACAACACAACAATATAACCACTATTGATTTTGCTACAGCTCCTTTGTCTCTTAAAAACTGTCATAACTGGGAGTGGGCACAGCTGAATTACAATATCTAACACTTTCTCCTCCTTTCTGTGTGATATTATTGCAAGAAAGTTGGGTTTATTGATGGTGGCCAGAGTCTAACTTATTAAACTCTTAAGCAGATTTTTTGTGCTTCCTTTTTTCCTCTTTTTTTTTTGTTTTAATACACGTATAATAGGCTTACCCTATCAGACATTCGGGGCAACCATTCAATATCTTCATGGCATTGTAGCAAGATTAATTTTGCTCTATCATAATCCAAAATAGAAGGATTTCAAGACTCCATGCTTGCAATGATAGAAATGATCCTTTGTTTCCAGGGAGCAGGGCCCCCTTCTTCTACCACAGACATTATAAATCCCAATGTCTACTTAAATATCACTTTTAGTCAATAGAACAGAGCAAACTTATAAACAGTTTTACCAACCTTTTGTCCCAGTTCAGCACAAGTTGTTGCCATTTAATCTATATTAGGACAGAAAGAATTGTGTGCAAAAAATTTTAAAGAGCTCTTTCTATTGGTTCTAATTTGACCACAACTCTTTTTTTTTATGTGTCAGGAGTGACTTGAGAAACTTCAAGTCACTTCTGGTGTTAGAGAATTGGCTGTCTGCAAGGACGTTGCCCAGGGGACACCTGGATGTTTGATGTTTTACCATCCTTGTGAAGGCTTCTCTCACATGGAGAGCTGGACTTAGGCTCGCCCAAAGTCTGAAATGACTTGAAGGCACACAACAACAACAATCCTAATTAACTTGACTATCTCATTGGCCAGAAGCAGGCCCACACTTTCCATTGAAATCCTGATAGGTTTATGTTGGTTACAATTGTTTTCATTGTTGTTGTTGTTGTTTTGCACTACAAATAAGACATGTGCAGTGTGCATAGGAATTTGTTCATTTTTTCCCCCCTCCAAATGATAATTCGGCCCCTCCACAGTCTGAAGGATTGTGAACCGGCCCTCTGCTTTAAAAGTTTGAGGACCCCTGGTTTAACCCATTGTGCCACCGAGGCTCCTGGCCATAATAGGCCCCATAAATTGGCCCCATAAAACAATTGTGGCAGAATCCTAATGCAATAAAAATCTAAAGATGATTGCATAGACCTGTCTCCTTTGTTATGATGAAAAAGTATTAAACCATTGAGAATCATATTACCTATTACTCCAAGAAACCTGTGTTTATTGAAACTGTTTGTTGGGTTTATTCCCCCATGAAGAGCTCTCTGTTTGTCCACCCTCCTTTTCCTTGGTAGTTGTGATCTTCTCTATGTGTATAAAAAATCCCCTTGTTAAAAAAAGTGATTTCAAACGGCAGTGCGGAGTGGAATTAGAATGCAGAGGGAGTAAAAGAGGAGGGAGGGAGTAGAAAAATCTGTATTGGAGGTTCAGATGACTGTGCTAGTTCCAAAGGCCAAAAATCCACATCTCTTTTTGAAGAAAAAAAACAGGGGTTAATGGAGATAAACAGTATAGTTGGAAAGGTTCCAGTCTATTTAAAAGGTGAATGGCTGCTCCTGGGCCCATTCATACTACACAGTGATAGCACTTTACACATTAATTGCTATGATAAGATCAAAGCTCAGATTTGTAGTTTGGTGGGGCAATAGAACTCTTTGGCAGAGAATTCAAATGCCCTTTCTTAATATACAAATGCCAACTACTAATTGAGCATGGCAAAATCAATATTTGCTTTAGGGATTTTCCTCCAAATAGTTTTAAGGTGCCATTGGTTTTTAAGCTACCATTGGAGGGGCGGCTATAAGAGTGCATCTACACTTTAGAATTAATGCAGTTTGACACCACTTGAACTGCCATAGCTCAATGCTATAGACTCAAAAGAGGTGTGGTTTTAAAAGGTCTTAGCTGTCTCTGCCAAAGGATGCTCGTGCCTCACCAAGCTACAACTCTTAAGGATTTCGTAACAGTTCAAATGGTATCAAATTGCATTCATTCTACAGAGTAGAGATGCTCTGTTTGTGGGCCAAAAATGACAGTCTGAAGCAGTTGAGAACCATGAGAATAGCCTTGAAGAGCTACTTGCAGCCCTGGGTTCAATTACTGCAATGGATACTCTCCTACTCTTATTCCTTTTACCAGGTTGTTTCTCTTTCTCAACACTGTTCCCAAAACTTGTTTGTTCCTTGGGAGATATTACTTGTGGGACACAATTTGGAACATTAAAAATAGGGGGTAAAAATTAAGTTTTCTCCTTTCCTCCACTGCTTCTCTGCTCTGAATTGTTGCTTTCTACAGTTTCTTTTCATTTTCAAAAAAATAATGTGACCCCAGTGCCCAGTTACACGCATTTGTGTGTTTTGTGCAATCAGCCTCTGAAGCGAGTGACTGTGGTGAGCTTCAGACAGGTCAAGTGCATATGAAATCTGGCTGCCTGCAGCTAAAAATAATTTCATGTGCTGGATATATGCATGAAGTTTGGCAGAACATAAATGCAAAACTGAACTTCACGTACCCAGAGTGAAGCAGGACAGCACTCTGAGACACTGACTTTAAGGTCGTGTAAATGTTTAATTCAACAATGGCTAGTTTTCAAGTAGTTTTTATTTCTGACACGACATTATCCAGACTTTTTTGGACTGGTAGTGGCCATGCTGAGTGGAGGATTCCAGAAGCTTTATTCCAAAAGCGAATGTTTCCAAACAAGACATTTGAAGGTTTTATCCTCACCTGTGCGCAACATTTTATTTCATATCAGTCTCTAAGGAAACTATCTTTTTGCACAAATTGTATAGCTAATCTGCAGTAGTTGCTGTCTTTTTGCATAGACTTTAAAAATGAGAAGAATTGAAAACCTTGTTTGCTCATTTTTCATCTGTACGGTCTTCTAATGCTTATTGCATGTGTGCACTTTGCTTCATAAATGGAAAAGACACTAGTTATTCATAGAAAGACTGCACTAATTGCAGAAACGTCAACAGGCCAAACATCCAAGAACAAGTAATTCAATAACATTTATTTACATCTCTATTTTGAGCTCTATGGCTGCATTGTATATCTTTCTTTTTTATTCTTGGGCCTCACTGTAAGTCCTTGTTTGTCTGTAATATGATATCTTGCCCTGTAAAAAATGGAAATCATCCAAGCAAACAATCCATTGTGTGGATTCCACAATCTTGTCAATCAATTTGATTATCTGAAAATAGAAGTGGAGCATATGTATCAAGGGTGATCCTATATAGCCCCTCAGAAAGTAATTTTGAAGTATATGCCTGTTTTCTGGACATCGGGAGACATCTCTTGATTTTGCCCAAAACTGGTTCTTGTCTCTGTGTGTGTATATGTGCCTTCAAACAGCCTGTTGATTATGGTGAACCCCATGATTTCATAAGGTTATCTTAGGCAAGAAGTGAAATTAAGAAGTGAAATATACTTGGCTGGCTATTGCTTCTGTATCAGAATACTCCTTGGTTCAGAATACTCCATACTCCTTATACATATGCGCCTTGAAGTCACTTGTTAATTTATGGTGGTCCCATGCATTTTACAGGATTTTCTTAGGCAAAGAATTCTCAGAGATGCTTTTGCCAGTTCCTGCCTCTAAAATGTAATTTTCCTGCTTCTTGGCAGGTGCTTTGAATGCGAATTTCCTGCTTCTTGGCAGGGGGTTGGGCTGGATGGCCCACAAGGTCTCTTCCAACTCTATAGAAAGACAGCAACTGGCATTTGTTGGCAGGATCCCAGCCAAGTATTAACCAGAGCTGCTCTGTTTAGCCTTCAAGATCAGATGCAATCTGGTATCTCTGCCTCCTATCTCTTGCTAAATCCAATAACTAGAGACAGCCCAGGTTATTCAACCATAACTTCCCATTATATCCAGACTGCTGAATTTTGGTTAAAGGGATTCAGAACAAAACTAGATTTGAAGCACTTTGCTCATTTTTAAAAATGTTTTAACAAAATGTTTATGTTAAACTTAATTTATTCATAAAATTCACAATTCTAAATGTATTTAAATGGATTTCAAAACATACTTTATCTTAAAACACACATTTCATGAATATTTTAGAGCCAAGAACAGAATTGCTAAATTGGGTCTGATCTCTACAAGGTATGGACCGGGTCACTATATTTCAAAGTGCAGACTGAGGAAATCCATTGAACAACTTTATATATCCTGTACTGTATAGTAGAATACGCTATAGTATTCTTAGGTTTTAAGTCAGAGAGCAATCACAGAAGTTGGATGTGTCATTGCAAGCTGTTGAACACAACTCCAGTTTAATTCATCCTTGAATAAATCCGTCTTCCCTATTCTCATGGAGACAAACTTACCACTTTTGCACTAATGAATGTATTTTTCTAATATCTTCTAGGTCCAACAACTCAACGCCAGGTTCAAAATGGACCATCTCCAGATGAAATGGAAATTCAGAGAAGGTAAGGAGCAAAAATCTGTTGAAACTCTACAAATTCAAGTTGGGCTTTTCAGAACATTAGAATAAACAAAAGTTGATAATTACATACCATGTTGCCACCAAACTATCAGAGAATTAATTCAGAAGGTGTGTGACTGTGCAGGTCCATTGCAGTTCAACAGTGCAAAAACTATATCAAACTAGGCATAGTAGATACAAATGTTTATCCTTTCAAAGCTGACAGTTTTAATTACGTCCAGTGTTTACTGCCTTCATCCATTAAAATCAGAGCTTTGCAGCCGGTGCCCCTGTGTTGATCAAAACATTTACCAGTTGTGATTGTAGCAGCCTGAGCTCTGTAAATCCCATTATGTATTATGAGATCCAGTGGGAAAGATTCCTTGTCATCAAGGTCATGTTATATCAGCAAAGAGAGTTTACATGTTGTTGCTCTCCCTGACCAAGATATGAGCGAGACATACCTGCATGCACAGCAGTGTTTTCACTTTTCAAATAAGCCTGTTCCTATTTCTCCTCCAATACTGATGCATTGGGCTAGTTCTTTAAGTGTGGGGCCAGAGTACACAATTTACAACATAACACTTTGAATGTCTTTAGCATTTTGAATAGCTTTACTTCTGCTGCATCTGCTACTTGTAGTACCACTGTTGTTCTTTGCCTTTGCTTGGAGTGGATGTGGTAATTAATACAGGTGGTAAAATCAAATGGCTTCAATGATCAGGATCAGTTGTTTAATCTAAGACATGGTAGATGCAGCAATGAAACAAATTGAATTCAAAGGCAGTCTCCAGGTTTCTGAATGCAAATCCATTAGCAACAATGTGCAGTGGTCTTCAGAAAATGCTTCAGCTGTACTCCACAAAAAGGAAAACCCGGCTGTTTAGCAAGCCTTGCAAATGCTAATTTATTATCAGTAAATGTTTGGTTTTTATACTTATTTTATATAGCTATAAAAAAATTGGGTGGAAAGGGGTAAGAAAAGTTTAAGAAGCTCTGCTACAGAGAGTGTTATGCCAACTTTATCTGCCATAGTTATTATTTCAATCCATTGTATGAGATTGCATATCCTAAACCTAGAATGGGAAAATGCAGCATAAAAGTTCAGAAGATGCAAGCCCACATTCACATTTTGTGCAGAATAAGCCCCGAATAGTGCATAGGCTTTGAAAACAGTAGCTTTGTAACATGTAATAACTAATAACCTTGGGCAAGTCACATCCTCTCAGTCTCATAGGAAGGCAATGGCAACCTTCTTTTGAACAAACCTTTCAAAAATAATTTTAAGAGTTGCCATAGGTTGGAAATGTTTTGAAAAGACAATGCCAACAACAAACCACATAAAATCAACCCTTGTAGCTTTGTGTCTGTAAACTAATCCATTGGCAAAATCCAGTGAAACTTGAATTCACTGGCATGACACATCGTTGATATTTACTGATAACACTAGAATTTAAGAGTTTAATTTCTTCATTGACTTCTTGCTTATGGAGCCTCAGTGATGCAATGGAGTAAACCCTTGTTCTGGCTGGACTGCTGACCTAAAGGTTGGGTTGCTGATCTGAAGGTTGCTGGTTCGAATTAGCGGATGGGGTGAGCTCCTGGCTGTCAGCTCTAGCTTGCGGGGACATGAGAGAAGTCTCCCAGTAGGATAGTAACTCATCCAGATGTCCCCTGGGCAATATCTCTGTAGACGACCAATTCTCTCACACTAGAAGTGATTTGCAATATGCTTCTCAAGTCGCTTCTGACACAATTAAAAAATAACTTCTTGCATATGAAAAGAAACAACATAATGTATAAAAAAGGAAGCAATTCATGAACTGAGAGTGAAAAGAGAGTTGCTTGGTGGAGAAAGAAGTACATCTAATATATCAGCAAGGGCTGTTCTGGGTATCTTACATCACACAATGCCTTTTTTTTCTTTCTTGCTTCATTCCTCAAAATATGGGAGAATAGTCATTTAAGTATCTATGGAATTCAGGACCAATATCAGTTTTGAAACTTAAGGACTTAGAATATTCCTGGGCTGTATTAGACCTGCCATTATGGCCATTTGTTGTTGAAATTTGGTGGCAGTTGTGATATGTTTGTGGGATGCAGGAAAGTGCTCAAATAACCTATCACTCCCAGTTTGCAGGGCAGAAAATCTTCTTCTGGTCTGGAATGTTCTTCTGTTTTGTCCTGTTTTGTTTTGCTGTCACCACAGCTGACGTTTTGGCATCAGGGTTCTGTCAACAGCTGCACTAATTTAGTCACTGCAGTTTCGGTAATGGCAAATTGGACTGTTGGGGGATGTAGAAATGACTTTTGGGGCTGCGGGCTACAGACCCCATGCTGTCAACCGCTGCGGTCCATCCTTGCGCAAGGCAGTTTCTGTACTGATTAAACTGCAACCTGTGGCTTTTCAAAGAAGAAAGCTTTGAATTGCTTTAGTCAACAAGGACTCATATGCTCAGCTAAAAGAAGATTCTCCCCTATAGCACAAGTTTTTTACATGGAGACGTTGCTTTTGGGCTAAAGCTTTGTGGACCACAAAACTCATTGTGAATGAAGTCAGATGTTGCTACTTTCTTGTTTAATGACAACCATTTAAATATGAAAAGGTTATCATGCAGCCCAAATTCTGATCATTTCTAAGTTAGGTCTGTTTCATTCTAGGTAGTGTTTGCTCACAAGCAATTGTAGAAACTAAAGATGAGCTTTTAAAATTCTTTTCTTTTAGGCAAGCAATGGAGCAACAGCAGCAGCAACGCCAGGAGTCTCTGGAAAGAAGAACTTCTACCACAGGCATGTATCTTGGCTTGGTACACAATGCAAACCCAGCATTTCCCCTGCTTGACTCCTCTGACTCTTGGCTGCGTGTTGTGCTTTTATGGAAACCATTTGGCATGTGATGCTTCGCTGTAGTTATTTTGTGGTTTGAAAATATTTCGGTCAAATAGCGACAGTAGTACATAACTGTACATAGCGGGATACTGTTGCATAGACACTGTTGAAGTTCACCAACTCAGCTCAACATGCAATGCGCATTCAGGTGCTTTTCATTTTCTGTAGGATTTTTCTTACACCAGAGAATTAAACTAACTTTGCTTTGAGTCACTATGTCAACATGACACAAATAATGTGAGAAGTATTTGCTTTATCATCAAGTCTAAAGACACTGTAAAATGCTATAAATGCTGTCACGCAAGTGGTTGCACTCTTGGGGTTGTGCAAGATGGAAACCTACTCATGATTCACAAGTCAAGTTAGTTAGATCCATTACACAGTTGTCCCTTAACAATTGAGGGTTTGATTTTTCATGAATTTGATTAATGCAGCCTCTCCAGGGAACTCTAGGTAATTTAACATGACTTCATGGTCAACTTCTGGTGCAGAAAACGTCTCAAGAATGCTGTAGATCCTCCAATGCAATGTTTCTGAAACTCTGCTCCTCCAGGTATGTTGGACTTCAGCTCCCAGAAATCCCAGCCAGTTTACCAGCTATAAGGAATTGTGGGAGCAAAACATTTGGAGGAGTAGAGTTTGAGAAACACTGTTCCAGTGCAATTCAATAATCAACTTCCATAGAACTTGCACTGGAGGACCTAGGTATTCCTAGAGAGATATTTTCCTAGTTTTTAAAAAAATAGCTTTTTAAATTTGCTGTTTTTCACTTTCTTGGGGGTTCTGCACCCCTAATCCCAGTAAATGTGGAGGGGCTATTGTAAAATGTTGTGTAAGCAGTTGTGCTGTTTAGAAGAATTTACAAATACGATTCTGGGAGGTTGGATTAATTGCTGATCAGTTCCTGAACAACAGGAGAATATGTATACAGCCGTATTATTCTTGCATTATTAGTAGTAGAACAGTGAGTTCCAGTAACACAAGTATTGCTATAGTGTGAAGTTGTGATTCTCCACAAAAGTGCCACTTCCGCATGGATAGAAATGTAAAATTTCCAGAAATTCTGAAATCATGAATGTTTTCAGTTTATTTTCTTAGGGGTAAAACAGAAATCTTCAGGAAAAAATGGAAAAAAATGAGATGTTAGCATTCTTTACCAATTAAAGACAATTTCTTTATTTTAGGAACATAAAATATGTTATAGTCATAATACAATATTATTGTACCCATTTTGACTTAAAATTATTGTCCCCTACTGATGAGATTTTAAGACAGGCTTGTAAGGCTATACTCTAAAGGCATCCTTCTGATTTTGGAAGCTCTGGTTAGTATTTAGATGGAAGACCACCAATGAATAACAAATATTGTTGAATATAATTCAGAGAAAGGATCTGGTACAACCACTTCTGAGTATTCCTTGCCTAAGAAAACCCTTTAAAATTCATGGGTTTTCCATAAGTTGATAAGCAACTTGCAGATGCATATGCACAAGCTAGGCTTAGGATCTCATAACTTTTGAGATCCACATTTAAAGTTGTTAAGATAATCCAAGAAGAACCTAAAAGAAGCATGGTCTCTCTTTGCTACAGAGCCATTTCTGGCCGTTAGGAATGCCTGGGAGCAAAAATGACAGTGGCCAAGGGCAGCACCTGAGGAGGTGCTGGCGTTTTCCCCTTGTTGCAGAATAATCATCAACCTATCCTTGGGCCATATCAAAATCCATACTTTGGATCCCAAAACCTGCCCTTGACTTACACACAAGTATATATGGTAGTTACAAACTGAGCTAAAGCTCCTCAGCTATAAAGAAATTATTTCGTTTTTCCACTTTATTAAGAGGAAGATAAAAACAGAATAAGCTACCAACCTTGGTAAAACAGAGGAAGTTATTTTGTCTCCTAATAGGCATTTATCCTGTCAAGCAGACAAAAATCATTCATTCCCATTAAAAAAAAAAACGAGAAAAAGATAGCAATACCCGGAATTGCAATGATCAAGACACTGTACATTGTGTTACATAAATGTCTTCCTGCTTTACAATTTTTAGAAATAATTTGGGGGCAGGTAAATTCATGAACATCTTGTCTTAAAATGTTTTCTTCATTGTTCTGAAATAAAACATTCCAAAATTAATTTCTCCAATTTTTTATTATAATTTTTCCACAGTGTTTGAAAAGATGGATTTGGGAATAGGATGAAACTGTGGGTTTCCCCTCCCCTAATTTTTCCACAATTTCCAGGCCATTCACTCTTTTGGCATGGAGATAAAACATATCATACTCCTTTCTTTGAGGTCTACCTATTATTGTAATATCTAGTACTGAAAAGAATGAGATGCAACTGTACAGAAGTGGCAATTGTACCACCAATCTAACACAAGAACTAATTTCGCTCTGAGTAAACCACTGCTTGCATAGAGTTGCTTCTCTAAAATGCATGGATATATATACCCAGTCTGGTGATATGTCAGTCAATAGCTTTTCTACTGTGTATTTTGGAGCTTATTTTTAGGTCACACAATCCCATTGATAAGACCATAGGGATGGTGCTAGGACTTTATGCAACACCCTTGAACCCAGTGAATTACCTGATGTTTGAGTATTACAAAAACAAGAAAGAACTTCACAAGTGCATGAATGTGAGACCCCAGTTGTTTGAGGAACTGTGACCCCAAGGTAATGGGCTATAGAGGATTCAATAAATAGGAAACTCATTGGTGTTCAAAAAAAAATACAGCTGTTTGCAAAATCACACATATAAGGAAAATCAAAATCAACCCTGTATTGGGGATTGCCATAATTGGACTACCCACATATCATTAATGATTCAGTCTCATAATAATAATAATAATAATAATAATAATAATAATAATAATAATAATAATAATAATAATTTATTTCTAGACCGCCCTGTCTCCCAAGAGGAACTCAGGGTGGTTAACATACATATTAATGGCAAACATTCAATGCCACAACTACTTCACTTAATATCAAAAGTATAAAATGACAATAACATACTTATTATAATAAAAATTCCAAATTAGAAAAATTCCAAATTAGAAAAAACAATAAATTTGAACATGAAACTCAATAAAAACATTATTTCACAGAACTGACACAGAATTTGGCATGGAACTCCAAAGCTCCGGATGATTTCTCCAAGCAGTTTCATGTAAATGTTAAACAGGATGGGGAACAGAATTGAACTCTGAGGGACCCCACAGGCCACAGGCCAGGGAGTCAAACAGGAGTTCCCCAGCTCCACCATCTGGGTCCGCCCCTCCAGGAAGGACCAGAGCCACTATAAAATAGTGCTCCCAAGCCTCATCCCAGAGAGATGGCCCAGAAGGATATTGTGATTGACGATATTGAAAGCCACTAAGAGGTCCAGGAGAACCAGCAGGGACACACCCCTCCTGTCTTCGTAGATCATCCACCAAGGTGACCAATGCCATTTCAGTTCTGTAGCCAGGCCTGAAACCAGATTGAGATGGATCCAGATAATCGGTGTCTTCCAAGAAACTTTGGAGTTGTGATGCCACCATCTTCTATAGAACCTTGCTCAAGAAGGGAAGATTTGATACTGGCCTATAATTGTTCAGGTTAGTGGGATCCAGTGCTGGTTTCTTCAATAGTGGTATTGCAACTGCCTCCTTGAATCTAATTCACATTATGCCTTGGGTCAAAGAGAAATTACCCAGCACCTTGAACCATTCCACCAGTCCCGTCCCCCGGCTGATTTTATAAGCTAGGATGAGCAAGGGTCTAGAGAACAAGTAATCTCCCAAAATCTTGTCCACGTCCTTGAGCTCTCAAACACTCAACGTCAGGCTTGATGTTCTACAACTTGTTTGCTTAAGGTCTTGAAAGGTGAACATAGAACAAAAACTGTTTGGTCCATGGTTAAAAAGTGTAGTAATCACCAGACTAGGACAGTGCTTTGTCATGTGCTGACTTTTGCACTAAAAGAATGAGCAGTTTTGCACTAAATCTAGTCCTGGCTTTGTCTGGACATTCTTAAAAGCTATGTGTCCACTAATCTTTTCTTTTAAGTATTCGCTTCATTTCAATTTTATGTTTTATTTCATTTCTTCATTTGCTTCTTCTGTTTTGTAATCATTCCTCAGTATCAATCCATTTTATTCTTCCTTCCCTCTTTCCTTTTCTGTCCTTTTTTGTTTTTAGTTTCCACCCTTCAGATAAAAGTGTCTTCTTCCCCTTTCCACTGCCAGTCTCCTCCTCCAGACTACAGTCACTACAATGCTTCTCCTTCTACTGGCGCTGTTCCTCCACCTCCTCCTTATGCCAAAGTTATCTCATCAGCATCTCCTCCTCTCCCTGAGCCTACTAGCAGAGCTTCTTTCAGATCTGCTGTTCCTGGGGGCAGAGAATCCGCTCTGCATTGTCACCGTCCTTCTGCCTCTGAGTTCCTACCACCTCCTGGTCCATCTTTTCCTCCAGCCTGGCCAAGCCACAGGACAGTTACACAGAGCACCAAACAGATCCCTCCATCCCCTCCTCCTGCTCCGGCTTCCCACTATCCATTCAACTCCCATCAACCTCTCAGACGTTCCTCTCTCTCATATTCTCCTCACTCTTCTTCCTCTCCTCCAGTGACCCTTGCACATCCCATACCAAAGGGGCTGATCTTACAGCCCCATATTCCAGTAGTCCTTCCTGTAATTTCTGCCTCAAATGGCAGAGTCAGAGGGCCTACAGATTCAGTGGTCCAAGATGTTTCTGCACATGTACCTCATCTAGGTCTGAATGGCCACTGTGAAGAACATTTAACCACACAAGTTCCTCTAAACTCCTCTATGACCCAGGTAAAGAGGACAGATGGGTCCTTTTTCTCATATTTAGAAGCTGTGCCCGTTTCGCATCTACCCATTGTAAGCAGCCCAGCTGGGACCTTTATACAGGGTTTTTCTCAGCCCTCACAACAGTTGCCTTATTCTCCACACCAATTCTACCCATCCATGCCACATTTTGTTGCATTACCTCCTCATTATGCTGCTGTATCTGAGGTGAATTTTTCCAAGAGGACCCCTCCTTACATGACTTCATCAACCATTTCCCATTTGAGTAAGTACTTGGCTCAAAACAATTATACTTTTTTCAAACACAATGGCTCATATCCATTAAGTAAAATTCATAGTCCATAATCAGGTAGTTATAAGGTCAGTTTTGATTTTAGGAAAACATTTAAGATGTTAAGAGAGATGTATGAGATAAGCTACAACCACAAAGAGAACCACAAAATTAGTGTAGTGCAGAACCATACAAGGTAAACCCTATTTAAATGTTCAAAAGCATATTCCATGAAGGGAAAGAAATGCACTGGTCCAAGATAACTTATTGTCTGGGATGAAAACAAGATTTTCCCGATCTCCATGTCATCCAAGAGACAGCAGGTTAGTTTAGAAGGTGTGGACCAGAACATGTGAAATATACACCTGTGTTTTCCCATAGAAGGTGATGACATGTGGACTTCCATTGCTGCTTTTTTTGTATCATATATTATCTGCAGGCTGAGCCAACTTCCAAATGTCACTCTCATCAGCTGTAGAGAGTGAGGTGAGGTTTGCCGCCTTGTCCACTGACACCTCTGTTGGTTGGGTAAAAGCTTTCCACTTCTTGAGTTCCTAGTGTAAAAACTGGAAAAGGTTCCAATATCTTTTATAATTGTTTAGAAGAATGAATTTCAGTTCATGTTATTGTTACCTGATTACTGAATTCTGTCTTCTGTACAACCATTAAAAGTCCAATGTTCAGCGTGGCAAACCAAATTAATTCCACATACACTTTCTCACTAAACATACTTTTGAACATATTGAACAGGGCTATAGTGTGTGACATCAGAGAGGCCAAGATTTATGGAATGACTTTAATACAACCTGATTTGTGCAGTGAATTCACAGGATTATCATTGGCAAGTCACTATCTGCAATATGTAGCTAAGTAATAATGACCTTCTGACAGTAATATATTCAAGTACAGTACTTTAGATTCTGTATAAATGCTGATGCTTGTCCTTGTTTGACTTCATACTATGAGCAAGACTCTGAGAACTAAAAATGACACTAATTCCAACTAGAACAAATTCATTGAAATCAGTGGAGTTGTGACCAAACTATCTTTGAACTTCAATGTGACATTCTCTTAAATTCTCTTAAATATTCTCTTAAATAAGTGAAGAAAATGCATTGCAGGAGAAGCAACTACAAAGCGACTGCACAGATAGCAGGCTAAGAAATAAAACTCAAGGGGGGTAGGGACTGGATGAAGGCATGGAGAGACCACATGCATGCAAGCAAATTGAAAGATTTTTACTTGAAGGGTTTTATAGTCAGTTGAACATAGGTCCATACAAACTTTTATTGCAGGCCTAGATGAAAAAGTGAAGAGTATACTTTACAAATTCAAGCACTTTTGTCAGATTAGAGATCAAAGTGGTTTAACTGACAAAAAAACCCAAAACTGTAGACAGGAAGAAATTAATCTAGTCATTTGAGAAGGAATTTACTTGGGGAAATGTGCACAGGCAGTATGGAGAATCATTGACTGAGTAACAGAACTACTGATGGTAATTTGTAAGCAATTATAGACTACAACAGTCTGAACATTGGTCAGACTATTGAGAAAAAGGAAGGAAACAAAAAGGCTCCTGCATTTCCTTTTTTTTCAATACACCTGTTCCATAACTGTTTAGGTTTAACTAAGAATCTTGAAAAATGTTAATAGATATGTGGAACTCATAATTAGAAAGATATTGCCTAAATGTTGTTAATCCCGACTATAAGTAGTTCCTTGTCAATATGTCTGCTCTAATTGTGATTAAGGTGACTACTCTTGCATTAGACCTATTGAATTAATTTCAGTTACAAAATGGAACAGGGTTGACAAGAATTAACAAAATAACAATAACAACAACTACTACAGTTTACATTTTAAGAACGTGGGTAGTATTCCAATTCAGAAGTATTCAGCTTCAAAAATTGAAGGAAGACGGGATCAAATATTGGAAATGAGATCAGATATTGGGAAAAAAAGTATTTCTTCAAAATGTACGTAATAGATCAAAAGTCATAGAAAAGCTGTCCTCAAGCCCCACTATGTGTGTAACCTTTTCAATAATTCTATGATAATTGCTGTCTCTCACTATATGTACTGATTTGCCTGCCTACATTTAGGGATTTGCAATCTAGAATTGACATTATTAGACACTTCCCACACCTTCTTATGGAGGGAGCAGTTCTTACCTGTCAACTTTGGGAATTTATTTTGAAAAAGATTACTCCTTGTTTTCACTTGTACTGATGGCAAGTATGTATGTAAGATAAAAGGCTATCTTAATAAGAGGCCTAGAATTGTCTCCAAATAATGTTTGAATAATAATAATAATAATAATAATAATAATAATAATAATAATAATAATAATAATAATTTTGTATCTTTTCTCATATCTAATAATAATAAATTTCTTATAACCCGCCTCCATCTCTCCGAAGGGACTTGGGCAGCTTACATAGGGACAACGCCCTAAAAACAACAGTTTAACATACAATTAACACATAATGCAAATTACAGGATTAAAATGCATTACAAAACAATTATTTAAAACATTTTAAAATGAACACACAGCAGAACAAAAGTGGGACTATTCAGGTTGCATGGGAGGAGCAGACTTGTGCAGACATGGATAATAGAACCAGAGTGGAATAAAGTGCTAGGAACCGGGCAGGAGCAATTTAGAATTTTATATCCCAAAATATACAAAGAAAAAAATGAATGAACAAAACTTTTGTGAAGGAGAAAGTAGTAATGCTATGAGACAATAAATTACTATGCCCTCATTATCCTTAGAAGTGACATACTAGTCAAGACAACAGCATAGATCTGCTCATTTATGTTCCATATTCACTATTATTATTATTAATCTCCTTTTCTCTCCTCAAGGAGACTTAAAGCAACTTACATTAAAAGCATTTCAATTAAAATTTAAAATGTACAAATATATAAACAGTAAAACAGAATTAAGTATCATTGGTGTTTTAAAATTCAGTTTAAAACCATAAAAAACATTCAGAGCTAACTACTTAATTATGATTGTGACATTTTCCCCACAATCAAATCACCACCACCCCAGCCTGCTTTACCACGTTATCATCCGCATGGGAAGGAGGTCAATTCTGGGGTTGATTGGAGCGCAGGTGAATGATATTCCCATCAGGCTTAGAGGTGTTGACCCAGGAAAGGTAATTAATTAGCTAAGTAGGTAATGTAGAATACTAGCCAACATCATTTCCTGTAATATACCACTTCCAACCAAATACCATCCAGTTCTGCCCATCTAGAAATGTACAAATCTTTAAACAAGAGAACAGGTGTTATTGCCCATAAAATGTGTGGAATCTAATTTACTGTAGGAAGGCTTTTGGATTGATGTACTGTTCCATGACAGCAGTCTAAATAACATATCTGATTTAATGGATTGATAATCTGCGATAAAATTCTAGCCCTTTTACTTGAACAGGCAATTTTACAGAATATGGGACAATTTTCCATATTATGTCTGCACATTGAGAATGATATACTACACCTCTTAGTTCAGATAAATGCAGTAAAACTGACTGGAATGTGGATCAAGATGGAAGACTAAGATAAGTGCTCCAGGTATGGTGTTCCAGGTGTTTAATGAGACTGAAAAATGCATTTTTTCTCACCAGTAGAGTGGAATCCTTGGTCCTATTGGCTTGTCCAAAGAGTTAATACATAATTGATACTATGACAGTTTCAAAGATAGTAAAATCAATTACTGGTGATATTTGGGAAATGTGGGAAATACTGGTACCCCTATTGAAATGTGTTGGGAAGCTTTGCTAAAGATGGCTAATTTTGGGGCCAATTTACGTACATCAGCACCACCTTTCTAACAGAAACTAATAATCACCACCCCAGTCATAGAAAGTAATAGAAAGATTGCCCTCATGTCCCACTATGTGTGTAACCTTTCAAATACGTCTAAGAGAATTGCTGTCTCTCAGTATATGTACTGGTTTGCCTGTCTACTTTTAGGGATTTGTGATCTAGAATTGACATTAGACACTTCCCACACCTTATGGAGGGAGCAGTTGTTT
This sequence comes from Anolis carolinensis, assembly GCF_035594765.1. Classification (NCBI taxonomy): domain Eukaryota; kingdom Metazoa; phylum Chordata; class Lepidosauria; order Squamata; family Anolidae; genus Anolis; species Anolis carolinensis. The sequence continues at coordinate 347,350,336 of NC_085841.1, forward strand.
CCTGTCAACTTTGGGGATTTATTTTGAAAAACATTGCTCCTTGTTTTCACTTGTACTGATGGCAAGTTTGTATGTGTGGGTATGTATGTGTTTGTATATGTATGTCAAATAAGAATATTTTTGCAATGGTATTACTCAATCATTTTGCTTAATAAAATGAATAATCTTTATGCAAAGCATCTATGATGGGAACTCTGGAACTGCTTTAATTGGGGAATATTTTGTTGTAAGAAGAAATAGGTTTCAAAGCAAGCCATTCTATCATTGATGCATTTTTTATTTTATACCATTCGATTGTGGAAAAACTACTAATTCTTGTGTGTCTCACTGTTGCCTGTGTTGGCTTTAAATCAGTCATTATCAGCACTTTCTGGCAATGACTCTGAGCAAATTTGAAGGCTTTTCCCCAGGACTGTAGATTACTCAAATAAATTTCCAAGATGCACAACAGTAATTTACTAACAATAAAATGCAACCCACCGGGATATTTTACAACCCTGATGCCAATCAGGAATGCTATAAAATTAGATCCTGGCCTTCTTATCATTCAATATTTGTAGTAACTCTGTGATATCATTTTTATCGAATCCTGACTGTCACTGTCAAAGATCAAACTGCTCAATTCCTGTCTTACTTTATGTAGATGACATTGTCATCCCGGTTTTATATTTCCAGAAGTAGATCTAAAAATGACTTTTAAGGCATTTTCAACATTTTGTCCTTGGGAACAACTTATAATAAATTATCAAAAGACTAAAGGGTTAATTAAAGGATCTGCCGGGAATTACAGTGTTTCCATCGTATTTTGCCCATGTGTTTTTTCCCCCCTAGATTTGTAGTTTCTTCCTATTGTTATAGTTAGAAAATAAATGTATTTTCTAACTGTAAAAGCCATATTCAAATGTCATGATACATGCACAGAATTCTCTTGCCAGCATGACCCTTGTCTATCCTGGATGAGGAATTTGGAGAGTTGTACAATAAAAAGGCACCAGATCTTCTCTGATCTTGGAAGCTAAGCAGGATCAATTGGGTGAGTAGTTGGATAGAGACTGCCAATGTGCCGTAGATTATATTTCAAGGGAAGGAACTAGCTAGACCACCTGTGAGTACCTAAGAAACCCAATGAAATTCATGAGATCACCATAAGATGACAGTGACACACATATGCACAATATAAAAAAGTTACCTGTCCAAGCTCTGATTCTAATAGTCCTAGAAATGGTTTCTCACTTAATATATGCCTTGCCTACTGGTCACTACACAAGGAACTGGTCAGGAGAAAGGTATATTCAAGCAACCTGCAATTTCTAAAAGATTATTCTTTATGTTTTAGGTCCTGTCCTTCCACCAGGTCATCCCTCTGCTGCTGGACTACCTACTTTGTCTGGTGGACCTCCTCCTCCTCCTCCCCCACCTCCTCCACCTACAGGAACCGCACCACCACCGCCCCCACCACTGCCAATAGGTGGTGGAGGAACAAACATTGATGACGGGTCAATGTCCGGATTAGCGGCAGCTCTGGCTGGTGCCAAACTAAGGAGAGTACAACGGGTAAGGATGCTTGTTGTGACACAGAGAGACATTTGTTTTGTTTTCTGTGTCCCTGTTCAGAAGATTTCGCCTCACTTTCTCTCCCTGTGACAATTGGATTTTGAAGATTTTGGCTTGTTATGGAAACAAGGATTGGTGAGAAAGCTTCATTGGTGACACCTTTTCCCCATGGTAATAACTCTTCCAGGAGTGAATTTCCCTTCCTAGGGGTATCTGTCACTTCCTGTTAGAATCATAGAGTTGGAAAAGACCTTGTGAGCCATCCAGTCCAACCCCCTGCCTAGAAACAGGAAAACCACATCCCTGATAGATGGCCGAATCAACCCTGGCGATCAATGGGGTGACAGATGTCGCAGCCAGATCGCCCTCACATCCGATAGATGGCCATCTGCTTAAAAGCCCCCAAAGAAAGTGCCTCCACTACAGTCCGGGGCAGAGAGTTCCACTGCTTAACTGCTCTCACAGTGAGTAAGTTCTTCCTAATGTTCAGGTGGAATCTCCTTTCCTGTAGCTTGAAGCCTTTGTTCCACATCCTAGTCTTCAGGGCAGCAGAAAACAAGCTTGCTCCCTCCTCCTTATGGCTTCCCTTCACATATTTATACATGGCCATCATGTCTCCTCTCAGCCTTCTCTTCTGCAGGCTAAACATACCCAGCTCTCTAAGCCGCTCCTCATAGGGCTTGTTCTCCAGACCCTCACTCGTCTGGACACATTCCAGCTTGTCAACATCTCCCTTCAACTACGGTGCCCAGAATTGGACACAGTATTCCAGGTGTGGTCTGACCAAGGCAGAATAGAGGGGTAACATGACTTCCCTGGATCTAGATGCTATACTCCTATTTATGCAGGCCAAAATCCCATTGGTTTTTTTAGCCGCCGCATGACATTGTTGAGTCATGTTTAACTTGTTGTCCACAAGGACTCCAAGGTCTTTTTCACACGTATTGCTGTCAAGCCAGACATCCGCCATTCTGTATCTTTGCATTTCATTTTTTCTGCCAAAGTGGATTATCTTGCATTTGTCTCTGTTGAACTTCATTATTGTTTCAGCCCTGCTTGTAACTGTGATTTGTTTGTAAGTTGAATGTTTTTAACTCAAGGACTGTCTGTATTTCATTCCCACCCAACATTCCATTGCTTAGCTTTTCCTTGGAAAAGTTTCCATTTTTTTAAAAAAAAAAACATACAATTAATTACTCAAAAAGTAGATGAATGCCAAATTGCTTATGCTGAAAATAGAACTAACAAGTGAATAATTCTGCAGAAGTGAACGTGTAGCTGACCCACTGACCTCAGCAGAAGAGTGTTTTTGGAAGCAGAAAATGAACAACTATAGTATATCTTGCATAATTTATTAGTGTGTTGTCGAAGGCTTTCATGGCCAGGATCACAGGGTTGTTGTTGTTTTCCGGACTGTATGGCCATGTTCCAGAAGTATTCTCTCCTGGTATACCTCACAACCTCTGAGGATGCCTGTCATAGATATGGGCGAAACGTCAGAAGAGAATACTTCTGGAACATGGTCATACAGCCCGGAAAACATAGAACAACACCATAATTTATTAGGTTTGCTAAAATCAGTGTCAATCATTTTCAATGCTTTTCCTCCTTAAATTTAAACAAATTTTGCAAGGATTGTACATTTTCTTTTAATTAAAATTATTTTCTTATTTGAATATAATATTTTTGAATTATTTGAATATAATATTTATACTAAATTAAGTGTGCTTTATTTCCCCTCCGATAATAAAATATTTCAGTTCTAATAATTCTGGGTTATTGGGCCAGTTAAACACTTTGTTTAACATAAAGGCGACTGGCTTGGAAAATCAAACCACACTCTATTTATGCTGCTGAGGAAATTTTCTGATTTAAAATATTCCAGAAAATGCACATGCTCAGCACATCCACACATAGTATTCAGCTAACAAGTTTACCTTAAAAATAATGATCAAGCATTAGCAAGGCAGCACTGTTGCATTGGAAATGTCAAATAGTAAAGTAATGCAAAACAAATCAAAAATCCCCAAATAGCCTTGTGTTGTGTTTAGCCATTGTTTTCGTAACAGAAACAATTGCCTTTAGCTCCAGGGGATCTAAAATGTTGATTTCTGTCTTAAAAGCCAGAAGATGGATCAGGAGGTTCTAGTCCCTGTGGCGCTTCCAAGAGCGATGCCAATCGAACAAGTAGCGGAGGAGGAGGTCTAATGGAAGAAATGAATAAACTATTGGCAAAAAGGTTTGTGGTCCTCACCTCTGCCTACAGTAATCAAGGAATAGTTTGTGTTGCATTATCTATGAGGCATATAGCCTCTACCTGTCTTTCTCAAAAATTTCAAGGTGTCAAGAGAGGAGGGCCTGATTTTGTCCATGGAAAAACATTTGCTGATTTCTTCCCTATGAGATTTTTCAAAGCAAGGATCTGTTCAGATTCTAGATAAGAAATGGGCAACTGCAGCCACTCCCTGGGTCAATTTTCTTTCCTTAAGACTCTTGCAGGGCTGCATAGATAGCAGAAAAGCCCAAAAGAGATGAAATATTGGAAATCCATTTCTCAAAAGCAGGCATTTTATGTTAAATGCTGCAAGAAAAATATCTATTTAAAAAGTGAGTTTTCACTCTTAGAGGCTCTCAGCTCATCCTTTTATATGGCCAGAAAAATGATAGTTTAGAAAGATTGGATGGTCAAAGGCCTCACTTTGTCCACCCCTGATCTGGATGCTAGTGTCATTGTTGTTTCAAGACCCACATTACCAAATTTTATTTGTTCAAGTTGCTGTCCAGTCTGGGTTCTTTGCCAGATCACACTCTCTGCCTTTTGCACAAAATTGTTCTGATTGTGGGAGGGAAAATATATAAACCAATTCGTTCTCTGAAGTCTTAGGTTGTGAATGACTTTGTAATAGTGCTCCCAGACAGAGTTGCCAGGTGTCAAAGGTGAAAATAAGGGACACAATAACAGTAACACTCTGGGAAGGGATGGCCTCACTCTCTCTCCGTCCCCAAGCTCCTCTCCGTTCCATTTCTGCTACACTGCCCGTTTCCAAGGTGTAGTGGACATACGGGACCATTGGTTTACTGTGGCAGAATATAATGGGACATAGGACAGTTTATTTAAATTTGGGACTGTCCCTTAAAATCCAGGATGCCTGGCAACCCTGCTCCCAGGTATCCTATACAGGACATCCTGTTTGTGGGGGCTTGAAGTCGGCCCCACGTTAGTCCCAAATCCTATAATCCACCTGATATTGGGCACCAGAGCCCATATTCTTGATGTGTTCAGAACAGACACACCTGTTATTTCAGTGAACTAACTCCTGAGTATTTAATGTGCAGTGATCAAGCCTTACGTACTAAATGTCAGGGGTTTACATTATGGTATGATGGCTAGCATAGTGCTACTAATCATGTTTCTCTCCAACTACTCACTCATAGTAGCCCAAAATAGAGTATTTTTCTATCCAGTGTGAGTGGAAACAGCATACACCAGCCATGCCCATAACAAATGGATCCCTGAAAATTTGGTATGTTGCAAAATGGCCCTAAATGACATACAAAATCTTCTGGAGGTCCATCTCTTTTGAGTACAGCTGACACCCACTCTTCCTGTTTTCGAGTCTTAAGGCGCAAGAAACTAAACCAACTAAGCAAGCATATAATATAATATATGACACGACAGATCTGCTCCAAGATCCTTCACATAATAATCTGGAACCTCATTTTTCTTACCTAAAATATCTTGGGCATACCATAAAATCATACTAGAGGACTTGGAAAATGCCTTGAGAAGTGTTGTCATTAGACCTCCAGTGTAATTCTATGATCTACTTTTACTGACACTTGTTGACCTTAGAATTGCGCTTGGAAGCCTGAAGAGCATACTTCACTAGGCATTTTCTAGGCTCTCCACAGTGATTCTATGGTATTCAAAGCTTTTCAGATATAAATAACACAACGAACAGAAAGCTTCCATAATAAATAAATTTAAGTTTTGCTCACGTCCCATTATAAGATGGCCTTTTGTGAGAATCCCAGGCTTTGGGAGAAAAAGTGAAGTGGCAGTGGTGACGATGATCATCATCAGAGGAACCTGCAACTCCTTTAAGAGATTCACATGACTTGAGGCAGGGTTTATATAGGCTTGCTTCACTTGTATCAGCTAATCTTGAACTGATCTGGCTCGGAAAGAGTGTATTGTATTGATGTTTAGAAAACATGGCAACTTCTTTACTTTCCAAGGGACTAGTTTATAGTCTGTCTCTCATTATTCCTAAGGAGGAAAGCAGCATCACAGTCAGACAAGCCAGCTGACAAAAAAGAAGAGGAAAGCCAAAATGTAAGTGAAACGCACACTCCCATGGCACACTCTCAGTTTACAGTAAATGTCTCCTAGACCTGCTGATACATCGCTAAGTCCATTACAACATGCATCAAGATGACAGAGAATTATAGGTTTATTCTTGATTTGAAGATAACAGGATAAAGTGATTTTGCCTGACAAAATGCAGAATTCTAAAGAAACAATAAACAAAGTTTGTCTATTTTCTGACCCATAGGCAGAAAAGTCTTAATGTTATTGAATTAGATATAAACTTAGTACAAGTTGAGTATCCCTTATTCAAAATGCTTGGGACTAGAAGTGTTTTAGATTTTTTATTTTTTCAGATTTTGGAATATTCGTATTTGCATATATAGACATAATGATATCTTGGAATTATGACACCCAAGTCTTAAACTAGTATTAATGTATGCTTCATATATACACCATACATATAGCATGTAAGTAATTTTATGCATAGTATTTTAAATAATGTGCGTGAAACAAAACTTGCGCCCACTGAACCATCAGAAAGCAAAGGTTTCATGAGCACAGCCACCCATTTGGCTGCCACACACACATTTTAAGATAAGCAAATAGTTTCTATTTTCATATCACTTGAAATCATGTAGATGTATCTTGTACAATGAACCTCTCCTGAGATGGGAGAATTAAAAATGACTGTTAATATTCTGATGGGTCTGTGGACCATAATAAATGTTATTGTTGTATTTATTTTTATCTGAACTGTTTCTGCAATGGTTTTCAATGAAAAGTAAAAAATTTAAAAGAAGGAAAAGTCAAACTTCAAAATGTGTGCATAAAATAGAAAACATTTTAACTCTTCGCTTAGTTCCAAAAAAGACAAATAGCTGGTGGTACTCTGTGGTCAGCCTGCTGTATTTCCCAGATTTAGATGTAAAATGCGTTTCTGATGTAGCACTTCAGCAAATTACCATTCAGAACCTCTTACCCGAGTTACAGTTAATGTGCTATCAAATACACTTTCGGGGTCGTGACAACGGGGCTGCAAGAAAGAGTGAAAGTTTACTAGCTACAGCATGTATTTCCATGTAAGTGCTAGGATATGCTGTGTTATTTCTGGTACATCAGTCCTGGCTGTGCTTTTAAAGAAAATTGTATTCCCACGAGTTATCTCAGAATACGGCCACAATAGTATAGCACAGGCTCTGAGTGTCAAAGGTTCAGGCTGCAGCATTTTCAGTTAAATGGATCAGGTAGCAGGTGATCACATAAAACCCTGCTTGATACCTTGGAAACCCAATGCAGGAGTAGATGAATAAATAGTGTGACCTGGTACAAGGCAATTTCCTGTCTTATCTGGGGAGACTGGCAGCTTCTCTTCACTTAACTATGGTCCTGGTAATTCCCTTTCTTGCAGAAAAATCAAGAAGGAAATTGGAGCATAGAAGAGAATAAAAGTAGGAATTGCCACCATGTATAGTTCAAGCAATTATTTTGACCTCTTCAGTGTGTTTGGATTTGTGTGTCAATTAAAAGAATTCATACTTTGCATGGATAAGGTCTTGTGATCCACAGTATCCTTTTGAACAATTTTGTCTCAAACTCAGCGAACAGACTGATGTGCTGAAACAGCTTCTGTGTTCATATGGTAAAAAAGCCAATGTGAACATGTGCTTTCCAAGATCGTTATAATTGTTAAGCACTATGACCTAAATCCAATTCCCAATCCCAAGTAAAGTAGGCCTAACTAATCATTGATGATAAAAGCAATGCTTATATAAATCCCATTGTTTCATTGTGTTTGCTCTAGGGAGGAGTATCCTGTAGAAAATGAATATATAATTTGAATCTTTTGTCAATAATTGGACCCTTAAAGAAGAGCAGCGCGCAGTGAAAAGGGTTCAACAATCAAAAGTGCTCATTACAATGTATGTTAGGCATTGAAATTTGCCATTATTATGTTGTAAACCGCTTTGAGTCCCGTCCCCCCCCCCCCCCCGGGTGAGAAAAGCAGTATATAAATATAGTAAATAAATAAATAAGTTGTGTTCATAGAATCATAGAATTGGAAGAGACCACATGGGTCATCTAGTCCAACCCTCTGTCATGAAGGAAAAGCACAATCAAAGTCCCCCTGACAGATATCCATCCAGTCTCTGTTTAAAAGCTTCCAATGAAGGAGCATTCACCACACTTTGAGGCAGAGAGTTCCACTGTTGAACAGCCCTTATGGTCAGGAAATTCTTCCTAATGTTCAGGTGGAAACTTCTTTCCTGTAATTTGGACCCATTGCTTGAAATCCTAGTCTCCAGGGTAGCAGAAAACAAGCCTGCTCCCTCTTCCTTATCACATCCTTTCACATATTAAACATGGCTATCATGTCTCCTCTCAGACTAAACATCCCCAGCTCTTTTAAGATGCTCCTTGTAGTCTCCAGACCTTTGACCATTTTAGCCACCCTCCTCTGGGCACCTTCCAGAATATCAATATCCCTCTTGAATTGTGGTGCACAGAGCTGGACACAGTGTTGTTGCCTGACAGTGCAAGTCTGCACATTGCTGCTCATGCTGTCGACGCTCTCTAAAAACTTCATTTTGAAGTGTTAAAACACCCTCCATATAGTCCTGATCTTACCCATTGGACTATGTATCACCTATTTGGTCCTCTGAAAGAAGCCCTATGAAGAGAAAAGATTCATGTCTGATGAAGAGGTGAAGAAAGTGATGCATTCATGGCTTGCGGCTCAGCCTAAAACTTTTTTTTTTAGTAAGGGAGTACAAAAGCTTGTTGACAAATGGACAAAGTGCATTGGAAAGCAGGGAGATTAAGTCAGAAAATGATGTATTTGTCTTTTTTGAACATTGATTAAAATAAATATGTAACCAGGGTGCAGATAATTTTTGATTCACTGTTATTTATACATGTATATGCCTAGTCATAGTTACATTTTTTTCCTGCATCTTGGGTTCCTGAGGTCAAAAAAGACTTTGGAGCAAAATCAACAGAGCACTGTAGAAGGGAAGAAACACATCCTTGGGGCTCACTTGCTGATCTCTATAGTACAGAGATTCATATGACAAGATGCCATAGTCATCGAGAAGTGAGAGTTCTTCCAAAATGCTAAACTGGTGTTTTGTTTTGCTTGTTTTTTAGGAAGACGCTAGCACCTCCCCATCACCTGTTTCACGAGGCCCTGTTCAGCAGCAGAATTCTTCAGGTATTCAGTCCTGCTAACCTGATGCCTTTCTTCCCAGAACAGTCACTGCTGTGATGGGATCTCAGCTCCCTCTCCTGGCTCTGAACCCATTGAATCAATTGTTTTGCAGATTGGGTTATTCATGGGTTTGATTAATAAGTTCTTCCTTGGAATCTCTTTGTCTTCTAGCACAACTCTGTAGTCAACTTCCACCAGAGGACCTAGAGATTCCTATAGAGGTCTTTTCTCAGGTTTAAAAATAGTGAGAAATTTCTCTGCAGTTTTTCCATTGTCATGGAAGTCCTGCACTCTGTGAAAATGGAGCATCCAGATTCTCTAGGAATCTCTAGGTCCTCCTTCATAATCATAATCAGGTTTTGCGATATTTTTTATTTTTAAACAGATGCTGGCAAGAAGCTTTGGGAGCGAAGCAACTCTGTGGAAAAGCCTGTCGCTTCCTTACTGTCAAGGTGAGCTGCAGAGCATCCTTTACAGGTCACCTGCATGTTTTGTACTTAATGCATGATGTTTCCATTTATATTCATTTAATATGCGCTTTCATTTCATTGCCATAGAAACCCATCAGTGGACACATGTTCTGAACCTAAGAGCCCCATTCAATACCAACCATCCTCTAGGTACCAAAAAATCCCCTGCTCTGACTCCTCTGTTGTCTTTTGGCTTATCCCTTGCAAAGTTATATAATTTTTCCATCATCAGCTAGCAACTACCTGTATATCTAGATCAGGCATGGGCAAACTTCAGTCCTCCAGGTGTTTTGGGCTTCAACTTCCACAATTCCTAACAGCCAGCTGTTAGGAATTTAGGGAGTTAAAGTCCATAACACCTGGAGGGCCAAAGTTTGTCCATGCCTTATCTAGATGCACCTCGCTATCATTTTCACTCCCTGATATTTGGCAAATGCTGGTCTCAGTGCAGTCACTCAAGTAAACATGAATGAAGTTTTTTTCTTGTTCTATAAAAGCATAAAAAGCTGCAGGTGGCTCTGAAAAAGACATCTGAGACTCAAACCACACATTATGCTAAGTGCATAATTTGGGGTTGTATTATGCTTTTTTAAATAAAAGTGATCCTGTTGAGTAATTACAAGACTTTAAAATGGACTCGTAACCACTGAGGATTCACATTGATAATTATTAACAACCAAACAAAATCCCAAAAACTTATTTCAGCCTGGCAGCACTTCAGTCAAAAGGTTCCAGCGTGAAAAATTAAATTGCTGGTTATGTATTTCCCTATATCATGGAAGCATTTTTCAAAATGCTGCATCACAAACAAAATTAAAAGCTGATTTCTATGATCAGTATCTGCAAATATTCTTATGGTTAATGGCTATGTTCAATGTCCTGCCCATATCATCTCATCCAAAACAAACAGAGCAGACAGTTTGGTCCTTCTTGCAACTTACACATTGAAATTTGTAAGATGCAAATTGCAGGCGATTATCTTCTGCACTGCCCAGTGTCAACCACATGAGGTCCCCCTGGATCTGATATCAGAATGAACAGCAACCAAATGCTTGGATAAAAGAAGCAAACTTTTGGAATGCTTCTGGAACATGGCCACACAGCCCGAAAGACATACAACAACCCTTTTGGAACTAGACATTGGTTACCTTTTGTTGGGACATATGGGTGAAACACCAATGGCATTATTAGGGGGGGAAAGGTATAGGTGATGCATGGGAGGATATTAAGTTTTGAAAATACTCCTAGCAGGCAACCTAGCCCAGAACCTCTGCAAAAATAGAGCATAGTAAATAATTAACAGCAGAAAATAGCTCAACAATGAAGTAGTCATGGAAATTATCTAGATTAGCATTACTCATTAAAAATCCTTACATACGCTGATGTGTTTTGCCTCTCTCCTCCCCGCTTCCCAGTGTGTTTTCATGCTTTTAGTGATGGGAGGTGGAAAGTGCTTAATGAAGTTTGCTCAGGAAGTCTGCCCTGCAAGAGGGAGGCAATGCAGAGTCAGAAGCAATTAAGAGTTCATGTGCTGTGTGTTGGGCTTCCGCTTGCTTTCATGCTCCACTTTGCTCATAAGGAATTGCTTGCACAATACCTTAATATACATAGCCAGTGGCTTCCCAAAACAGCAGAGAATGCCTGCCTTTATTTCCTTTTGTTTTTCTCTTTCTCAAGAATGAAGCCGGCAAGCAGCAGCAATGATGTGGCAATGGACACCTTAGATTTTGATCGTATGAAACAAGTGAGTTCCTAGTATATCCCTCCATCAGTCCAGATGGGCGAGACTTTTATTCATTGCTTTTTGATATCTAATAAACAATAATTTGTTCTAAATGGGATACCACCTTATTCCAGGTCAGATGTATTCTCCTTACACTGTCTGCTCTGATTGGCAGCCTCTCTGCTGAATCATGGTGAACATCTTCCGAATTACCTGTTTCCACCTAACTGGAGGTTATGAGAAACAAACCTGAAGTCTTCTCCATTCTCTACTACTGAATGATGGTTCCCAATCTTTGGCCCTCTAGGTGTTTTGGACTTCAACTCCCAGAAATCCCAACCAACTTACCAGCAGTTAAGAATTGTGGGAGCTGAAATCCAAAACACCTGGAGAACCAAAAGTTGGGTACCACTATACTAGTGTATTATAATGGTATAAGTCCAACTTATGCCGTTGTTATCTTCTTATTTGGCCATTGTGGAGATTGGAATTTTGTTCCATTCGTGCAGTGGCCTAACCTCTCCAAATCCACCGCTTACACTATGACAGCCTCCCCGTCTTCCATATGGCCATTTATATGTTGGTGGGAAAAGGGAGGGGATAGCAGAGTTGCATCCTGCTATTTTCTTTTACTTGGGCACACAGCAATAGCATGACTCTCAGGGCCCTTTCACACAGCCATATAACCCAGAATATCAAGACGGAAAATCCCACAATATCTGCTTTGAACTGGGTTATCTGAGTTCACACTGCCATATATTCCAGTTCAAAGCAGATAATGTGAGATTTTATTCACCTGTGTGGAAGGGGTCTTGGGGATGTCCTGAGGACTCTAGGAACATTCCTAAAAACACCTCTTGCAGTGTGTTCAGCTAAATGAAAATAGTTAGACACATCTCCGCTACTCCCTTTGCTCTCCACTCATATGGAAACAGAGATTGAGAAGTGGGGGGACTTAAACACTGACAAAAGTGGGTTTGTTGGTGGAGCTGTGACAGAAGATGATCTGTTTGCTCAAGATATGTCTCCTGATTCATGATCGCAGTCCTAGGTCTGTATTGCAGATGTCTGTTTCATAAAAGCAATAAATAGTCAAGAAGATGCACATATATACAGGCAGTCCCTGAGTTACAAACATCAGACTTACAAATGACTCATAGTTACAAACAGGTGAGACAACAGGAAGTGAGAGAAATCTACCACTAGGAAGGGGAATCATAGAATCAGAGTTGGAAGAGATCTCATGGGCCATCCAGTCCAACCCCCTGCCAAGAAGCAGGATATTCACTCCTGGAAGAGTTATCATGGGGAAAAGGGTGTCTTCAGTGAAGCTTTATCACTATTTCTTGTTTCCACGAAAGCCAAATTTTTCAAAATCCAATTATCACAGGGACAGAAACTGAGGTGAAATTTTCTGTACAGGGGCACAGAAAGCAAAGCAAACACCTTCCTTATTCCATCCAAAACACTCTCCCCCCCTCTCCCTCTATATATATAAATAAATGTATCTGTTTAAAAATGTACCTGTTCTGACTAACATACAAATATATACATATGTATATGTATGTACTTGTATGTTAATCAGAACATGTACATTTTTAAAGTGTAACACCATATATATAATGTACCTTTTCTGACTAACATACAAATTCAACTTAAGAAGAAATCTACAGAACCTATTTTGTTCATAACTTGGGGATTTCCTGTACATAACAAGGGTAGGAAAAATGTAGGACCCCAGAAGACCCACACCTTCGGGGGATAGGGTGGAATAGAAATAGAGTTTTATTATATTATTTTAGAAACTGAAAGTAAACTGTTAGTCCTGGGCCTAAAATTGCTGGGGTGAGTGCGAGTACTAAAAAGCCAGATTTTTCAACTATTTCAGATTGTTAAATAATGTACTCACACATGGCAGAAGAGGAAAGCTGATTGCAACATGTAAACAGTGCTGGCTGCTCTGCCCTATGGTGTTCAGTTCAAATAAGTCTAAGTGGCTTAACTTTCTTTTCCTGCACTATTAAAGACATTTGTATCTATCCATTATTTTATTTGTTTTTTTTCCTTCCTAGGAAATATTGGAGGAAGTTGTAAAAGAGTTACACAAAGTAAAAGAAGAGATAATCGATGGTAAGTAGGAAAATATAAACTTTGTGCTGGCCTTTGCTAAAAAAAACAAAGAGAGGGAGATTTTTTTTCTTGTTAGTGAGTTATCAATTTAATCAGTGTATAGGAAATCCCACAGCTTCAACCTGGATGTATGTGGGAAGAAAAGAAAGGGAGGCTGGATGTATTTACATAAAGTCAATATTATACTTACATAATATCAGTATAACTTTCATAGCCTCCCACTGACAATGTTAGGCTGATGAGAACAAAGCTAAGAAGAATACATTTTTGGATTGCATCTCCCCAGTTTGAGAGCCAGAATAGTGCAGTGGTTTGAACACTGGACTGCAACTCTGGAAGCCAGGGTTCAAATCTCCATTCAGCCCTGAGAATCCACTGGGTAACCTTGGACAAATCACACTCTCTCAGCTTCAGGGGAAGGCAAAAATCTTTCTCAACAAATCTTGCAAAAAATAATAATGAAAAAGACTCTGAGTAAATGTACAGAGACTTCTGTGTGAATATAAACCCAGCACCCACAAAGAATTGCTATTATCAAACTACCCAACTGAGCAGGATGGACTGCTATGAGGGACTGGCAATTTTGTCCCTAATATCCCATTGTTGTGCCCATTGACTACAATAGTTTCTTTCTTTCCTGGAAATACACTGCAGACCAGTAAACAATGGCTTATGAATTGGCACTGATGTAAGGACCACAACTTTGACCTCACTAAATTGGTATTAATTATTCCTAGAGAGACTGGAAAATAATCGCTTAGAATAGCCTTTTTGTCCTAAACCTCGTATTAAAGCCAGTATTGCATAACACATTGCTAATCAAAGTGGTGGCTTGTAGACCATTGCCAGTCCACAAACCATCGTCTGCTGGTCTGCAGTGGGTTTTCAAGAAATAAAGAGTTACAGCCATTGCACTAAGATACTTTGCATGTTGGGAGATAAACATCTCATACCACATTGCTTATGCATGACACAAAGACAGTAAAGACTCAAGCTGGGTGAAAAGCAGGTTCTCCCCACCTTTGTTTGCATTTTCTCTTGCTGCACCTTTAACTGTGCCTTAAACACACAGCCTGGCCTTTGTGCTAAAAGCTGCTTTGTTGAGGGAGAGCAGGGAAAGCCCTGGCACTTTTCATGACATTGGATGAAAGGATTGCCCTTGGACTTCTTTACTAAATTGAGACTGAATACAGTGCTTAAAGGGAAAACAAAGGCTTGCCTGAGGAACTTATCACATTGAGGCCAAGAAGCCGGGGCGGGGCAACGGGGGAAACCGTGGGGCAGCATAACGCTGTTATGGGTTGTGGGATCCCTTCCCATGATGTTTCCCCACTGCCCCTGGCTTCCTCCCATTTCCTCCCTGGCATTTTTAATGAGAAATCTGGGCTCCGTTTCTCTGCACTACCAGCACAGAGCACAATGGAACCCAGCCAGAAGTAGCCCTGTGTCATCTGATGGTCTCCTGGGGACTTCGTGCCAGCAGTGTGCCAACAAAGCAGTGAAGGTGCTTCTAGACCTCAATGTGATGAGGCCCATAGTAACCCCTCCTTGGAGAAGTGGGGGGAATGGAGTGGTAAAGATCGTGTATATACCTAGATTTGCTTATTTGCAAGGTATAGCAAGATTAAAAGCCAAGAAAAACACAACTACAAAATCACAGAGCTAATCTGCAGCACAGATGGGAAAGTGGGGTGAAGAGGATTCCTACAAAACTCTTACTGAGGTGTAAGGGAACAAATGTGCTACATACACTTGAATCTCACCTAAATATGTCTGACTTCAGGAAACCACAGCCTGTGTTTTTTTAATCCATTAGGCAACTGTCATGTTCAATGGGCTGCTCAGGCCACTGACATGATGCGGGGGTGAGACGGGGAGGGGGGGGCAATTCAAGTGGAGGGAAAACAGCTGATTTTCATTTCTAGGAGGGAAGAAACAAGAGTGCACACAGGTTACTCACATATGCAGGTACTTTCCCTTCCAGTGGGAGCTTAGGCTAACTACAGGCCCATCCAGACAGCCCCTGCTTCTTTACGTGGGGTGTCCAAATTATGGCCCACGTAAATGCGACTGCATTCGGTACAAAGGAAAACCCTGCTTTGTGCCAAGGTAATTTGTTAGCGGGAAAGACCTGGGTCTTCTTGAAACACTTGGGGCCTTCCAGATCGAATTGTGATTTGTGATATGAAATCCAGCATATCTATCTTGTTTGCTGTGTCATGCAACGTCGTTGTGTCGATGATGATGATGATGATGATGATAATAATAATAATAATAATATCTTCTAGCCTTAAGCACATTTTTCTTTTTTTTTCTCTCCCTAGCTATCAGGCAGGAGTTGAGTAGAATCAGCACAACATAATGACCATGGAATCATCCGGACGTTGAAAAAGGACAAGAGACAATTGGATCATTTCTAGGTGTACCAAGATCATGCAAGATGGTGAAAGAGGACACCTGGCACTGTCTTTTGTTCTAAAATCCTTTTTATTAGCAGACTCAGCAGACTTTGAAGCTTGCTGCTGCCTTGGATTTGCTTCATTAAAAAAAAACGAAAGAAAAGAAAAAAGTCTTAAAATCGTAAAAAAGAAAAATATTAAAATTTAAATTTCTGGATTTTTTAAATTTCATCTGACAATGCACATCAGAATTGGTCAGCCTTTTTTGTATTTTGTATTTGCTTATTTAAATGTATGACATTTTTCTTTTTAGTATATAGTAGGTAAAGAAACACGTGAACCATTCGCTTTTACTAGATGACTTCAAAGTAATTTTACTGGTAGTCTGCATTGTAAATGAAGACCCTTTTGCCAACAGAATCTTATTTGTGGCATTACCAGTGGAAGCCGAAAGATGCCAGCTGTCAACCAGCAAGTCACTGGTCTCAGAGCTATCACAATATTAAAGCGGTACATCAGTGCATCACAGTATCTGTGTTCATATTGGTAATAAACTGTTCATTGTCCACATTGTGCATTGCTTGGCTTTTCTTTCATCTTTCTGCAGTAGACTTGGACTCCGCTATTTATTTTATTTATTGTGTCAGAAGTGAATTTAGGGTCTAATTATAATGTATTTAAAAACACAAAGTTAAAAACTTGGCATTATACTAGATTTCCTTTGACCAGAAGCTGGCCACTTGGAGTGCCTCTGGTGTCACTGTGAGAAGGTCCTGCATTGTGCATGTGACAGGGCTCAGATAGCATAGTAAATGGTCTGTGGTTTGCTCTTCGCTACACTCGCATGTCGTGGACTCCACTTTGTAGCCCCATTTTCTAAGATTGGCTCTGCATCTCGTGGTGCCAGAGTGCAGTCTGGCACCTTCCTAGTTGTCCAGTTTTCTATGTGCCCAAGGGGATGTGTTTCTCATCTGCTATCAGCCAGTGATTGAGGTTCCGGGTTTTAGACTGCCACTTTTGGACTCTCGCTTGCTGGGGCATTCCTGCGAGTATCTCTTTGGATCTTAGGAAGCTGTTTCCTGATTGAAGACGTTTGCATACTAGCTGGTATCCAAAGAGACAATGGGCTGGAGATGCCAGTGCCTTAATCCTTTCATTACAGACTGATTCTTCCTGACGGATGTCAGGTAGTGCAATACCGGCTAAACAGGATCATTTTTCCAGCGTGTAAGGCATAGGTATCACATTCTATTTACAATGTATATTCCCGAGATTGCTAATTGGCAGATATTAGTATGAATATAAATAATGTTTGTCCCCTGGTTGTGCTTTCAAAAATGAGATTTGTTAAAGATTTCACACTCTACATCTTTGACAATTGCTGTCTTCATAAGTTATTCACAACTAAAATAGGCACATTCAATAAATAGTTGGATGGCGAATCAACATGAAGACAAATTCCACTGATTCGGTAGGGCTTTTTCTAGTCAGAATTAACAGGATTATCAATAACATTCATGATTGAGATACTACTGCCTTGGTCATAAATGCCTCCAACCCACCTGAAACTCCAGAGAGTTTGAAACCAGGCCTGTACATACAGTTGGCCATGTTGGGTCTGTGTGAGATGTTTGGTCCAGATCCATCGTCGGCTGGGTTCAGTGGGTGCAGGTGAACTACAACTTCCATATGCAAGTGCCATCGACCATGGTCCATCCTCCAAACAATGCTAGGATGTAGGGTGGGTCATGGGTGGTCTGTGTGCAAAGTTTGGTCAAGATCTGACGTCAGCTGGGTTCCGTGTTGTCTGGATAAGGGTCAACTACAACTCCCAGAGCAAAGGTCAATCGCCCCCAAACCAGGTGTGTATGCACAGTTGGCCATGTTGGGTCTGTACGCCAAGGTTGGTCGAGATCTGATGTCATCTGGGTTCAGTGCTTTCTGGATGCAGGTGAACAATAACTCCCAAAATCAAGGTCCATTCCCACTACCCCCCTGTAGTATGTTCAGTTGATCATGGGGCTTCTCTGTGCCAAGTGTGATCCCAATCCACTGTCGGTGGGGGTCACAGTACCAGTGAAGTCCCATCATCCGTGGCAAGTGTCCAGATGCATTATTCGTTGGGTGAACAGTACTCTCTGGATGTAGGTCAAGTGCAAGTCTTGTAAATCATGGTGTGAATTCTCCCCAAACCTCTTGTTCAGTTGCTGATCAATCCCTCTGTTCACTGTGTGCCAGGAAATGATATGAAAGGGTTATGGTAGAGGCGGTTGATGGGGTCATGCAAATGAAGGAACCCTGAGATGTCCATTCTGGAGGAAAAACAGAACATCTAGGATGAAATGGGCCTGGCATGAAAGCCTTCACTTGGGTGGGGGGCAGAATGGTGTTTGTGGAGGACACGGGCAGGGTTTGGTCTGCATGTTCGTGGCGCTCACTATACCCTGTGAAGTCAAGTGAGGGAGTGACTTGGTGGCTCCACAGCACTGGAAACTATAGACTGTTTGTGGAGGCCGGAGGCTGTCTTTGTGAACGGACACCCGTGCCACATACACACATACAGATTTTTCACTTTTATTATGGAGATACAGATATGGGTATGGATATGGGTATGGATATAGATATAGATATAATTCCCCAGTCTCCAACTCATGTATTAGTTGCATTAGCTAATTAGTTGCATTAGCTAAAGTGGGCTTGAATCCATTACATCTGATAATTTAATCATAAACAAAGATATGTTATTGTTTTCATATCAGGGCACATCCATTCAGTTCAGGAGGATTCAAAGTCTTGCATATATAGACATGCCATTGCACTACTATAACAAGTGCCTGCCCATGATCCTGGAGTTCCCATTTAACCTTTCCAACCAATATGCATTGCTAAATCATTCATGAGCATCTTAAATCTGACACTTGAAGGCTTTGGCCCATCATAATCCTCTCACAATAAGGTAATTCATTGGCTGTTATAGAGAATGTCCAGTGAACCAGCCATATATAGGTGATCCCCAAAGGATTTAAGCCTATGCGAAGTTTCCCTCTTTTGAGCTCCAAACATATTGTTGGCACATATCATTGGATCACCCATTTTTATTTTGCATGTATATGACAAATACCTTAAATCGACTCTTCATATCAATCATAATTCATATTACATTTCCTCTTGCTAATCTTTTCTACAAAAAATAAAATAAAATAAAAACTAGCTGTTTCTTATACAACAGTTCTGAGAAGAAGGTCCACAGCAGTATATGGAGCCAGTATTGGCACAAGGGAACAGACCCTTTTGTCAATGGAATAGAACCTTTCATTGAAAGCGTGAAATGAATTTCACAAAAGCTTCCTTGGGCCACATTCCAGCAGATCCAGAGACAACAGGTTCAAACCAAAAATTCCAGCACATTTTAGCTACAGTAACTATTGTTTAGGAGAGGCATTTCTGGGAAGATATAACCAGCTAGGTCACCCTAGAAGGCCACCTTTGGGGCCTAGAAAAGCCAGATTTACCCCTGGGCCTGAGGTTCGTTGCCTGTGCCCTAAATCATTCTAGTCTCTTTTTCCTGTCTACTTCCCAGATCTCTTAGAGGACCCATCCTACCTTGATCCAACATATCTTTCCCTCTGAGATGTGTCTTTCTACAAAGAAACTATGATCCCCAGGTGTTGTTGGATGTTGGATTTGCCACAACTAGTAAAGACAGTGGTCACAGGTGATGGGAGGTATACTTTTTTTAAAATGACTATATGGTTTTTTAACCATTCATGGACTGATCTACAGCTTAAGAAAGAAAGTGACATATAACACACAATTTGAAAATACTTCTGACAGGCTTCATTGTCATATTTCTCCATAACTGGATTACAGCAAATCCTCCAGTAGAAATACAACTTCAGCCTTCTCTGCCTTGCAAGCACCCATCACATAATATACTTGTTAGATAAGGAAGGTGTGCAGAAAATCAAAGGTCTATTAAGCTTATAAGAAGTAAGGATGGACCTGAAGTCTTATTGAGATTCTGATGCTAGCTTGCATATCCGCTTCACCCTTGAATAAGGGCCAATGGTATCGTCGAAAATGAAGTCCAAAAGAACCCGAACCCAAGACTGGTGCTGTGGTAAGGTGTCGTAATATTCTGCTGCTATCTTCTTTACCTGTAAAAATAAACAAGATTTTTTTTTCTAAAGTAAATTCTTTACAATCTAGCTTCAATCATACATAGTGCCAATAGATATGATATATATGATATGATATCATGCATAGTGCCTATAGCTCAATGAAAACAAATTTGGTGGTTCTGATGGTTAGCACAAACTTAGTGGTTAAGGCGAGGTTAGCAGGTGACAAATCAACCAAGTTTATTAATTGTTTATATACCTTGTAATTCAAAATGATGAACTAGGTAGAGTCAGGAGATTAACTAAGAAATCAATTTCGCATGTTATCTAAGGACAGCAACCAATTCGTTGATTTTCTAGCTAGAAAAATAACTAGATTGGCCTCCAATATTATGATCCTTGACTTCGATCTGTGTTTATCTGTTGTTGTTTTTTCCTGCCTCTTAACAGCACAATATCAATGGCTCATCTTGTATGGGATGCTGATATCTTGACTCTCCTGGCCTTGTCTTTTTCATAAATGTAAATAGTCCAAGCAATAGTCCAATGGACATACCTTTAAAAAGATGTCAGTACAGATATTAAGCCTTGTGCAGCAGTCTCCATGAGTGTTCAAGTGATGCTAAGATTCAGACACAATCAACAAGCCAGCTATTTAATTGTTGATTGGCATGTGGATTTTCTCCCAGGGTATGACAGATTGTTGTTCTGATGAACTAGATGAAGAAGCTATTCTTTCCTGAATTTGATGTTGAGGTATTACCACTGTCTTTGCCATTAGATGGTTTACAACAGGCATGGGCAAACTTCAGCCCTCCAGGTGTTTTGGACTACAACTCCCACAATCCTACCAGCTAGAAATAATATCATACGAAAGCTGAATGACACAACCTGGGGATCACAACCAGACACAGTGAAGATATCTGCCCTTACACTTTGCTACTCTGTGCTGAATATGCATGACCAGTCTGGAATACATCTCACCATGTTAAAACAGTGGATGTGGCTCTTATGAGACATGCCGAAATATCACCGGATGTCTACGCCCTACACCATTGGAGGTATTGCACCACCAGACATCCGTCATGAAGTAGCAGCTTGTAATGAAAGGTCCAACCATTGACATTTCCGGCCCAACCAGTGGCTGATATCAGATGAGAAACTCCCCCCTGGGCACACAAAAGACTGGGTGACTTGGAAGGCACTAAACAGACTGCGCTCTGGCACCACAAGATGCAGAGCCAACCTTAAGAAATGGGGCTACAAAGTGGAGCCCACGACATGCGAGTGTGGAGAAGAGCAAACCACAGACCATTTACTGCAATGGAGTATGAGCCTTGCCACGTGCACAATAGAGGACCTCCTTACGGCTACACAGAGGCACTTGAAGTGGCCAGCTTCTGGTCAAAGGAAATTTACTGTAATGCCAAGTTTTTCACTTTGTGGTTTTTCTACGCATTATAACTGTATTCTCAATTCACTTCTGACACCATAAATAAATAAGGAAAAGTATGGTATATATAATATAAAGTAAGTTATGTTATAGTTCTATACTTCTATAGTGATATAGTCACTTATATATTATGATTGACCGTAACTCCATTCCTGTGGTTTACACAATGAATAATGGTAGACCTATGTATAGTATCAATATCAATATAACAAACCACGTATAATCCAATGTCCAATATTGATACTATACATAAGTCTACCATTATTCATTGTGTAAATCACAGGAATGGAGTTACGGTCAATCATAATATATAAGTGATTATATCACTATAGAAGTATATAGCTATAACATAACTTACTTTATATTATATACCATACTTTTCCTTTTTTTCCATTTTGCTGTATATAATAGACTTCTGTGCATATAACCATAAATAAATAAGCAGGACTTAGGATGCATTGTTAATGTCATTTTGCATCTCTTTAACTACCATGACTTAGTGCTATGGCATCATGGGAGTTATAAGTTTGGTGAGACACTGCTATTTGGCAGAGAAGCCTAGACCTTGTAAAATGACAACTCCCAGGATCCCAAAGTGCTGAGCCTTCATTCTAATGCACCCGAGGACACTGAGAGACCAGAGTTCAAATCCCTGCTCAGCCATGGAAACCCACTGGGTGACCCTTGAGAAAGTTACACTCTTTCTCAGCCTTGGAGGAAGGCAAGAGCAAACCTCAACTGAACAAATTCTGACAAGAAAAATGTGTGATAAGTTCACTGTAGGGTCACCATAAGTAAAAAATAAAATAAAAAATGAAGACACACAATGAAAACAATTGGGTAGTAGTATATTATGCCTGAAGACAAACCTTAATAGTTGCATAACATTGGTTAGGACACTTCCTTCAGACAACAATCTAGAGGCATAATCATTTGCACAAACAAATTTATGCCAGGCTTAGAGACCAACATACTTGCATGTTATGGTGCCTTTCCAGTGATAGGTGTGGTGTGCATCAAATTGACTCTTCGTGCTCACACAGGACTATTATGAGTAATGGAAAACGTGACTGATCCAGCCCTTTCAATACCCAATACTTCCAAGTGGCCTGCATGCATTGCAAAGTTATTTAAGATGTTATTTTACTTGAATATCAAAAGCAGTTTTATCATCGGCTTTTGAAATGCAACACATCTTCCATGTCTTCATGCAACAAGTGAAAGATCCCTTCCCAGTGAAATATTCAAGTTAACTTGTTTTAAAATTTAAAGCTTTTGGCTTTTCTGTTTGTCTGCCTGAGAAGTGATCCCATTTCTCAAGTTCTCTACTTCATTTCCTTGTTCATCTAGATCAGTGTTTCTCAACCTGGGGGTCAGGACCCTGGGGGGTCACAAGGGGAGTTTCAGAGGGGTCACCAAAGAATGTCAGAAAACACATATTTCTGATGGTCTTAGGAACCCAAATCCCTCCAGTATTTTCTGTTGCTCGTGAGGGTTCTGTGTGGGAAGTTTGGCTCTTTGATTGTACGTGAACTATAAATCCCAGCAATTACAACTCCTAGATGCCAAGGTCTATTTTCCCCAAACTCCACCAGTGTTCACAATTGGGTATATTGAGTATTCATGCCAAGTTTGGTCCAGATCCATCATTGTTTGAGTCTACAATGCTCTGTGGATGTATGTAAATTACAACTCCAAAAACCAATGGCCACCAAACCCTTCCAGTATTTTCTGTTGGTCATGGGAGTTTTGTGTGCCAAGTTTGGTTCAATTCCATTGTTGGTGGAGTTCAGAATGCTCTTTGATTGTAGGTTAACTATAAATCCCAGCAACTACAACTTCCAAATGACAAACTCAAACTCCTCCCAACCCCACCAGTATTCAGATTTGGGAGTATCGGGTATTTGTGCCAAATTTGGTCCAGTGAATCCTGCATATCAGATATTTACATTATGATTCATAAAAGTAGCAAAACTGCAGTTATGAAGTTGCAACGAAAATAAATTTATGGTTGGGGGTCACCACAACATGAGGAACTGTATTAAAGGGTTGCAGCATTAGGAAGGTTGAGAACCACTGATCTAGATCAAGCAAAAATATGCTTAAAAGCATAAAGGAAATAATAATAATAAAAAAGGTTTGGATCATTGATGTTGCCATCCCAGGTGACAGTCGCATTGACGAAAAACAACAGGAAAAACTCAGCCGCCATCAGGACCTCAAGATTGAACTTCAAAGACTTTGGCAGAAACCAGTGCAGGTGGTCCCAGAGGTGATGGGCACATTGGGTGCCGTGCCAAAAGATCTCAGCTGGCATTTGGAAACAATAGACATTGACAAAATTACGATCAGCCAACTGCAAAAAGCCACCCTGCTAGGATCTGCACGCATCATTCGAAAATACATCACACAGTCCTAGACACTTGGGAAGTGTTCGACTTGTGATTTTGTGAAACGAAATGCAATATATCTATCTTGTTTGTTTTGTCATACAATAATAATAATAATTACGGTATTCTCAATCAAGAGGTGGACAGAAAATAGATCCCTGCCGCAAAACTAATGCCAGGATTTTGTAGGTCCTGATTGCATGAGCTGTATTTTTGGTTCCCCATGGTAGCTCTCTCTTTCTTCACATGGGGAAAGCAGGAACAAAACTCTTTGTGCAATGTTAGAAAAAGTACCAAGACACATGGGATCAAGCAACACAAGGCTAAAAAGCCCCATTTTGCTGCCTTCATGAAGTTTCTTGACGGGGCCTGCCGTGCGCTGTCACCCGATGCATGGCAGGTCCCACCCACTTTCCCCCCTTCACCATCCAGGACGGGGAGGAAAGTGTTGTGGGGATAGCGCCGATGGAGCTACCTGAATTTTTGGGCCAAAAAACCTGTGTGATAGCAGAAAGTACAGTGGGCAATGTCCATTGCCACCCTTTCCTGACCTCCATGTGTGATGAGATGGCCACAAGTCATCCTGCATGCCTTCCTTTTCTCTGGCAAAAGCCGGTGGAATGGCACAGCCCCTTTGAACCATGTGAAGAGGTCCTGAGTCAAGATAGCAAATGTTATTAATGAGGATGAACACCCAAGCTAGAAGAGGCTGCAACAATTTGCTTTTGCCAAAGGCTGAATGGAAGGGCAAGATTTTGTCCCTTCTCTTCTCCATTTTGAACTAATTCAATGAATACTCCACAAAGGAGGACAACAGAATCAAGACTGCTTCTGCCAAACTGAGATAGTTTGAGGATATGTGGGTTTGATCAGGCTACAGAACCTATTCTCTTTTTTGTAGCAATGATATACCAAAGAAAAATAAAAAAAT
This sequence comes from Anolis carolinensis, assembly GCF_035594765.1. NCBI lineage: Eukaryota > Metazoa > Chordata > Lepidosauria > Squamata > Anolidae > Anolis > Anolis carolinensis. The sequence continues at coordinate 347,375,024 of NC_085841.1, forward strand.
AAAAATGGGAAATTCAGCTTGTCTCTTTCTATTTGTTCATAGAGAGACTGTAATTGCATTCAGGAGCTAATCTGATGGCATGAAACTCTCATGCACTTTATTAGTTACTCATTTTCCTGCAGGTAAAATTGCCAGACAAAAAGTATAAATGCTCTTTTGTAATGACTGGGAGGGGGAGAGAAAAACTAAGTGTGCAATGTGTCACTGGTTCATACTAGATTTTCCTTGCCTGTCTCAAAAAAGTCTCCATAAAGGTTAGTTTTGCTCAAAGAATATGTTGCAAGGATTACCCAAAATAATATGCTGTATATGCTATCTGCCCAACAAAATTAAATGAGATGCAAGTAGTACTGATAAGTACCGTATAGAGTTATGTATAAGTCAACTTCATGTAAAAAGTCAAATGCAGGTTTTAGGGCCAAAATTAAGGAATTTAGTGTGATCCATGGATAACAGCGCTCCATGCAGTTATGCCGGCCACATGCCCTTGGAAGTGCCTATGGACAACACTGGCTCTTCGGCTTAGAAATGGAGATGAGCACCAACCCCCAGAATCGGGCACGACTAGACAATGTCCAGGGAAAACCTTTACCTTTACCTATGGATGCTTTAGGGGTCATTCTGCAGAGAGTCATCTGCTCATGCTGCCACTGCCATTTCTCCACCGAGGCACCATTGAAGGGATTGGTGCATCTTTTAGACTCTCCTACAAGGTCTTTAGCCTTCTCTGCCAAATAGCATTGGTGTCTCACCAATCTACAATTCCCAAGATTTTACAGCACCAAGCCATGGCAGTTAAAGTGGTCAAACTGCTTTAAATCTACTTCAAAGAGATTCGGATGCTCCTAAAAAGATAGGCTAAAAAAAGCATCTTGCTGTATCTTCCTAAAGAGATGTGAAAGGATGACATCAACACCGAAATCCACTGGGATCTTCTGGGGAACTCAACGCTACTGTGTTCAGACCGAGGCATAAAATTACCTAGTTGCCCTTTTGATGGCTTATTTTATCCTTTACATTTTGATTCTATTTATTTATCCCTGTTAGTTGGTAAGCAAAGAAGCATTAGAATGTAAGAGTCACACAACTTGTATAAGCAACATAGTTCATCCTATGCTGGTACCACAGAGATGGACTGAATGCTGGTGCTTACCATTGGCAGCTTGGAACCAGGAATGCTGGGGAAGTCATGATGCTCCATGTGATAGCCAACATTAAATGTAATGCAGTTGAGAGGCCCATAGTAGGAATATGTTTCATATCCTTTCAAAAACATATAGTGTTCTGCGATGAAGTGCCCAGAAATTGGATGCAAACCCATGCAAAGCAATGTTCCACTTATCATGTAGATAATGGGCTTCAAACCCCACAGGTAGAAGACGAGAAGGTCAAAGGAGAACTGGATCAAGGCGTTAAAGATTTCCATCTCAGTAATGGCTTTGGGATTCACACAGAGTGGTCTCAAGGCATAAAACAATGGCTGGAGAGTGAGCCAGACCAGTTTCCGAAGTGGTGTGCAGAATAACCAACCCTCAAAATCGGTGGGAATATCCACGTCCAAATAATGTCCGCCTAGGTACCGGTGGTGATCAATGTGGTATTTCTTGAAGGAAGCAGAGTAAGGGAGTCCAACGGGTAAGTTGGCAAAGATAGCAAACCATCTGTTCCACCTGGCTTGCTTGTTCCCAAAGGCCACGTTGTGAGAGATGTCATGGATCGCCAGCGTCATGGAGTGGTTGATGCAGCCCCCAAAAGCATAGGCCCAGAAGAACAACCACTTCCAGGCTAAATTTCTCACCAGGTAACAGGCCAGAAGCTGAGTGAAGACCATCCCTGCCACCACCCATTTCAAGTGAGGATCTGGCCCCATTAGGGATTTGATGGCTGGATATTTTGCTGGGGAGGGAAAAAGAAGAGATCAATTAAACACAATTAGAATTCTGTTGATGAGAAATAAATAATATGTACTGTAATTTTACAGGAATTAGATATGCTGTACTGTACTTTTCTGATGTTCTGATCAGTTCTACAATAATGAAAAATAATAAGCAAATTTTTACTGAAAAATGTAATACACCCCTTTATTTATGGGGTTCACAATATCCCTGGACTTTGAATGGGTACACACATCTGTGGAAAATAGCTAATCCTATTGAAATGAAGGCCTAGAAATACCATAGGGGACCTAGGAAATTCCTAAAGAGAATGTATTTTGTTACACATGAATAAATGAAACCATGGATACTGGTCTTGCAGAAATAGAATTCATACTATTTAGCCAACATTAATGCTATAGCCATTGGAACAAGATTGCAGATACCAAGCAAGAATTATTTCTTTTGAACCTGTTTTATATGGATACTAATTTATACCTATTTTGTTCACTGAATCTGTGTTATGTAAATGAAGTATGTAGGAGGTTTTTTCAGGCTAAATTTATGCTGTACTTGTTTACATGGTCTATGGACTAGAATTTAGAAGATTCTAATATAATGTAAAAGTGTACAGGACACTGCCGAAAACAAACACAATTCCGATTAATTCAAATTGTAAATCATGCAAGCTATATATGATCCACAAATTGATTGAAAGTCACCATGTCAAAGGCCGTGCAGGGAACTGTAATATAAAAACATCAAATGGAGAGAATGTTACATGGGTTTCAGGTTTGTTCAGGGGAAAAGGAGAAACTATGCATACATGAGTATTTCAGGTACTGATCAAATTGAGCTTTGCTCAGTTTCAGCACAGAGATGTATGCTGTGGCATTGCTGGAGGCACATTGGGGTGCAAACTACATTGGGTTTATTTTTATTTATTGTTTCAGAAGCGAATTGAGAATACAGTTACAATATATAGAAAAATCACAAAGTTGAAAACTTGGCATTATACTAAATTAACCTTTGACCAGAAGCTGGCCACTTCAAAGTGCCTCTGGGGTCACTGTAAGAAGGACCTCCATTGTACATGTGGCAGGGCTCAGACTGCATTGTAGTAAGTGGTCTGTGGTTTGTTCTTCTCCACACCCGTATGTCGTGGACTCCACTTTGTAGCCCCATTTCTGAATATTGGTTCTGCATCTTGTGGTGCCAGAGCACAGTCTGTTCAGCGCCTTCCAAGTCGCCCAGTCTTCTGTGTGCCCAGGGGGTAGTTTCTCATCCAGTATCAGCCACTGATTGAGGTTCTTGGTTTTAATCTACCACTTTTGGACTCTCGCTGGCTGAGGCATTCTTGTGAGTGTCTCTGTAGATCTTAGGAAGCTAATTTTTTTTATTTAAGGCTTGCGGGCTGATATCCAAACAGAGGATGGCCCAGAGATGTCAATGTCTTGGTCCTTTCATTTTATTTATTTATTTATTTTGTGTCAAAAGCATTGCATAATAAATAAGTTTAAAAGTGACGAAATAAAGGAATCACAAGCAGCTAAATAGTTTTAGACCAAAGGTGGGCAATAGCAACTGCATTTTCCATAGCTTTAAACAACAACTCCTCAATACATGAGGCAGGAGATTGTGGGCAAGCATACATATGCGGAGTTGTTTGTTCTGCTCCATAGTCACACAAGATGGAGGATTCCTCCAGGTAGTGCCATCTTGCCAAGTTGTCTTTTGATCTGCCCACTCCGCTTCTGAGTCTATTTAGGGACTTCCAAGTTACCCATGCTTGGTTTGCCTCATGGGGGGCCATCCAGTTGGGATTGCCTGGTTTAGCTGCCCAGACAGATACTTTTGCTGTTGCTGGAGGAACATTAAGAGGAGTGGTGGTTCTCATGAAGCTTTTCCTGATTTGAGTCTAGTAGAAGGAGGCTGATAGTCATGCAGTGGATGGCTTTTGCAATGTTCAACCTTATTTTTCTCACAGTTAGCAGCAACTTCCCATCGCACACCGGGGAGGGGGGCAATGCCAGCTAACTTGTAGAGTTTATCAACTTTAAGGCTTTAAGGCGTCCTGTGATTATTCTGCATGTTTCATTCAGTGCTATGTCCACCTGCTTTGCATGGGCAGACTTGTGCCAGACAGGACAGGTGTACTCAGCAGTTGAGTAAGACAAGGCCGGGGCTGATGTTCTTATTTATCGTGGGTCTGCACCCCATGCACTGCCAGTAAGTTTCCGCATGATGTTGTTGCATGCAGCTACTTTGTGCTTGGTGTTCATGCAGTGTTTCCTATATGTTAGTGTTTGATCTAAGGTGACACCAAGATATTTAGGATGGAAACAGTGGTCGAGCTCTTGGCCTTCCCAAGTTTCCTGTTGCCTTCACAGTTACGTAGGTGGAAAGCACACACTTGTGTTTTGGCAGGGTTAGGTTTCAGGTGATTATCTTTGTAGTAGCTAGAGAGATCTTTCAAGGCATTAGTGAGTTGGTTTTCAACTGTTTCAAAATCTTTTGCTTGTGTTGTTAGGCCAAGGTCATCAGCATATATAAAGCTCTTTGTGAGTGATGGTTGTGGCTGATCATTAGTGAAGATGTTAAACAAGGTCGGTGCAAGAACGCTGCCTTGGGGTAAACCATTCTTTTGCCTCCTCCATCTACTTCTCCTGCCCTGAAACTCCATATAGAAGCTGCGGTTTTCCAGGAGGGTCTGGACAGTTTTTGTGAAATCAAAGTCCTGGGTAATATGGTAGACTTTATACAGCATTTTTGTTGTGGCTCAGCCAACACGGCCTATAGTTCCTACAGAGATGGATTTGGAAACAGATTCTACTTCGGATTTAGGGGCCGTTCCATACTTGGAACGAGGCCCATTGCCCTTGCAGCTGCCTGAAATGGTGGTGCCAGAAGATCCACTAATTGAAGAGCATTCCGATGTCTCCTCAAGGTTGCTTTTGCCAGATGGTGCTGACTTGGGCGAAGAGGGGTTTTTTAATCAGAGGGAATCTTTCATGAGAGATAAAACCAGAAGGGAGGGTGTGAGAAGAAGTAAAAGGTTAGCTCTCAGGCTCAATAATAACTAACTTTCCCATGTAAAGTTTTGTGTGTCATGTACTCCCATATTAATGCAACCTTGGGATATCTTAAAGGTGCCCTCCTTTGTGTTTCTCGTTGCGGTGTCAACTTTACTTTCCTCGGAAGAAGTTCCAGTATCCAGCTCCTAGCCTTGTTTCCTGCCTTGTTCCCGTGCCTGGTTTCCAGTTCCATCCAAGCCATGCCGTGTCCCGTGACTCTCGAGTAAACGTTTGTTTACCTTGCTTTTCTTTTTCCTGAGTCAAGACTTTCCATCCAAGCCACGCTGCTCCCTGTGACTCTCGAGTAAACCTTGTTTGTTTACCTTGCTTTCCTTTTTCCTGTGGCGGAACTCTCCAAGTGGATTACAGTTTGCAGATTTGCAGCGTCTTGTTCCTGTTTCTTAGTTTATGGACTAACTTCGATTTCTTGGTGGAACTAACGAGTTTCACTTCTGGATTACAATTGGGACATTGTTGAACTTGTTTTGAACTGTTAAAGACTCTACATTAAGGACTATTTCTCATACTGACTTTATACGCTAACTGCTTATATATATATATATATACCTTAATAAACTGCTTGCATGTGATACAGGTGCTTTACCAATTTTACCTCGTTTGATAGCTTGTCTGAGTTCTTTCAGGTTTAGAGGAGAAGACAACTGCTGGGTTTCAAGTTCTGGCACCCTGTTGATTTTCATCTTTACTCTACTGCAGTTGGTTTTCCCATTCTGAATTAGTTGGTGAGCTATGTGGTCTGGTGTTACATTTGCATGTCCACAGTTGACCTTTCAACTGTGTGTGGTCTTTTCATTACAGGCTGCTACTTCCCGACAGATATCCGGTGGTGCAATACTGGCTAAACAGTATAATTTTTCCAGCAGTGTAGGGCGTAGACATCCTGTGTTGGTGCGACTGCATTGGGTGATGTCATAAGAAATTAAATAAGAATAAGGATAAATTTTATTTGTTACTTGACTCTCCTCATGTCTTGAGGTGGGATACAACATGGTTAAACAAACAGATAAAATATTGTACTATTAAAATACATTTATTAAAATACACATAACAAAGACTGACATGAATACTAATAAAATGTAGGTTAAAATTCACAATTTAAAATTGACTAGGGACTTCATCAGATGGTCTTCGGACTCTGTTTCCATGAAATTAGGAAACGGAGCCCCACGGGAGTCCCACAGAGGTCCTCACATGCTGTAAGGGCACTCCGGTTGGACTCCATGCCGCTCCATTTCCTAAGTGCATGGAAATAGAATCCGAAGTCAGTCTTCCGGAGTCAGGTGTTATCCAGCTTCAAACTAGAGAAGGTGGTGGAAAGCAAGGGGAAAACGGGGAAAATGCAGAAAGGATATGGGATGGCTGGCCATCCCAGAAGATAGGGAAAGACAGCAGGGGATGGAGTAAGACGATCCCCTCCACTTTTGTTCTCTTTCTCCCCAGTCTATCTAATGAAGTCCCTAGTAGGCCTGTTGGAAGTGATCAGTTTAGAAATATTCCCCTTTGGTCTGCAATTCCCACAATTTCTCTTCTCCAGCCTAAACATGTACAGATCCCGAAGCTGCTCCTCATTGAGTTTTTTCAGAAAGAAAGAAAAAAACTCAATACAGTCAGTCCCTTGAATTCCATTGGTTCAAAAACCTTGGTTTTGCCATTTTAATATAAGGGACATCACTTTACTACACCATAGTAGCAGTTTATTAATGTTTAGAACGTAGGTCATTTGCATATAAAATACTGTAAATAAATACAATAAAAATTGCAACAATACAAAAATGCTACATAAAACAACTGACATTTAGATCTTGCATAACAAAAAGTCCACAAAATTAAAATACAATGCAATTAAAACACATTAAATAAGAACAATGTTAAAATTTAGATTAAATACACCATTGCATATAATGGGATTTGATTATCTATGGGATTTAGAACCCAAATGGGTTTGGGCTGAGTGTGTCCTGGAGCCAAATACAAAGGACCCCTTCAACACACCTAGATCTTCGGGGGATCTAGTTTTAAACATATTTTTTCTTTGCTCATCACAGTCCCTGTAACTACCTGTATTGAAGCACAAACATACCCCAAGCACCTGGGAAATTGGAACCAAAATGAAGAATGCAGCTATCTGGACCCATGCTCCTTCTACTGGGAACTATGAAATTGTTGTTTTTGTTGTGTAACCTCAAGTTTCCAACCTAAGGGCAACTACAAGATGAAACTAGAAATTAGTGAAAGTGAGAAAATAAATACACACTCATTCGTCAGCCAAATATTGACTGCACTTTTCATGCTGTTTCAGCCTGCCAACCAGCCTTTCAACAGAATGTATATGAGATTTATTTCCTGCTGCTCAAGAAAACAAAAGACTGATACCAGGGAGTTGTTTAACCCTGAACCATATACTACCCATTTCTCACAATGTTAAAAGTGGACACATTTTACTGGCTAAAGATACATTGGCACTGTCTCAGAGATGTGATGGTATCAGAGACCAAACTGAAAATGACAGAATTTAATAATGTGAAAGTTATTAGAAAAACTGGTGATAAAAATCAGAACTTTCCAGTTGTCAGCAAACATTGTGATATGTTAATGTGAGATTGTGCTATGCTAATACTATAATAAATTGTATATAAATATAATATATAATATTGATAATAATATTACAATGTAATATAATCATAATAATATTGCAGTATAGTGGTCTAGTACAATATAGTAATATACAATGCAAATATTGTGTTATGCTAATATATTGTACGTACATATAACATTGATCATAATATTGAAATACAATATAATACTAATAATATAATAAAATTATATATATATATATATATATATATATATATATATATATATATTGTAATATTACTAATAATATGATACTAATATTGGGCTATGCTAATAATATAATTGTATGCACATATAATGTAAGCTGCTCTGAGTCCCCTTCGGGGTGAGAAGGGCGGGATATAAATATCATAAGTAAATAAACAAACAAACATGTGGTAAAAAATAGTGACAGAAGAAGTTAATATGGATCCAGAATATAGCTGGATCCAAGCAGCTGAACATGCCTGTCTTTCTTTCTTGCAGTAAGTATCCTCCTTGGACAAAGACGTAAGAGTCAGGTAGTTGGCTTCAATAATACACAATAAATTTAAGGCTCTGAACAGTGAAAAGTAGAAATAGTCATTTTTCAGTGTCTACATTTCTCTCGCTCTCTCTTAGGAATGCTAGCATGATATGCTGATCTGAATGTTAGACTAGGATCCTGGGAAGCCAGGGTTCAAATCCATGCCTAGCCATGTTGGCGACATTGGTCAGATCACAAACTCATTTGAAGCAATCTTGCCAAGAAAACTCAATTAAAGGTTGCCATACATTGGAGTTCACTGATTGGCACATGGCATCTTTTTTCTGCTATACATCTATTTTAAGAAATTTTACTACTCCTGATTGAATCAATTGCACAAAAGCTTATTACCAACTGTTTATTTTATTCCCCTATTGTTAGATCCCAGCCAGCCATGGCACCAGGGCCTGCAGTGTTTCAGGACTTGCACTTTGACACAGATAATGCTGAGGATTATACTGACATTTCACCCTCCACGGAGGGGCCTTTGCAGCTGCAGGTGCCCAAAGATATTGGCTCTGGAGACTTGCTAATTGGGGAAGATTCTTCTATTCCTCCCTCACAGATAGAGCCAGATGTTGCAGTGATGCCTGGGAATGGAGTTTTTAATCGTAGAGATTTTGTAACCAGAGAGAGAAGTGCAAAACAAGGGGTCCATCGGAGCCAGAGACTGGTAAATAGATGGGATAATGGTTAGTGTTCCCATGGGAAAGTTTTGGGAGTTTGTACTCCCTAAATTGTGAACAGTTTGGAATCTGTTAAAAGTGTTTCACTGAGTAGATTTTCTTGCGGTGTCAACTTAGCTCTTCCTTGAAAGAGGTTCTCCGTCTCCAGCTCTTGTTTGTTTCCAAGCCAAGTTTATCCAGTTCCAGTCGGGCCATGCCGTGCCGTGACTCTCGAGTAGACCTTGACTTTACTCCAGTTGTTTCCTTGTTCCTGATTCAAGTTTGCCTCAGCTTTGACAACCTTGCTGCCTTGATTGCTAAGAAGTATTTCCAGTGGATTGAACTCTGTTTCTGCCAGCCTTGTTTCTCTGTTTCAACTCATGGACCCTTTGATTTCTTTGGAGAGCTATTGAATTCTCATTGTGGATTATAATATTGGACCTTTTCCTTTACCCATTTGGAACTACAATTGACTTTCTAAAAAGAACTATTCCTCAGACTCTATACTTAATTTCCTTTGGATATATAATTGCTTTAATAAAGTGTATTATATTGGCTCTTGTCTGGTTTTCGAGTGCTCATGCTGCCTTGGGGTGCAACACCTATGTACAATATCCATCAAGTTGCATATTGAAATAATGCTCGCTTCCCATTTCTGACCATCATGTACATTTGCAATGACCCTCCTTGTGTTGGCTATTAGGCCTGGCCATTGCAACCTGTTTAGTCATGCAACTGCAATTCCCATCACTTCCCAGAGATTTGGCATATCAGGAATTTTCAAAATTGTGATTTCAGAATCAAAACCTGAAACCTACAATTTTCCCTTTGTGATGTCACAAGTGATAGGCCCTGATGAAACTATAGAATGGCATAATAAAGGGCAGCCTCTGGTTATGTCATTAAGCCTGATAAATTGAATCTCAACCATAGTTTTCAAAGCAGTGCTCTTACCCTGAGATTCTTCCCTCTCACCCTGAGAACGGGATAAGGGGGATCTTTGAATCCTAATCCCTTCCCAATTAATATGGAATGGGAAATGGCAGGTGGCCACACTTGGTTCAGGAAAAGAAGAGGCACTAAGGATTATATCACAGCATGCATTGGATAATAGAGCACATCAAAGAATTGCAAAAGAAAATCAGTTGTCAAGCTCTGAATGCAACTAAATGCTCAACTGGTACAGAGACTTTTCATTCAAGAAAATCTGAAGAGCACAATCTTGAGGTTATTTAATATATGTGTTTTAATGGTTATGTTTTTATCTATGTATTTTAACTGTGTTGTAACCAGCTGTGAAGAGAAGTGGATAAGAATTTAGGATACACTGTAGAATTAATGCAATTTGACATCACTAATTGCCATGGCCCAATGTTATGGGATTATGGAAGCTGTTTTACAAGGGATTTAGTTTTGTCTTCTTTGCAAAGAGTGCTGGCACCTCACCAAACTACAATTCTCAGGATTCCATATCATTGAACCATGTCGTGAAAGTCATGTCAAACTGCATTGATTCTGCGGTGTAGATCAGGCCTGGGCAAACTTTGGCCCTCCAGGAGTTTTGGATTTCAACTCACACAATTCCTAACAGCTTAGCGTCTGTTAGGAATTCTGTGAGTTGAAGTTCAAAACACCTGGAGGGCCAAAGTTTACCCATGCCTGGTGTAGATGCACCCAAAGTGGAGGAGAGGAAATATAAACTGAAACTTTCTAAAAGTGGAATGACAGAGGATTGACTGGGACTATTCTTCTAGATCAGAAGAGTTGGAGGGTACGGTGATTGTGGAGGAAAATTGTCCCACACTACTTGCATATATATTTATATTGATTTGGTACCACTGTGAGATTTTTTTTAACTGAAAACTTTTGGAAGCATGTGTTTGGGGGTCAGGATGTTTTGGGGATATCTGGGAGTGCCACAAGAAAGGGGTTAGAGCAGCGTTTCTCAATCTGGGGCTCGGGATGCCTGAGGGGGGTCACGAGGGAGTGTCAGAGGGGTCACCAAAGACCATCAGAAAACACAGATTAATTCACAATGCTCTCCGGAGGTAGGTGACCTAATTCTTCCCTAAATCACTGTCAATTCCTCCCAAATCCCTCCATTATTTTCTGTTGGTCATGGGGGTTCTGTATGGGAAGTTTGGCTCAATTCTATCGTTGGTGGGGTTCAAGGGGCTTTTTGATTGTAGGTGAGCTATAGATCCCAGCAACTACAACTCCCAAATGTCAAGGTCTATTTTCCCCAAACTCCACCAGTGTTCACATTTGGGCATATTGAGTATTCATGCCAAGTTTGGTTCAGATCCATCATTGTTTGAGTCCACAGTGCTCTCTGAATGGAGGTGGACTAAAACGCAAGATCAATGCCCAAAACTCAGGGTCAATTTATGCCAAATTTGGTTGAGTGAATGAAAATACATCCTACATATCAGATATTTATATTACGATTCATAACAGAAGCAAAATTATAGTTATGAAGAAGCAACAAAATAATTTTATGATTGGGGTCACCACAATAAGAGGAACTGTATTAAGGGGTCGCGGCATTGGCAAGGTTGAGAACCACTGGGTTAGAGCCACATGGAGCTCATACATCTCCTGCTCCTGTTCTCTGTGTTTAAACAACATTGAAGGGAGAAAACTCCCCCATGGAGCTAGGCATTATTCACCAAAAGTAAAGAAAAAATGTCAGTATAACCATGACTTAGAAATTCATTAGGGAGAACTTTTATGTTCTGTAAACTTAAACAACAATGTGCACCATGCCAACTGTGGAAAATCAACTGAGGAAACATGGGCAAATTTATACTGTATGTGCAGTGTTTGTTCTTTCACCCTCTGATCCTTTCTTTGCTCCAAGATGCTGAGTCAGAGAAGCAACTGGACACACAAACAAGAAAAGTAAACTATTTACTTGTACGCTAACTGTAGTAAAAATACAGGTACGGTCCTTCCCAAGGGTATACAGTAAAGGTAAAGGTAAAGGTTTTCCCCTGACATTAATTCTAGTCGTGTCCAACTCATTTCCATTTCTAAGCCAAATAGTTGGCATTGTCCATAGACACCTCCAAGGTCATGTGGCCAGCATGACTGCATGGAGCTCCATTACCTTCCCGCCAGAGTGGTATCTATTGATCTTATCACATTTGCATGTTTTCGAACTGCTAGGTTGGCAGAAGCTGGAGCTAACAATGGGAGCTCACCTGCTCCCTGGATTCGAACCACCAATCTTTTGGTCAGCAAGTTCAGCAGCTCAGTGGTTTAATCCGCTGCACCACTGGGGGCTCCAGTATACAGCACAGAACAGAACAGACTTCTATTGCACACAGGTTGTAACAACAACACTGATCTATTCATTCAAAAGTCTCCAGTTATATCAACAAAACTGAACAAGAGTGTTACACGAAGTGTTACCCCTTCTACTCTGATATATAATCCAGATTATCAAAACAGATAATCCACATTTTCTTCTTTGAACTGGATTATATGTTTCTACACTGCCATATAATCCAGTTCAAACCAGACAATGTGGATTTTATATGTCAGTGTAGGTGGGGCATATAATGTTCATTACAAATCTGTGCCTGCCGTTTTGTGTTCTCTGTGAAATGGGGCACTGTGTAAAAATAATGAATTAAGAGGCTGGCCACGAAGCATAGGAACTCACTCAAGAAAGAGATCCACAACCAAATTCTTAGGAAAGGTTCACTCGCAGTCACTCCTGTTTGAGGGAACAGTTGAAAATTTTTCTGTGCCAATAATATTACATCTGTTTTCACCGCCCAGATTCTGTTTATAGCTGTGTGTCTACATGGAAAAAAAGAGGGAGATGGGGTTTATTTTTAGTTGGGAAAAAAGCCTATCTACTGAGCACTTGGAGGTGTATCTCCCCTCTTTTTTCTGTGGAATCTGTTGTTTGCTCTCCAGCAGTTGCCTCTTCAACGTCTGTCTGTGTGGCTACCTTGAGGTTCTTAAACAGAGGCTAGATGGCCATCTTTTAGGAGTGCTTTTATGGTACTCTCCTGCATGGCACAGGTCTCTTCCAATGATAGGATTCTCATGTCAAACATTTGGAAGAATTCCAAACATTTGCGGTCAATGATCAGGTTGCTGAATGCTGAAGGGAGGCACTCAGTGCAGCAATTTTTGGTCTGCAAGAACATTAAAAGGCTCTGGATTAAACATGTGAACTGACCTCACCGAGCCTGTCTTTCTTACATATGTTGACCATGAGTGTCAATGCATAACTGTGGCTTTCTTATTAAGACGGTGTGACATAGGAAACTGCATATTTCCCAGAGTTTATACCAAGTTCTGGTGTTTTTTAAAAAGTAGGGTGCGGCACTGAAAGGGACAGGACTTTGATTTCTGTGACGCTCGATCACAAAGAACTGTCATGAAGTGAGAGGGTGTGGTGCTGAGATTAGGGCTCATCTGAGCTGGCATTTCATTTGCTTCCAATTGAGTGCTGTGCTGTAATCTGAAGCCATGAATCATGCAGCCTTCACATGGCTCCACTAATCCATATCCTCCAATCTGGAAAGAAGAGTCCCAATGGATCCTCTGCATTCCCATTTTTCCAGCTACTTTTAGACTGTCCCAGCTACCACCTCCTCCTCTTGTTTACCTATTTGTCCTCATCTGGTTTCAACTAGGCCAAACAGAGTTCAAAGTTTAAAAGGAGTCTGCACTCAATCAATTCAGTAGGAGGGAAAGGAAGAGTCTTGAAGGAAGAGTCTTAATCATTCTCTTTCCAATAAGCTCAGGAGAAAGCAAACTGTTTGCAGCCCCTTCTAGTTTTGTGGATTTCCCCCATGAATAATTTATGCTAACTGATGATATTTGGGTGCTGTTTGCTTACATGTGTCCTGGTTCTCATTGACAAAGTGTTTGGGGGCATATGATTCTCGCCACTATAAAAAAAACAGCTGGTTTAAATACTTTCTCTGAAGATTTTCAAGCAGAGGCCAAATGGCCATCTGTAAGGAGTGCTTTGATTGTGCTTTCCCTGCATGGCAAAGGGGGTTGGATTGGATGACCCTTGGGAGCTCTTCCAACTCTATGAGTCGATGAATCTGGCATAGCCCAACAGTTGCTAACCTGGACTCCTAGCGTTCCTCACCATTAATCATTCCAGTTGGGAATACTAGGAAGAACAACATGATTTCCAGCTCTGCTCTAAGATGTCTCTTACTGAAATTGTGAATAAACAGCCCTGGTAACTGCTCTATTGGGAAATTTCAAGTATACATGATCCACTGGGCCAATTATTGAATATTGAATTATTGAATGGTTAATGCCCCTGGTGGTGCAGCAGATTAAATTGCTGAGCTGCTGAACTCGCTGACCGAAAGGTCGGCAGTTCGAAACTAGGGAGTAGGGTGAGCTCCCGCTATTAGCCCCAGCTTCTGCCAACCTAGCAGTTCGAAAACATGTAAATGTGAGTAGATCAATAAGTACCGCTCCGGCAGGAAGATAATAGTGCTCCATGGAGTTATGATGGCCACATGACCTTGGAGGTGTCTACGAATAACGCTGGCTCCGGCTTAGAAATGGAGATGAGCACCAAGCCCCAGAGTCTGACACAACTAGACTTAATGTCAGGGGAAAATCTTTACCTTTTACCAGATCAAAACGTATCAGTGCAGTTGATTGAATGGTCTCCTCCAGCTGGTAACAGGATCCAGGTCAATGGTAATTAACTGCAGGTACATTCACTGTATAATCATTTAAACCACTGCTTGGGGAAGTTGCTTCTACTGAGCCACAGCATGCAGAGTCCATCAGCCAGAAAGGCCCAGATAACCTTTCAGCCAAGAAGACCATCACTGTTATGACTGAAAGTTCACATTGCCACCAAATTAAGGAACTAGCTATATCATAACTCCCTCTTATGCTTTCAAGATATTCTCAGAACCTATGAAGCACTTGAAAGAAAGTTTATTCCTAAGGCTCCTTCCTATGTCACTACTAACCATTCAAGACAAATTGAGTCAATGTTACCATGAGAAATCATCTCTGGTGGCATACCTCTGAATTATATGAATTCAGCAGAGGTAGTTCTGATGAATTCTCTGCTGTCCCACCTTTTCTGCTCGTGTTAAAATGTCCCAGTTTTCCCTCTTTCTCCCACTTTCCCCTTTGGTCCTCAACATACTGTACTACAGTTGCTGCAAACTGAGTTCAATATAGGAAAGTAGTTTGTGCTCAATTAATTCAATGACAGGAGAAGAGAGGAAGGAGTAAATCTTGGTGCGCCTTTAACTGCTGTGCCTCATTGCTATAGAATCATGGGAGTTACAGTTTTACAAGGTCTTTAGCCTTCTCCGCGAAAGAGCATTGCTGCCTCGCCAAACTGCAGCTCCCATAGGATTGAGCCACGGCTGCTAACTTGGCATAATATCCTTATAGTGTTTTATATAACATTCTCTATCAATGCCTCTGTAAAAATGGAATGATAATGAGGTGGAGGAAATTGCTCAGTCTTCATAAAGACTGTGTGTGTACATGTGTGTGTGTGTATTATATATCTCCAATTATAAAACTGTAAGGTGTGGCCCTGGTTGAGGTAGGACTTTGATTTCTGCTTCACTCGGTCACAAAATACACTTTGAATATTCAAAACGCATTATGAGATACGCAAATATGGGCAAAGCTTTATTTGAAGTCACCAGCTGAGTAAATGGCAAGCTGGTTGTTGCCTTTTCACCCCAGAGTTTACAGAGGCTTACAGAGTTGCGTAAATCCATTGGGCTGGGTGGAGAGCAACCATGTAAACTAACTTAATCCTCCTAGTAGAGAAACAATATGATTATAAAACTAAAAATAATAACTATTAATGAAGCCCATGCCTCATTGTATGTAGAAGGACTTCAGCACCAGAATTGCCCAGAATAGCTTTCCTGGAGCTTATATTTGACACAAAGCATTGCTCATTGCAAGGTGTGGCCAGAAAAATGGGTTTAAAAAAGGGATGTCCTTTGGATTTTAGAACAGAGACCATGGTCTTTGGAAGACTCTTCTAAAATGAGAATTGTTTTTAGCAGTTTTTAACCTATTTGCTTTACTGAGGTTTTAATTAAATAGTTTTAATAATTTTAAATCAATTTTCATATTTAATACTTACTTTAATTCTATCAATAATTGTTATTTCTATTTTAATACAGTAGACTCTCAGTTGACCAGCACCCATGGGGATGGGTATATGCAAGATAAATGTAATTTCTGGTTGTTTGAGAATCACTATTAGAAACGATACCATAAACTCTGTATTTACCTGATCTTAATATGGAAATACAGCCATTAAAGGCAAATCACAACAAATAAAAACAAACATACAATCAGGACAGTACATAAAGAACAACACTCAGAAAACAGGAATTCCAGACATGAAACAATCAAACATTCACACTTGCCTCCAGTAAACAAGAGGTCTTTCTCCCACCGTGGACATTATTCCACAGATATATAAACCCCATTTGCCTAGTTTCCAACAGATCTCACAACCTCTGAGGATTTTTTTTGTATGACAGGAGCAACTTGAAAAACTGCAAGTCACTTCTGCTGTGAGAGAACTGGCTGTCTGCAAGGACGTTACACGGGGATGCCAGGATATTTTACCATCCTGTGGAAGGTTTCTCTCATGTTCCACTTCTGAGGATGCCTGCCATAGATGTGGGAAAAACGTCAGGAGAAAATGCTTCTGGAACATGGCCATACAAGCTGGAAAAATCACAATAATCAGTGATTCCGATCATGAAAGCCTTCGACAACACATCAAAACGTAACTTAATGTACCGTAGTTTTACTGTATTATAAGGAGCCCCCGTTGGCGCAATGGATTAAACCCTTGTGCCATCAGGACTGCTGACTTGAAGGTTGGGTTGCTGACCTGAAAGTTGAGAGTGCGGATGAGCTCTCTCTGACAGCTCCAGTTCCACATGTGGGGACATGAGAGAGGCCTATCACAAAGACAGTAAAAACATCAAACATCCAGGTGTAGCCTGGGCAACGTCCTTGCAGACGGCCAATTCTTTCACACCTGAAGCGACTTGCAGTTTCTCAAGTCGCTCCTGACACACAAAAAAACCTGTATTATAAAAACAATGTTGTGGGTGCAGTGTGCAATTTTCGTAAAAGTTTTGCCGGTGCTCGAGAGCTCCGGATGTTCAATGTTTGGTTAACTAAGAGTCTAGAGTATTTATATTTTATAGGTTTCGAAATTGTATAGTTTTTAAGGTTATGACCTGCTTGAGTCTTGATCCAGAGTGAAAAGTTGGCTACAGGGTTGTTGTATGTCTTTCGGGCTGTGTGGCCATGTTCCAGAAGTATTCTCTCCTGACGTTTCGCCCACATCTATGGCAGGCATCCCCAGAGGTGTGAGGCATGGAACAGAGGTGTGAGGATGCCTGCCATAGATGTGGGCGAAACGTCAGGAGAGAATACTTCTGGAACATGGCCACACAGCTCGAAAGACATACAACAACCCTGTGATCCCGGCCATGAAAGCCTTCGACAACAAGTTGGCTACACATTTAGTAAACAACAACAGCAATGATATAACCCCCAGCCACTAGATATGATGGGTATTGTACTCCAGTCCAGGTCAAAAGCACAGGGCTGGTGAAAGTTAGATGCAAATCTCCAGTCTTCCTCCACATAAAGATTTTTATTGGTACAGAGCAAACAAGAATTTGCAAGGGAAAGGGTTTTTCCGGCATGCAAAGGAGTAAAGAGAGAAAGATGCAAGCTGCTAGAGGAAAGTTCCCAACTGACAAGTGTGACTTTGGACAAAGTTGTGAATTATCAATCAAGTAGGATAAAAGGAAACAGAGGTGCTTAAATTATGTTGAAGGTGAGGCATAAGATGGCACCGATTGGGAAACTGAGAAAATGCTGGTTTTCAGCATCAATTTGCGTTTATACCATTCATGGGCAAACTTCAGCCCTCCAGGTGTTTTGGACTTCAACTCCCACAATTCCTAACAGCCTACCGGCTGTTAGGAATTGTGGGAGTTGAACTCCAAAACACCTGGAGGGCTGAAGTTTGCCCATGAATGGTGTAAAAGGAAATTCCTGGAGAGCAAGGAAAGGGGGCCGCCCTTTGCGTGGAGAAGCCAAAGGAAGCTCCGGCTGCTTCTCCGTCTTGGATCAACCTACCTAGGATCTCCTTCCTGCGCTGGGTGTGGGGCTGGTCCGTGTAGACCCACTCGAAGTCGCTGCGTGTGACCCGGTTCCCCATCGCGGAGGCACCTGTCGCTCTCCCTCCGGAGCCAGAACTGGCGCGCCGCCCGGAAAGGGGGCCAGGTGTAGATCTCACCTGTGCTCACCTGAAGGGCGGGGCGGGGCGAAGGGGGCGCTCCTCCACGCCACGCCCACTCCCCACCCAGCCCCAGGCTTCCTCGGTTGGTCATCAAACACCAGGACACGAACACGAGTGGAGGAACATGAAAGGCACTGCAGGCTAACTCAACCAGAGAAGTCAGCCAGAGCAGAGCACCTGATGAACCAACCTGGACACAATATATTATTTGACAACACAGAAATGCTGGACCATTTTCATATCTACAAAGAGAAGCCCCTTGAAACCCACAAGCATGTGGACAATTTCAACAGAATGGAGGAAACCATGAAAATGAACAAAATCTCGCAGCCAGTATTAAAAAAACCCCCGCTAAAATCAGGATAGTAAATAAAGAACAACACTCTAAAAACAGGGGAATTCCAAAAGAAACAATCAGAGACAGCTAACACCTCCCAACAAAGGATTCCCCCCTGGCAGGAAGCAGCCAGATCTTAATAATAATAATAATAATAATAATAATAATAATAATAATAATAATAATAACAACAATAATAATAAACAACCTTTATTTATATACCACTCCACTAAAATCAGGATAATAAATACCACTCCACTAAAATCAGGATAATAAATAAAGAACAACACTCTAAAAGCAGGGGGATTCCAAACAAGAAACAACCAGGGCCAGCTAACACCTCTCAACAAAGGATTCCCTCCTGGCAGGAAGCAGCCAGATATTAATAATAATAATAATAATAATAATAATAATAATAATAATAATAATAAACAACCTTTATTTATTTATTTATTTCCAACATTTATATCCTGCCCTTCTCACCCAAAGGGACTCAGGGCGGCTTACAACTATGGCAGTAATTCGATGCCTATGCAAAATCAAAATTACAGAGTACATAAAATCAATTAAAACTATTAAATACAATATAAAAATTTTAAAACAAATAGTCAAATCCATTCATCCACAGAAACCTCGTGCTTTAGCCATAAGTCAGTCCGTGTCGTCTTTGCCATTATTATATACCGCTCCATCTCTTCAAGAGGACTCGGGGCGGTTTCCAGCATATGTGCAAAATAGACAATTGTCAAAACATCATACAACACCATGAACAAACATAATAAAAACAATATCATAAGACAGCAGTGAATGCAGTTCAATTAAAATGAACAATTTACAATTCCAATCAATATGAAGGAGTCCAATACAGTAATCAGGGCTGCGAGGTAGATATAGTCAATTATAGAGGATAGGTAATGACTTGTACTTCAGTGTGTCATAAGACCAAGGGGGTGGATAGTGTGTAGAGCGAGGTCAACATGATTGGACAGCCAACTAATCTTGCTCAAAGACCTGCCGGAACAACCAATTTTTCAGTTCTTTGCAGAACGAGGGCAATGTAGGGGCTTGCCTGATCTCTTTGGGGAGGGCATTCTAGAGCCCGGGGCCACCATCGAGAAGGCCCACTCCCTTGTCCCCACCAGCCGCACTTGGGACAGTGGTGGGAGGGAGAGAAAAGGGCCTCCCCGGCAGATCTTAAGACCTTGAAGCTGAAAGGCTATTCAATGCTAATCAAGGTGGCCAATTGCAACATTCACACCTGCCTCAAGATACAAGAGTTATTTCTCCCACCCTGGACCTTCCACTGATATACAAACCCCACTCGCCTAGTTTCCAACAAACCTCACAACCTGTGAAGATGCTTGCCTTCGATGTGGGTGAAACATCAGGAGAGAATGCTTTTCGAACATGGCCATACAGCCCAGAAAACTCACAACAACCTGGTCATCAGATTGCCTTGTGTCTCTTCAGGTTGTGCCTGAGTTATGCAGACCCTATCAAGGAGTTTCATTGGCAAGATTCATGCAGAGGTGTTTTCCCCCCTGTCTCTGAGCCTAAGAGTGTGACTTGCCCAATGGGTTCCTCTACTGGACTGGGAATTGAGATCCCGTCAAGGATTTTCTTCTGAGGCTGGGAAAGTGGGTTTTCCATACTAGAGCACCTTATTCACCAGAGTTCAAGCCCATCATCCAGACAACACACTGGCTACACTTAATATGGCTAAGGGTTTTCTCCTTTGCCTTCTTCTTGAGGCTGAGAGTAGGATCTGCCCAAAGAGGGTTTCCATAATAGAGAAGGAATTCAATCCCTGTGCTCCAGAGTTCTAGCCCAGCATTCAAGCCACAGCAGCTACATATATTATGGCTTTCCTCTGGGGCTGTGAAAGTATGACTTACCCAAGGTCACCCATGGACGAGTGGGAGTTCAAACCCTGTTCAAGCCCAACATTTGAAGCACAACAGCAGGTTGGCTACACTTATTATGGCCAAGGTTTTGTGGGGCTTTCTGGTCTTCCTCTGAGGCTGAGAGTGTGACTTGCTCAAAGTGGGTTTCCATAGTCAAGTGGCGATTTGAACTCTGTTCTCCAGAGTTCAAACCCAACATTCAGACCACGACAACATGCTGGTTACACTTATTCTGAGCAAGGTTTTATTGGGTGGGTTGTCTTTGCCTTTCTGCGAGTGAGTGTGACTTGCCAAGGAGTTTATCAGGAAATAATGACTATACCTTTACCACGAGACAACTGGGCAAGAAGTACAAGAATTTGGTAATGGGAGGGGGGGGAAACTGTAACAAGCAGATGGAGGGAGTTGGGCCATGATCTTTAGCATCTCCACATTAATGCATAGGGCAGAGGGTTACAGCCTGTGCTGGACGGGGTTACACTCCCCTGAAGACACAGGCTCGCAGCTTGGGTGTTCTCCTGGATTCATCACTGAGCCTGGAACTTGTGCGCCAGTTGCACCCATACCTTGGGATGTCTGACTTGGCCACGGTAATCCATGTTCTCGTTACATCACAAATAGATTACTGCAACACACTCTACGTGGGGTTGCCTTTGAAGACTGTTCAGAAGCTCCAAATGGTCCAACAGGCAACAGCCAGGTTGCTCACTGGGGCAGCATACAGGGAGCATACAATTCCTGTTACATCAGCTCTATTGGCTGCCAGTCTGCTACTGAGCACAATTCAAAGTGCTGGTTTTAGCCTATAAAGCCCTAAACAGTTCTGGCCCAACTTAACTATCTGAACGTATCTCCCTCTATGAACCACTGTGGAGATTAAGATCTTCTGAAGGGGCCCTGCTCTTGGTCTCGCCTCCATCACAGGCACGACTGGGGGGGGGGGATGAGGGACAGGCCTTCTCAGTGGTGGCCCCTCAGCTATGAAATTCCCTCCACAGTGACATTCGATCAGCCCCTTCCCTTTTAGCTTTCAGGAAGAAAGTTAAAACATGGCTTTGGGACCAATCTTTTGGAGAATCTGCAGTGCAGTCCATTAACTTTAAATACATGCAATGATAACTTGGAATGGCCCTGGACTACATTTTTGGATGACGTGTTTTTAATAACTGCTGTACCTGTTTTAAATGGTTTTAATATTTTGGTTTTGATGTGTTTTTACCAATTGGCTGTTTTTTACGGCGTCAGGTTGTGCTGATATGTGAAGCCGCCCTGAATCTCCCCAGGGTTGAGAAGGGTGTGGTACAAATATGGTAAATAAATAAATACAATACAATACATAGAGCAAAGGAAATAAAGAAGATGAATTCTTAATGCAACAAAGCAAATATGATAGAATAGCTGTCACTGGAACTTGGTGAGATGAGTCTCACGATTGGAATGCAGTAATGGAGGGACATAATGTATTTCTGAAAAATAGAACAAACCGGAAAGGAGGAGGAGAAGCATTGCATATCAAAGAGGTTTACACCTCTGAGGAGGTCCATAATGTAAATCCTGGAAGCCAGGTTGGGGGTATCTGGGTACATTTTTTTTTTCATGTCAGGAGCAACTTGAATTGCTTCTGGAGTGATAGAATTAGCTGTCTGCAAGGACATTACCCAGGGGACGCCCAGATGTTTTGATGTTTTTACCATCCTTGTGGGAGGCTTCTCTCATGTCCCCGCATGGAGCTGGAGCTGATAGAGGGAGCTCATTCGCGCTCTCCCTGAGTGGGATTCGAACCTGGCCTTCAGGTCAGCAACCCAACCTTCAAGTCACGAGGCTTTAATCCACTACGCCATTGGGGGCTCCCATCTGGGTACATATGAAAAAGAAAAGAAACATCAGGGATGCCATTATGGAGGTCTACTACATACCTCCAAACCAGACTTGACTTGGATGATGCCTTTCAGAATTGTATGGAGGGGATCTTTTTAAAGATGGGAGTGAACATGTTCTGCTAGAGTTTGTTATAAGAGCCGTGAGAAGAGACAGATAACAAATACATGATCGTTGTTGTTTTTATTGTTACTACTACTGCTGTGGAAAGAAGAAGTCAAGCATTGTCAGACATACACTCTAGTCTTTAAGAAAGCTGATTTCAGTAAATTTAGGGGAAAACGAAGTGTGATCCGATAATCAAGGAATACTAAAAAAAAGAAAAAAAGAAAAAAAGAAAGGAGTTCGTGATGGATGGAAGTTCGTAGAAAGAGGTATTAGAGACACTATTTCAGATAGTTCCAATGAGGAGGAAAAATAAGAGATGTCAATAGAAACCAGGATAGATACCTAAAGAACTCTTAACTGAACTATTTGTGGGGACGAGAGATGGGGCCTTCTCAGTGGTGGCCCCTCTGCTGTGGAACTCCTTCCATAGTGACATCAGATCAGACCCCTCCCTCCTGGCCTTCAGAAGGAGAGTAAAAACCTGACTTTGGAAGCAGGCCTTTGAAAAATAGCATAATGCAATAAGCTTACTGGAATTTGTGCAATTGATTATGGATTAGACCTTGCTTTTGGATGATGTGTCTTAACATTGGAATGTACTTTAATTATGTTTTATTTATGTATTAATTTTAATTTAATCTTATGTCCAAGGCACTATAGCAGTGCCATTTGTAAGCCATCTTGAGTCCCCTCCGGGGTAGAGAAAGGTGGGATACAAATATGGTAAATAAACAAACAAACAAATAAATAATGCACAGCTAGTATGTGTAGGGAGAAAATCAGAAAAGCCAAAACACAGAATAAACTCAAGCTTGCTAGAGAGGTTAAAACAATAAAATGCTTTTTGTTATGTCCATAGCAAAACGAAGAACAAGGAAATAGTAGGGCTACTGTGTACAGGTGATGGCAAAATGCTAGCAGGGGACAGAGAAAAATCAGAACTCCTCAACACCTTTGTTAGTTCCTCTCCTAAAATATAAATGAGGCTTCATTTGGGAACAATGAAGCAGTTGATGCAGTAGGAAAAATGCAGCACAGAGTAAAAAAGCAATTTAGGAATATCTAGCTTAAAGAAAAATATATTTGCCTGTCAGCGAAAGGAAAGCAGGGAGGGGGACAGCCAAAGCTTCCCACAGAAAGGCATTTAAGAGGTAGGAGCAACCACTGAGAAGACTCTCTCTTTTGGCCTCACCAAGTGAGCCATCAATATCAGTAATAGGATGACAGCCTGTGTATAACAAGATCTCAATGTACTGATTTTGTAACTATGGCACAGACAGGACACTGTTTCTTGGGGATTACCTACCTAAGTTCATTCTCTTTTGTAATAAATGATTTAAAAGGGAATGAGCAGGGAAGAATGGGAACTCCAGGTAGAAGTAGAAGTAGAGCTTGAAAAACTTTTTGGGTTACAACTTCTTTATTCTTCCAATCAGCATGAGGGATGCTCCAAGTTGGAGCCCAAAATATCCCTTTCCAAGCTCTGCTTGTATTCAAGAGATAGGTTTAAAGGAGATTCCAGCTAAACATTGGGTATAACCCGTTTAACAGTGGGACAGACTATCTTGTAAGCTGATTAATTCTTCTTCATTTGGAGGATTAAAACAGAGGGAGGATGGCCATCTCTCAGAGGTTCTTTGGAACTGAATTCCTGTACTGAGAGGTCACGTAGTTGGACTAGATGGCCTTTTGAGTTCCACCACATCACCATCATTTCTGCAGTAACTTTAGCTCACTAGTGTAAATCCCTTTCAGAAAATACCCTTCAATTTTAATTTTTCTCCTCCAGAGAGATCATTAGATTAAAATTATTTGTGGTCATCATTATGGTTTTCTCAATGCTTAACTACAAATCTGTCTGTGCATTTTCTTCCTTGATTTTTTCATTAATCCTTCCATTTCTTTGCTATTTACTGCAGTGCTCATCTGCATATCTTAAATGGTTCTCTGATTCTCACACCTTCTTCCTCTGACTCTAACCCTGCTTTACATCTTCAGTGTGCAAGTTAAAGAGATAAACGCCATCCATTTCAGCTGGAAAGTGTTCCATTTCTCTTATTTGGTCCTGATAGTAACCTTTTGTACAGGTTAGATATCAAAACAATCAAGTCTTAAGGCACACCCAATTATGTTAGAGTGATACATTGTTCTTCATGATGTACCTAATCAGAAGGTTTGATATAACCTGTAAAGCATGGGCTGATTTTATTTTTGGTGCTCTCCCTGTTGTTAACTGCACCTCTTATCTTTCTGTCTTTCTGGATTTATCAATCTTTTTCTAGATGTATCACTAAAAGAATAGTGCACTAATCTGATGACAGGGTAGTAGAGCAGCCCATCTGTGCTTTTTGTAAATATTTGTGATCAAATAAAAATGTGGATAGATCATGTTCTCCAGTTCCTGTATCAAGCACAATGTGTATGCTGTCGGGACCATGAGGTGTCTCAAGACCAGTATATTTCCAAATACAGCAAGCCTTCCACTTCCATGGGGGTTAAGGGTGAAGGACCTCTGTGAAAAAGAAAGAAATTTGATCTGCAACTTACAAATACTGTCTGGGGAATCTTTGTATTTTTTTGGTTAGTTTCCTCCTTGCCTCCCAATTCATTATCACTCAGATTCTGGTTTGCATCCACCTTCTGGATAGAAACAAGTGGGCTACACTAAATGTTTCTTATCCCACTCTCAATAAATGAGAAGAATAATCCTTTCATTTCACTTTGTCCTTGGAACAGTCCCTTTTGCTAAGCTTTATGACTTATTTTCCAAATACAAAAATATGCTTTGGTTATGTGTGTGTTTGAATGAAAAGCTGTGAGCAGCTGTGGTTGGTACTTGGTCATAACACTAAAACCCGATTTCTGTCCCTCATTATAGAGGTAAAGGAGGGGAACAATGAATGGACAGAAATGTTAAAATTTATGATATCTGCCATACATACCACAATCGCCCGAGGTTGGAAAGACAAAACAAAGTGGGACATGGAACCCTTGTGGTCTCAAAATATTTAATTGACTATTTTATCAATCAAAGGAGTATATATATATTTGAATAATCATTCAAAACAAGACTGGAATAATCGACAAAACGGAGGGAAATGATAGGTAAGTTAAATCAATGTATTGAGCTAATTAAATCAATGTATTGATATAAACTGACCCAGAGGGGGATGGAGGTGGGGGATACAAAGGGAAACTAGTGATCTATGTTGAAAAGGAAAGTACAAACAGAACCTCCTACTAGATTCCCCAGTCCCAATGAAGACTGAAACATAGTGAATGTGATCCTTATTTAGATATGGAAAAAATTCTCCTGCCTTGCCAATGCCCTTTAAAAAATGCTACACCTGAGTAGGGTTATCCGAGATTAGCTTCATCAGTTCAGAATGAACTGACGCTCTAAGGTTTTCCAGACTAAAATATGAGACTTGGGAACAATGATAATGCCATGAAGTGTTATGCCCTTTTTAATGTTTTTATTATTTTATTATTATTATTCATACAGTTAGCAATACATAACAGTACAAACCTTGACATACTATAACTCATTGTATATACATGGATACATAATAAATTGTATTTAAACTTAAATTTTTCTTATAGAGTTTAAACTGGGGAGACCAATTCTGATGTCAGTTTCGATGGATCACATCAACTTCATGTTGAAAATGTTGAATAAACATCCGTGATGCCAAAACTTGCTTGCTTCCATTATGTCGGCTATTCTCGCCATTGCAATGTAAATTGGCGGAAAGGTAGCTAATGATCGTGTGAATAAATTATCAAAATTTGGTTGAGATAGTGTATGCAGTTCCGGAGGAATTCTAATTTATGCTTTTCATAGACTTAGCCAGGAGATTTGATTAAACAGTTAACATTGATAAGTAAACCAGGTAGCAGTATTTGATTGTATTTTTCCTGCATGGCAAGGGGTTGGACTGGATGGTCTTTGCGGTCTCTTCTAACTTTAGGATTCTATGACAGTTTGTTTTTCATCTGGTGGGCTGCATTGGTGAGTCATTGGCAAATTGTACAGGCCTGCCTTTAACAGAAGCTGACTCTCAGGAATGTCAAGTAATAAAGATTTTGTTGTTTAGTAAGTGTATCATGCCTTTTTAACCTGTACTGGTAAATGTTTAACAAAACATCAGTTGTAAACGGTTATTGACCTTTCCATGATGCAATTACCAGCCAACTGGGTATAGACAATTTACCTAGTTTTCACAATGTTTTCAAACAGTCTAATTTCTCCATCACAATATCAGGAAAAAAACAGCTAACAGTGATGAGTATCAAATGATAAAAATTGAAATATAAAAGTGCGGCAAAACAGGAACAGAATTCAAATAGCGCAGGGAGAAAAGAGATTGGGTATATCAACAAGTAAGCAAGCCCTCTAGAAACGATTCCTTCACAACACGCAACCTTTTAGAGGAAATGTAATCAACCTTTAATTAGAAAATATTAAAATCACCTTACTTAGCTTGGACCCAAAGTTATACGAGTCACTCTGTTTTTTATGGTACAATATTTGCATTTGTTTTCTTCCTGTTCCCTTACTATAAACATCAGTGTTGACTGCAAAAAAATCCTGCAGATCTCTTGGGAAGACAGACGGACAAATGCCAGCATGCTGGAAGAAGCAAAGACCACAAGCACTGAAGCAATACTCCTATGCCATCAACTCCGCTGGACTGGCCACATTGTCTGAATGCCTGATCACCATCTCCCAAAGCAGTTACTATACTCCCAACTCAAGAATGGAAAACAGAATGTTGGTGGACAGGAAGAGAGATTTAAAGATGGACCTAAAGCTAACCTTAAAAACTGTGGCATAGGCACCAAGAATTGGGAAGCCCTGGCCCTTGAGTGCTCTAGCTGGTGACTACAGTGCTGTGGAATTTGAAGAGGCACGAATGGAGGAGAGAGAGAGAGAGAGAGAGAGAGAGAGAGAGAGAGAGAGAGAGAGAGGGAGAGAGATCTCCTCCATTCGTGCCTCTTCAAATTCCACAGCACTGTAGTCACCAGCTAGAGCACATATATGTATATGTATATATGTATCTATGTATATATGTATCTATGTATATATATACACACACACACACACACACACACACACTTTATATCCTGCCCTATCTCCCCGGAGGGACTCATATATACAGCATATTCTGGAAATCCAAAATCCCAAACACACCAAAACCTGAAATTGTACACATGGATGGCTGAGATAGGGACACCTTTGTTTTCAACTGATTCACTATACACAAAATTTGCTCCATGCACAAAATTGTATAAATCATGTTTTTGTGTATAAAGTGTATATGAAACATAAATGAATTTTGGGTTCCGTCTTCAAAATATCTCATTATGTATTAATATGTAAATACAGCTATTCCAAAATTTTAAAAAAAAATCCAAAATATTTCTGGTCCCAAGCATTTAGCATAATCCTCAACCTGTATTAATTTAGCTTCCTCCTTGCCTCTCAGCATTCATGGCACCAGGACTCATATATACTCTGCTTCAGATCTACCTTCTGGCTAGAAATAAGTAGGCTATGGCAAATGCTTCTTATTCCACCTCCCTAGGTAGGCAAAGAGGAATAATACCCTCATTTCCCTTTTATCTGAAAACAATTCCTTTAGCTACAATACCTCTTGTAATTTCCAAAAGGAAAAATAGTGTGTGGCTCTATCCTTGAATGACAAGCAGTGAGAAACTGTTCTTGGTACTTAACGCACAATGCTTAATGCCTTCACCAGGAGCTGTTCTTAGGATATTGCCCAGAAACCTTGGGGCCTGGGATGATCTTGAACTGGCAACACTAGGCAAGGCTGGGGTCTTCGGACTTTATGACATAAGCCTGTTGTCTGCAGCAATCACCCTGTTTAAACAATTGAAACCAAACCAGGATGGAAAGAATAACTTTCATGCCTAATCTCCAACAGGATTATGGTGCCGCCTAGCTGATGAGCGTTTCTGAAACTAGTCTTTGCCTTGACTTGCTTGACCCCACCTTCCTATTCATCTTCACCCTATAGTCTATAGTCTTTTGATGCAACAGCATAATTGAGCAATTCCAATGCTACTTCTAAATGAAGGCACCTTTTTACAAGCGTAGTTTCATAATTGTGATTTGTCACAGCAGCACTATATAGTACACACATATACATATATATATACACACACAAATGCATTCTGTGGAACAGAGTAAAAAGAACATTGTTCCTATACACCATGATATCCTCTTTGTCTGGACACAAAACTGGAATAACTCTACTTTACTTAGGGATAGGCGAAGTGGAGAACCGTGATCACTCATATCACGATCACCAGGACATTGGAACTGTACCAGGCTAGGACATCAAGCAATGGATCCCAATTGCAGGAAAAGAGATTCCACCTAAACATTAAGAAGAACCTTCTGACGGTAAAAATGTTCGACAGTGCAATATGATGGCTGGAGTGTGGTGGAGTCTCCTTCTCTGGAAGTTTTAAAGCAGACGTTGGATGGCCATCTGTCAGGAGTGTTTTGATTGTGTGTTCCTACATGGCAAGGGGTTGGACTGGACGGTCCTTTTGGTATCTTCCAATTCTATGGGAAGCAATAGTTGAATATCCATAGTACTGGAACCATTAACAAGTTTTTCCTGTTAATGAAAAGATGCAATCCAATAACAGTGGAGATGCAATGCAACAACAGGACAATCACAACATCATGTGATAAGCAAAGATTACACATGGAACTAACCCAATGCAATAGTAGAGCAAACCCATTGCACAATAAAGTACTTAACTGCAATTATTTTGGAATGACTCCTGAGCAAATGAAGGACCTTTAGAAATCATTTTGCCTTATTAATCACTTCTCACACCAGCTCACATAACAAATCAAAACAGGATTATGCCTATCAGTGAAGTCATTTGGTTGCAGTGTTAATTACCTAGCACATGCCCCAATCCAGTGGTTAGTTCTAACTCAAACAAATTAAAGGTAAAGGTTTCCCCCTGACATTAAGTCCAGTCGTGTCAGACTCTGGGGGTTGGTGCTCATCTCCATTTCTAAGCTGAAGAGCCAACATTGTCCATAGACACCTCCTAGGTCATGTGACTGGCATGACTGCATGTAGTGCCGTTACCTTCCCCCCAGAGTGGTACCTATTGATCTACTCACATTTACATGTTTTCGAACTGCTAGGTTGGCAGAAGCTGGGACTAACAGCGGGCGCTCACTCAGCTCCCTGGATTTGAACCTGTGTCCTGTGAAACTTACTCCATACTTTTTCGCTTTTGTTTTGTAAATCTTGGAAGGCTCCCGAAGTCAGTTTCATATTCAGTACAAGGAAACAAAGCCATTAAGCCAAAATGGCTGCCTGCTTGGAACTAATGGAGTCTCGGCATTAGGAGCCATGAAAAGAGGGAGTAGTGCATTTTGGGAACAGCACAGAACTCTGGGAAATGTAGCTTGGGAAGGGGGTAGCCCTATGCCAAAGAATTCAAACGGCTCTGCCCTAAACTACATTTCCCAGTATGCATCAGCATCAGAAAGCCCCAATTAGGAGAAGAGATGGGTGTGTAGCCAGCCAGAGTTCCAATACATTTGTTAATATTCTACACTAGGATTACTGTTCCTGTGTTATAAATGGCAGATCCTAATTAGTTCTGTCATAAAAACATGGTGAAAGTTTATTGAACTACAAAAACTTTGTCTTTGCGCAAGGGACATAGCCCTATAGCACATTTTCTTTGTTGAGTCTCCACCAATTTAACGAAGTTTCTGCCACAAAAACAAAGTTTCTGGAGTAAAGCAACTACTTTCAAAATAAAGACTACAAAATTAAACAGGAAATAACACTTTCAAAGTAGGAACAGATTTTCTTTATTAATAAAAATGTTGTTTATAAAATTTTTGAAAATTCGTCAAAAATCTGTGAATAAGTGCAACATTCTGAAATTCAGTGGGCTAACAGTGATAAATGTGTTCTACCATTTTAGCAAGTTTCACTCCAGTAGCTTTAAAAATGAGGTAGATAGGAGCCCCTGAAGTTTCCCCAATTACAGTAATTTAATTATGCACAATTACTGTAATAAAATAGTAACAAAATTTCATTAGTTTCATGATAGTAATGAAATTCTCACTAAGTATACTTTAGGCCGGAGTTAAAATTGCTGGAAGAAACATTAACAACCTTGGGTATGCAGATGATACCACTCTGATGGACGAAAGCGAGGATGAGCTGAGAAGCCTTATCACCAAGGTGAAAGAAGAAAGTGCAAAAGCTGGGTTTCAGTTAAACGTCAAGAAAACCAAGATCATGGCAACTACACCTATTGATAACTGGCAAATAGAGGGAGAAAACGTGGAGGCAGTGACAGACTTTATATTTCTAGGCGCGAAGATCACTGCAGATGCAGACTGCAGCCAGGAAATCAGAAGACGTCTACTTCTTGGGAGGAGAGCAATGGCCAAACTCGATAAAATAGTGAAAAGCAGAGACATCACACTGGCAACGAAGGTCCGCATAGTCAAAGCAATGGTATTCCCCATAGTAACCTATGGATGCGAGAGCTGGAAGATAAGGAAGGCTGAGTGAAGGAAGATAGATGCTTTTGAACTCTGGTGCTGGAGGAAAATCCTGAGAGTGCCTTGGACCGCAAGAAGATCCAACCAGTCCATCCTCCAGGAAATAATGCCCGGCTGCTCACTGGAGGGAAGGATATTAGAGGCAACGATGAAGTATTTTGGCCATATCATGAGGAGACAGGAAAGCTTGGAAAAGATCACGATGCTGGGGGAAATGGAAGGAAAGAGAGGCTGACCAAGGGCAAGATGGATGGACAGTATCCTTGAAGTGACTGGGTTGACCTTGAAGGAACTGGGGGCGGTGACGGCCGACAGGGAGCTCTGGCATGGACTGGTCCATGCGGTCACGAAGAGTCGGAGACGACTAAACGACTGAGCAGCAGCATACTTTAGAAACACCTTAGAAATGAGGTGCCAGCTCCCCCAGTCTTATAATGACTTTTGAACCATTTGATCAAACATCCCTAGGAGCCCCCAGTGGCACAATGGATTAAACAGCTGAGCTGCTGAATTTGTTGACCGAAAGGTCACCGGTTCAAATCTGGGGAGCAAGGTAAGCTCCCGCTGTTAGCCCCAGCTTCTGCCAACCTAGCAGTTCAAAAACAAGCAAATGTGAGTAGATCAATAGGTACTGCTCCAGCGGGAAAGTAACAGCACTCCAAGCAGTCATGCCGGTCACATGAGGTGTCTATGGACAACACCGGCTGTTCAGCTTAGAAATTGTGATGAGCACCAACCCCCAGAGTCGGACACGACTAGAATTAATGTCAGGGAAAAATCATTACCTTTACCTTTTACATCCCTAGTAAACATACCAAATCAATACAAGTTATTTCACTGGGCCTCTGCTCTAGATTGAACTAATAATTGGATTTAGAAAAGCAAGTTTGAGTTCTTGTACAATCAGGATCTGTCATTCAAAAAGTGGTCAGCTCCTTTATGACCTAAGCCCAAGTACTTACTTGTGTCAAGTTTAAGGTAGATCTTCCAGGACGTTATTGGTTGCCTCAGGACAAAAAAAGCAAATTTGCACAATTCTTTTTGTCAAAATTACATTTAAAAAAACTTTTCCAGGAATTTCCAGGGCCAGATTAATATGGTTAAGACCCTGGAGATATTCCAGAAATAAACCCCAAATAGAGGTTCTTTCTACACATGTGTTTTAGGAGCGGTGTCATAGAAATTGAATAAATAAGTACATCTCTGCACACATTATATAATAGGCTGTTGTTTTTGTGTGTCTTTAAGTCAATTCTGATTTATTGCAGCCCTAAGAAGTTCATCCAGGGAGTTTCCATGGCAAACCAAGGATTTGTATTATGTTCTCCCAGTGTTCTAGGATGCGTCTGCACTGTAGAATTAATGCAGTTTAACTGTAATGACCCAATGCAATGGATTTATAGGAACTGTAGCTTTACATAGTCTTTAGCTTTCCTTGATTAGGAGTTCTGCTGCCTCATCAAATTACAAATCCCAAAATTCTCTACCATTGAGACATGGCAGTAAAACTGCATCAAATCTACAATGTAGATGTAGCCCTGTTCCAACCCTCAAACCACTACACCAAGCTAGATAGCAACACAATTTTTAAAAATGTATGAACCTATTATCCATCCCATAATTTCAGAGAGACTAATAGCTCGTTCCCATGCATTTTTTATGGGTTGGATCTACATTCCTTCCTCTAATTTGTGCCCCACATTTCATTTTCACACTGTTGTGATGAATGAAATAAATCGAGAATGAGCATGAAAATGATAAAAAGGAAGCTAGATTCTGAAGTCTATGCTCAGTTACAATGCTAGATAGAAGACAAAAGAAAGGTGAAAACTAGGCAATCCATAATTGTGAAGGCCAAGAACTTGCATTTGTTTATTCAAGTCATTAACAATGTATGTTTATGCCATTGTCATGCCCACAAAGAACTTAGTGAGCTCTATCCCTGATAAGCATGTTTAAAACTACAGCCTAACTGGCCAGTATTTTCATATGGATGTGGATAACTTTATGTTTAGAGTAAAGCAGAATGTGAAAATGACCTCCATGCCTTTAGCCCTTGGAAACTTTTTTCTCGTTCTTGTTTGCCTTCAAGTTATTTCTGACTTATGGAGATCTTAAAGTGACCTTATCATAGGGTTTCCTGGGGTTGAGAGTGTGTCACTCACTTAAGCTCACTCAGTGGGTTTCCACAGCTCAATGGGGAATCCAACCCTGGCCTCCAGAGTCATAGTCCAACAGTCAAACCAATACAGTATTTTTTGGAAATAATAATAATAACAACTTTATAACAATAACAACAACGGGGACTTGGAGCAGCTCACACGGGGACAAGCCCAATACAGTCATATAATAACATAAAAACAACAATTAAGACACCAAGCAACACATTTAAAAACAAATTAAACAAGTCATAGTTTAAAATAGGCATAATTAAAATATTAAACAATAATCCAAGGCGTTAAAAGGTCCAATATAGGACCACAGTCTGGGCGACAGTCAAACTGATGGAGTGTCTATTGCAGAATAGAACATACATCAAATAGACACAACAAGTAGGGAAGATAAATCTGAACGGAAATCAAACGATAAAGTGACAGGGCAAGTTTCAATGTGGATATGGGCCAGGTTATAATGGACTTGTCTACTCAAAAGCACAAAGGAACAGCCATGTTTTTAATTGCTTCCAGAAAACAGTGAGGGTTGGTGCTAACCTTATCTCCCTGGGGTCACTGCAGAGAAGGCCCTCTCCTGCGTCCCCACCAACCGCATTTGCGAAGGGGGAGGAAGTGAGAGAAGGGCCTCCCCGGAAGATCTTAGAGATCGCACAGGTTCATAGGGAAAGATGCGGTCACGAAGACAGGCCGGTCCCGAACCTTTTAGGGCTTCATAGGTAAGCACCTGCACCTTGAATTGGGACCGGAAACTTAATGGCAGCCAGTGGAGCTGTTTAAACAGAGGAGTTGACCTCTCCCTGTAACTGGCTCCAGTTAACAATCTGGCTGCTGATCTTTGAACTAGTTGTAGTTTCGGAGCCGTCTTCAAAGGCAGCCCCATGTAGAGTGCATTACAGTAATCCATTCTAGAGGTAACTAAGGCATGGGCCACCCTGGTCAAGTCAGACTTCTTGAGATATGGTCGCAGTTGGCACACAAACTTTAATTGTGCAAAGGCCCTCCCAGCCACCGCCGACACCTGAGCATCAAGCGTCAGCGCTGAGTCCAGGAGAACCCCCAGACTGCGCCTTAGGGGGAGTGTGACCCCGTCAAGCACAGGTTGCCACCCTATACCCCGATCAGTCGGGCGACTGACCAAGAGGACCTCTGTCTTGATTGATATTGATTGATATGACTGAGATCTTGGGAATACGTTACCTGCTTATAAGGTCATTCATGAAATATTTCATAGAATTAGCTGCTGGCTAGCAGGCACACCCATGAGTGAATCAGCTTCTAGTTTGCTATGAGAAACATTTCTCCTGAGGCTACACATTTGATTTATGGAACTCTGACATCTGGTGGCCAGTGGAGCTAATAGCAAACACACATTTGACAGACTCTTTTTATACAAGTTTCAATATGTAATCCCACACGCCAACTGAGCACAGTGTGTGTAAAGTCCAGTAGATGATTATATCCACACTGGTATAGTTCAATCCCCACATCTGTGAAGGACATGTGCCAAGTTCCTTGCAGATAATAGTGAACTATTTTGACTATACATAAAATCACACCAAAGGACCTAGAGAGGGAATTTATTTGGACCACTGCTTAAATGAAACTGTGGATATCAAATGTGTGGATAAATGCAGTGTACTGTATAGTTAAAACTGCATTCAAAGTAATATGCAATCAATATATAGGGGGTTTCAAAATTTGTTGTTTATTTGTTCAGTCGCTTCCAACTCTTTGTGTCCTCATGGACCACTCCATGCTAGAGCTCTGTCCGCGTGGCTACCCCCAGCTCCTTCAAGGTCAAGCCAGTTACTTCAAGGATACGATCCATCTATCTTGTCCTTGGTTGACAGTGAGCAGCCGGTTGCGGTTCAAGGCACTTTCAGGATTTTCCTCCAGCACCAGAGTTCAAAAGTGTCTATCTTCCTTCGCTCAGCCTTCCTTATGGTCCAGCTCTTGCATCCATAGGTTACTATGGGGAATACCATTGCTTTGACTATGAGGACCTTCGTTGCCAGTGTGATGTCTCTGCTCTTCACTATTTTGTCAAGGTTGGCCAATGCTCTCCTCCCAAGAAGTAAACGTCTTCTGATTTCCTGGCTGCAGTCTGCATCTGCAGTGATCTTCGTGCCTAGAAATATAAAGTCTGTCACTGCCTCCACGTTTTCTCCCTCTATTTGCCAGTTGTCAATAGGTGTAGTTGCCATGATCTTAGTTTTCTTGACGTTTAACTACAACCCAGCTTTTGCACTTTCTTCTTTCACCTTGGTGATAAGGCTCCTCAGCGCCTCCTCGCTTTCGTCCATCAGAGTGGTATCATCTGCATACCTAAGGTTGTTAATGTTTCTTCCAGCAATTTTAACTCTGGACTTGGATTCCTCAAGCCCCACATGTCGCATGATATGTTCTGCGTACATGTTGAATAGGGAAGGTGAAAGTATGCAGCCCTGCTGCACTCCTTTCCCAATCTTGAACCAGTCTGTTGTTCCGTGATATGTTCATACTGTGGCTACTTGGTCTTTATACGCCAATCATCCATCAGACCTTGTGCAAGAGCCTTAATCTAATCCATGTCAGCGCTGAGTTCATTCATTAAATGCTTGTGCGCATAGCCAGGTCTTCAACTTCTTAGTTGTAGTGATTACCATTTTCCCTCTTTGCACATAGCAAAGATTTTGATTTTGGATTGTTACAACATAGACTCACTACCAGGGTCGTAGCCAGAAAAAAATTTCGGGAGGGGTTTTGAAAATTTCGGGGGGGGGGGGGGGGTTGAACCCCTAGCACAAACCCCTGACCGCTACAAACCTGTCAATATCTGCTTGAGATAGTGCCTGGAGGGACTCTTAATGTTTTGCGTCTTAGACTTAGCATGGGGATTTGGTTAACCAGTTAAAATTCATGAGTAAACCAGATTTTTTTTATAACCTGAAAAATTTCGGGGGGGGGGGGTGAACCCCTAAAACCACCCCCTTGCTACAGGCCTGCTCACTACCAGCCTATGCATAGGTTTTCTTCTTACCCTCCAAACATGGGTCACTGCTGCCAGGGCTTCTGTAAAAGTTAAGTATCCCAAATGCTGGTACTTCATATTTTGATGAGCTCTGTTGAATGTATCAATCATCTCTACCCATACCTCTTTCCATTAATATCCAGCTTTTGGGCGGAAATCAGTGTTATATAGGGAACACATCTTTAAAGTGATACAAGTTGAGTATACCTTATTTGAAATTCATGGGACCAGAAACGTTACAGATTTTAAATTCTTTCAGGATTTTGGAATACATGTGAAAACATAATGATAAAACTTGCAGACTCAAGTCTAAACACCTTATATACATAGCCTGAAGGAAGTGTCATATGTACACAATGAATAATTGTGTACATTAAGCAAA
Organism: Anolis carolinensis; assembly: GCF_035594765.1. NCBI lineage: Eukaryota > Metazoa > Chordata > Lepidosauria > Squamata > Anolidae > Anolis > Anolis carolinensis. The sequence continues at coordinate 347,411,496 of NC_085841.1, forward strand.
GTTTGCGCACATTAAACCATTAGAAAGCAGAAACATCACTTAGCTATTCATGCAGACAATTTTGGAGTATTCTAGATTTCTGAAATCCAGATGAGTGATACTCATCCTGTATGTAGATAATTCTGGTGTCATCTGGAAAAAGGTAAAAATGAATACCTAGGCCTTACAGCTACTCCACACATATAAAATGTTCTCTGGGACTGCTTACCCTGAGATTTTCCTCCTCATCCATAGATCTAGGCAAGTACAGCAGTTTCCTCAAACTTCAGCCCCAGGATCCCAAGGAATCCATTACATATACATTTCAATTGGATTACAACCAATATTTCATGGAATATATTGTGTCAGTGAGAGCAGATATCGTACTCCCAATGTGTGATCAATTGGAGGGAGTAAGGAGGAATTCGTTTTTTTGTGTAATTCAAAACATTCCTAGAATATATTTTCAAGATAGGACTCATATATATATATATATATATATATATATATATATATATATATAGATCGCCTGATTTTAAAGGAATACTACCGGTATGGATATATTGAGAACTTGTTTAGAAATGTCATCACTGGAGGTAGATGCCCCCAAAACTTGAGTGCAATTTTGATTTTTAAGAAGTGAGTCCTCCATTTTTATTTTCTCTTGCGATTCTGTCACCTTCTAGAAATAGTTATTTTTTTTAATCGTGTCAGAAGTGATTTGAGAACATACTTCAAGTTGCTTCTGGTGTGAGAGAATTGGCCATCTACAATTACCCAGGGGACGCCTGGATGTGCTGCTAGGAGGCTTCTCTCATGTCCCCGCAAGCTAGAGCTGACAGACAGGAGCTCACCCCATCTCACGGATTTGAACTGGCAACCTTCAGGTCAGCAACCCAACCTTCAGCTCAGTTCAGCCAGCACAAGGGTTTAACTGACTGAGCCACCACGGCTCCTATTAGAAATCTAGTGAAAGGCTACCAAGATCCAAGGGAAATTACAACATAACCATCTTCAGATTTATTCCCAAGAAGAGTTCAACATGTGCTATTATAATGTAACAATTTTCCAAAGAAAATATATGATCTTGATCGCACATAGGGAAGAGCTCAAATGCTAGCATTCATGGATAACAGGATGAAAGATGTATTCCTGTAGGTTTTAAAAATGCTTTTCCATTTGTCAATCATAAGTGCAAGATGCAATTCCAAAGAAGATAATAGATATGATGATTTGCAACATCTGTTGTCTGTGGAGTCCCTGCATTCATGACATGACTGCTAGTGGAATATTGAAGTAAAATATGTACAGTAGAGTCTCACTTATCCAAGCCTCGCTTATCCAAGCCTCTGGATAATCCAAGCCATTTTTGTAGTCAATGTTTTCAATATATCGTGATATTTTGGTGCTAAATTCGTAAATACAGTAATTACAACATAACATTACTGCGTATTGAACTACTTTTTCTGTCAAATTTGTTGTATAACATGAAATTTTGGTGCTTAATTTGTAAAATCATAACCTAATTTGATGTTTAATAGGCTTTTTCTTAATCTCTCCTTATTACCCAAGATATTCGCTTATCCAAGCTTCTGCCGGCCCGTTTAGCTTGGATAAGTGAGACTCTACTGTACTATCATTAGATGTCTTGCAGAGTCTGGGATCTGTCGAATGAATGAACCTGATCTCAAAAAATATAACTTAGTAGCACAAGTATTTTCTGATGTTTCAAATATTCTGCAACACCTCCCACTACTGCTAGTGAGGATGCTTTTCTAAATTTGAGCTCTATATGTGAAAATCCCTGGTGGTCTAGTGGTTAGGATTCAGTGCTCTCACTGTCGTGGCCTGGGTTCGTTTCCCGGTCAGGGAAGCAATTGTGTGGGTGCCCCGATGGCACAGTGTATTAAAGCGCTGAGCTGCTGAACTTGTGGACCAAAAGGTCGCAGGTTTGAATGCAGGGAGCGGAATGAGCGCCCGCTGTTAGCCCCAGCTTCTGCCAACCTAGCAGTTGTGCATTAGTCAAACAAATATTGTACAGCTGGAAAGGCCTGGTGAAGGACTGGCAAAAGGAATGCATAGTTATTTTGTTCAAAGATATTGGAGAAATGTAACAGATGGTTTTGAGCTGAAAATCACAAGACATTTCCTTTCCTTTCAAGAAGGTAACTGTTTTATTTTAACTGGTTACAGTAATTAGCTAAACCAGCTATTTTATGTCGACACTGATTTATGTCAGATATATTTTAAGTAGGGAGAATGACAATTACCTTCCAATTAAGAACACAAGATGCGATCAGCTGTATTTCAAAGGACAATGACAAACTACCTCTGAATATTCCTTGCCCAAGAAAACCTTATGAATTCTATGTGGTTGCCGTAACTCTAAAGGTGATGCTCGTTTCTGTAAGGAAACTCTATTAGACTGACGCAGTCATGGGGATGTGGCACTAGGCAAACTGTGGCCCCTTCCACAGTCCTTATATCTCAGGATCTGATCTCAGGTTATCTTGCAGTGGGGACTCATATAATCCAGTTTAAAGCAGATAATCTGGGATCAGATCCTGGGATATAGGGCAGTGTGGAAGGGGCCTGTATCAGGTACTGAGTAATTTTTTATAGTAGTTTTGATCAGAAAATGCTTCATTTTTTAGACATATTTAAAAGATCGATACATCCTGAAAAGCCATGCTATCCAATTTAATAATAACCACAGCAAAGTGTTTCTTTGTATTGAACAATTGCTGTAGCAAAAGTTACATAAGTTGTATTAGGGAAATTGGACCGCATTCTTATTACTATCAGACTAAATGGGAAAGATTTTTCAGAAAATGTATTTAGACAGTTGTAAATGGATATAACTCGGTTGCGAGAATCAAGTCAATTTACGCCTCCTGAATCCTAATTCTGCACTGTGGATTTAAATAATAATTCCCCTTAATTTTGCATGCAGCTTTACTTCAAAGAATGCTTCAAGACTGAAACCCTGCTTTAGTCAATGTTTTTGGCTTTGTGGCACTTCTCAAGAACCTACTTCTTACTCTCTTCTTAACCCACCACCCCAAATCATGGGATTCAAGAGTACCTTTCTAAGAAGCGGAAGTCACAATTTACTAGAGATGTTGCTAGCTGTCATTCACATTATCATTCATAAACTGCAAAGGATTTTTGCTCTAACTCAACCAACATTTTAACTTACTTGAATGCTAATATTCTCTATTGTATTCCCTGACAACCCTGTGTATCTCTTCTGAATCAGCCAGCTGGGCAGACTGAAAATACTTTGATGGAAAAGATATTTCTCTAGGCAGGAAAGGATCACAGATTTTTAAAAATCTTCACAGGACTGAACTTTTTACGAATTTAACTTTTGACAATGTTGTTACTGTAAGTTCATTTTATGTAATTCTATCATTATTTGCAGTCAATTTTTAGTAGTCAATGTTTTTAATAATTGCGATGTAATCCCTCATTATCCAACATTTTTGCTTATCCAACGATCTGCTAGCCCGTTTATGATGGATAAGCAAGACTCTACTCTATTGTTAGAGCTTCTCTTATGTTCTGGCCTGGAAATAACTTTTTACGCTGAGTATTTCGAGTGCCTCTTTGCAACTGGAACCCAGCAAGCTGTTTACCTATTCCAACAACCTTCAGAGTCATTTGCTCAGTCTCCACTCAGTGGCTTAACTCTCTTGCCCTGAACACTACCTGCATCATAGCTATCCTAGCAACAGTGGGAGTGCTTCCACAAACAGAACAGTGGCTATTTATGCAATCATCTGGGTCACAATTTCCTATACATTTAGCCTGCTGCCAGGATGCCCTACACTACAGCCATAATCTTACTTGTTTCTCAAGTTGACCCAGGACAAAAAATAAAAGCATGCACAATAGAAGTAAAACACTTCTCTCTTCTCGGTTCCTATGTAACCATAGACAGCATACAGCCTCTTGGAGAGAAAAGAAGCAGGCATGTCAACCAGGTTGGTGTGGGGAACAGAGAAGCAAAACAAAGCAGGGTCTCTTAAGTACAGCTCTCTGTCACCTGGCTAGTTGCCATTTTATCACATCATTGTACTTTTTCAATTGAAGCTGGTTGGGATAATGACAGTAATTTTAATATCTGGTGCTCATGCTAGTAGTACTGATCTATCTCTTTCCCCAATTTTCCTTTTCTTGTGAATCTCATTAACTATTTCAGTCTATCCACGTGTACTCACAAATGGAATTGACATTAATGACAGTGGTTATGGCTGGGAACCTAACCTCACTTACTAAGGGTGCATATGTGTGTATATATCCACAACTAGTCCTCATTGGCTCTGCTGGGAAGCCTGGTGGAAGCTCCAATCAGGAACACCTTCACACATTGCCTATTCTTGGCCTAAATCAAACAGCTATGATCAAATACATTCACCAAGCTCCTATTGATTTAGTGGGAAAACCTTGGATTTACAATTGGATTTAGGCCTCAAGTCGTAATCCCATGTGGGTGTACTAATATGGAAGTGTCAATGAAATGAGCAGCAATTTGTCTGAGTAAATATAGACAAGATTAAGAGAAGATATCTCTCCATTAAGGGACACACTGCCCAGTGCACACAGCACTAGCCTTATCACAGCCAAGGCAATCCAACCGGCACTTTCCAGAAATTTGCCAAAGAGAACCCAAATGGAGACTGCAGTGAGAAAAGTTTCACGCAAGCTGAGCTGGTTCTGTAGTGATGTTTTCAGGGATAAGGAGCTGTTGCCTGTGTAAAGGAAACTTGTGTTTTTATGACTTGGCTTTATTGCAGAATAGGAAACTGGTGCATAGTATTTACATCATATACATTGATTTGCCAGGCCAACCTTGTTTGGGGATAACTGTTGGATTTAGATCATGGGTGGGAAATGTGTGAAGAACTCTACCAGTGGGACTAGTTGTGAGAAAAGTTGGAAGTTGTTGTCCGGTGACAAATTTATTTGCACCATTTTCATAAATCCTCATGAATGATGGAAGGCAGCATAGATTAGGAAATTGAGGTCTACAAAATTCATGGTTTGCAAGACTATAAAGAAAGAAGTATATTATGAATCATTTAGTTTGCTGCAATCACAAGATGACAAAAACAGGAAAACTATATTGGATTGAACAGAGAATTACACTTATGGCGAAATGGTGAAGAAATTGGGAGACTTCAAAAAGGCAGATGAAAGACCCCTCCTTTATCCCAGCTGCCAATGCTCTGGCCTTGGAGGGAGAAACGAAGCAGCAGTGTCTACTGGACTTTTCCTTACTGCCATTCATTTTTCATTCTTTGTCACATCTTATTTAGATTGTAAACCTGAGGGCAAATTAACAATTTGTAAATCACCCTGAAGTGACTGGCTTGACCTGGAAGGAGCTGGGGATGGCAATGCCGGCCAACAGGGAGCTCTGGCGTGGGCTGGTCCACGAGGTCATAAAGAGTCGGAAGTGACTGAACGAATAAACAACAATGTAGCTTTGAGAGCTTTTGTGCGTGAAGAGTGGGGTATAAATATTTATTTACTATATTTCTACTCCACTCTTCTTATCCCAAAGGTGACTCAGAGCAGCTTACAGTTTGGCCACTTCAGGGTCAAGGTGCCAATACACAGTGTATAAATATAATACAAATCAAAGCACATTTAACATAAAATACAAGACAAAAATTACACAAAGCATAATAATGTCCAGAAATAAGATATAAATATTAAACATTAAAAACATTCTAAACCAATTACAATTATTGTGGAGACTCATCAATTAAGTAGTATATTTTGTTTTGCCCAAGTTTGCTCGTGCCTGTTTTATAGTTGATTCTCTAGTCCTTCAGGTGTTTTGGACCAACCCCAAGGAGTTGTAGCTGCCCTGGCCAACAATCAGGTATTCTGGGAGCTTAAGTCCAAAATACTTGGAAAACCAGTTTTGAAAACACTGCCTTATTATGTTTATTTTTACCCTGTTTTCTCTCTCTACAAAAAAACTCAAAGCGGCTTACAATAAAACCAATTCAATACAATTTAAAATCCAAATATATCCTTCTGGGATGCCTCGTGGGGATGGGACTTGGAGGTACTGCTTTGCAGTGGCTCCACTCATTCCTGGAGGGTCAGTCCCAGATGGTGTCACTGGGGGACTCCTGCTCAACCCCACAACCATTGTCTTGTGGGGTCCCACAGGGCTCTGTATTGTCCCCCATGTTGTTTAACATTTACATGAAGCCGCAAGGAGAGATCATTTACATGAAGCCGCAAGGAGTTTCGGAATGTGGTGTCATTTCTATGCAGATAATGTCCAACTCTGTCACTCCTTCCCACCTGTCACTAAGGAGGCTGTCCAGGTCCTGAACCGGTGCTTGGCAGCTTGGACTGGATGAGGGCCAACAAACTGAAACTGAATCCAGACAAGACAGAGGTCCTCCTGGTCAGTCAGAAGGCCGAACAGGGTATAGGGTTACATCCTGTGTTGGACAGGGTCGCACTCCCTCTGAAGGCGCAAGTTCGCAGTCTGGGGGTGATCCCAGACTCATCGTTGAGCCTGGCGCCCCAGGTCTCAGCAGTGGCTATGGGCACCTTCGCACAGCTAAAACTTGTGCGCCAGCTGCACCCGTATCTTGAGAAGCCAGACTTGGCCACAGTGGTCCATGCTCTTGTTACATCCCGATTAGACTACTGCAATGCACTCTACGTGGGGCTGCCTTTGAAGACTGTTCGGAAGCTTCAAATGGGAGGCAGCCAGCTTGTTAACCGGAGCAGCGTACAGGGAGCACAGTACTCCTTTGTTACGTCAGCTCCACTGGCTGCCGATTAGCTACCGAGCACGATTCAAAGTGCTGGCTTTAGCCTATAAAGCTCTAAACGGTTCTGGCCCAGCTTACTTGTCCGAACATGTCTCCTGCTATGACCTACCACGTAATTTAAGATCTTCAGGGGAGGTCCTGCTCTCGGTCCTGCCAGCCTCACAGGTGGGGCTGGCAGGGACGTGAGACAGGGCCTTCTCAGTGGTGGCTCCTTGGCTGAGGAACTCCCTTCCTAATGACATCTGGCAGGCTCCATCCCTTTTGAGTTTTAGAAAGAAAGCGAAGACCTGGCTATGTGAGCAAGCATTCAAAGAATAAGTTTTGTTGGCTTCGACTCGGTCTGAACTAAGGTTTATGTACAAGGCTTTTGTGGATGAATGGCTCAAGTATTTTGTATTGTTTTAAATCTGTATTTAACTGCTTATGTTTTTATTCTTTTGTATTGTTGTGTATTGGCATCAAATTCTGCCAGTTTTGTAAGCCGCCCTGGGTCTCTTCAGGTGAGAAGGGCGGGATAGAAAGGATGGAAATAAATAAATAAAAATACACAAACATTAAAACAGCATTAAATATTCATGGCATTAAAAGTATTTGGTTAAAATCTTTAAAACTGATTAAAAACATATTCAAACTAAAACCATAGCACTCTGTGATTTGATCTTAAAGGCCTCTTTCTTTAAAAACCTAAACGAATAAAAAGGGTTTAGCCTTTATCCACAGGATAGCAGGGAAAGGGCCATTCTGGCTTCCCTGGGCAGGAGGGAGTCAAGGGGTGGCCACCAAGAGAGAAGGTCCTCTCTCTCATTCCCACCAAGAACCCAACTTGTGATGGAGATGGGACCAAGAGGCATGGACAAACTTGGGCCTTCCAGGTGTTTTGGACTCCCACAATTCCTGAATATTTCAAGGCCTGGGCATATTCATACAAGGAGATACAGCTGGTTTACACATACACATACTGAAAGTTGTGTTGGAAATAGCAACCTTCTACAAGCCTCCTTTTCCAACTATTTGATATGTATATAATTGTGCTTGCTAAGTATATTGTATGTATGTATGTATATATTGGTGTGTATTTCCCCTTAATTCTGTTTTTAGAGGTTGTTGGAGGGACTACAGACCATGTGACCCAGATCTGAGAATGTTGAGTGAGACTCCATTTTAGAATGCATTTGAAGCAGAAGTCAGTTAGAGTGAGTTGAGACTTGAGTCAGTTTGCATAAGTCAGTGAAGTCGGTTGATGCCAATTAAGAACAGGAGTATAGTCAGTATGCTGCAGTGAGGTGTTAATATGGGCCTGTTTGCAGCAGATGTATAGTATAGTTGGTTTATATAGTTGGTATATATTGGTTTCATGTTAACGGAATAATACTTAAATTGTACTATACTATACAGTTTGAGTATTATTCTGTTAACATGAAACCAATAAGCAATGTACCTGCATACCAAATACATGAAGTTTGTAAGTAAATCAACGATGTTAACTTTTAAGAAAGACCACTGATTTTTGGCCTCAAGAGCATGATTGAAAAGCAATGTATTTTATGGGAGAGTAGATGTCTTTTGGACAACTGAAAATAACATGTCTAAAGATCTGCTATATATTTTGTGCATTGGCATATCTTTGTTCCTAACAGTTCAAAGAGATAACCATGGATTTCAGTTTAACAGCTAAGAAACCTAAATTGCTATGCATAAATACTAGTAGATATTTTTATCACTAAGGAGAAGATTGACTCAAGCGAGTTTTTAACTCTTCTCAGGAGATTCCTGGTTCTCCCAATAAGTTGCTGTCCAGTAATCCAGTCTTATCCTGATCTGCATGTCCAGCATGTGTGTGTGTGTATTTGTGGTCTGTCCCAAAAACAGCAAGAATGATTTGTTGTGCAGCGCAGAAGAGCCAGGGAAGTGGGGGATGAGGCAGATGGACGGAGAACACAGACATACAGCTTGACCTTCCTAAGTTGAGTCTGTACCTTTGTAGCAACTGGTACATTTGCAAGGTACATTAGCAAAGTGTGAAGTAGTTTTTGTGCCTTGTCATGGGCAAAAATGCAAAGGAATGTGGAGCAGCACCCTTCAACTTAAAGAACTAAGAACAATCTGGCTCATGCGAAGGCTGTTCTGAACACTTCCCCACTCACTATACAGCCCTGACTTGGCTCCATGCGATTTCTTTCTCCAAGCTCAACATCCAAGGACATCATTTTGGAACAGCTTAAATATCCAGGCAGCTGCAACAAGGGCACTGAAAAACATCTGAAGTGAAGACTTCCTCCACTGCTATTAAGAGTGGCAGCAATACAGGAATCACTGTAATTTGATCTCACAAGGGCCCATTTTCAAGGGAATAAACCAGGCATAACACATAATTATAGTCATCCCTCTACTTTTATGGGGTTAGGGGCTCAGCTTACTTGCAGAATTGGGAAACTTTGCATACAGCATGTGTATGTGCATCTGGGGGAATGGGCTGCCATCACGGAGGCCCCTACAAGGGGTGGGGAGTTATTTGAACTCAACCGTTCTTAGCAAGTGGGGTTTGGATTACAGCTATAGCTCCTGCAATGAACATGAAATCCATTGGCGAATACAAACAGGTAGCCAAAAGTAATCAAAATAACCTGGGGTTTTTTGTGTCAGGAGCGACTTGAGAAAATCAAAGTCGTTCTGATGTGAGAATTGGCCGTATGCAAGGATGTTGTCCAGGGGATGGCCGGGTGTTTCACCATCCTGTGGAAGGCTTCTCTCATGTTCCTGCATGGGAAGCTGGAGCTGATAGACAGGAGCTCACTCCGCTCCCCAGATTCGGACTGCCCAACTTTCAGTCAGCAGTCCTGCCAGCACAAGGGTTTAACCCATTATGCCACCAGGGGCTCCAAAACAACCTATAAATACAGTAGAGTCTCATCCAACACTCGCTTATCCAACATTCTGGATTATCCAACGCATTTTTGTAGTCAATGATTTCAATATATCATGATATTTTGGTGCTAAATTCGTAAATACAGTAATTACTACATAGCATTACTGTGTATTGAACTACTTTTTGTCAAATTTGTTGTATAACATGATGTTTTGGTGCTTAATTTGCAAAATCATAACCTAATTTGATGTTTAATAGGCATTTCCTTAATCTCTTCTTATCCAACATATTCGCTTATCCAACATTCTGTCGGCCCGTTTACGTTGGATAAGCGAGACTCTACTGTATAATACATAACGGTATAGAATAAAAAGACAACTGTAAACAAAGTAACCATAGTAAACCCAAGAAATATAAAAGGCAGCAGTAGTTTCTTTCAGGCGACCTAAACAGCGTTTAGGAAAGAATGCCTGACTGTTCACTGGAGGGAAGGATATTAGAGGCAAAGATAAAGTACTTTGGCCACACAATGAGAAGACAGGAAAGTTTGCAGAAGACAGTGATGCTGGGGAAAATGGAAGAAAAAGGATGAGGGGCCGACCCAAGGGCAGGATGGATGGATGGCATCTTTGAAGTGACTGGCTTGACCTTGAAGGAGCTGGGGTTAGCGACAGCCGACAGGGAGCTCTGGCGTGGGCTGGTCCATGAGGTCACGAAGAGTCGGAGGCGACTGAACGAATAAACAGCAAATAGGGACGGCGAACGAAGGCACCGCTCGGCCTTTTTCCTCCCTGGCTGAAGAAGGAAGGGGCACAGCTTCTAAGAGGCTCGCAAGCCTTTCTTCGCCGCCATCCGGCTTGTTCGGACAACGGCCTAAGCTTCGACCCTGCTTGGAGCCCCTTTGCCGCGTCCTCCTCCCGCTCCTCCTCCGCCAGGACCGATCGAGGAAAGGGGGCGGGGCCAACGGCCGCCCCAACGGCTGTCCGCGAGACGCCACGCGCAGGCTCTTTCCAACCCAAGCCGACGAGAATGAGGCAAACAGACGAAGGGGCGTATCCTTTTCGACGATTGGCTGAGGGGATTGGGAGGGGGCGTGGCTTGTGTCCTAACGCAGGCGGGGTGGGAGGCGGAGTAGGCGTGGCATCGAGAGGCGAACCCCCTCGCATGCCATTGGCTGCCGGGCCCGGAGAGGGGGCGTGTCCCGGCGGCGGAGGGTCTGGATGGCGGGTCTGGCTGAGGGAGGCTCGGGGCGCCTGTCTCTCTCGGCGGTAGTCTCGCGAGGCGGCGCGGGCGGGATTTGGCGGTGGCGGCGACGGCTGGAGCTAGAGCTAGGGCTGCCGCCTGCTTGCCTGCTGACGAGAAGCTGGTGGTGTTGGTGTGGGAAGAAGAGGAGGAGGCGGCGGCGGAGGAGGAGGAGAGGGAGCGGCGAGGCGAGGCTCTGAGGAGGCCTCCCGCCTCGGCCCTCACCATGGCCTCCGGGGACACTTTATTCATCGCCACGGACGGCTCGGAAATGCCGGCGGAGATCGTGGAGCTGCACGAGATCGAGGTGGAGACCATCCCTGTGGAGACTATCGAGACCACGGTGGTGGGCGGCGAGGACGACGAGGAGGACGACGACGAGGAAGAGGACGACGACGAGGAGGACGAGGAGGATTGTTGTGAGGAGTGCGGCCCACACCACCCGCCGCACCGCCACCACCGCCACCACCACCACCACCCGCCCATGATCGCCCTCCAGCCGCTGGTCGGCGACGGGGACCCGAGCGGGGTGGGCGGCGGGGCCCAGCTCCACCTGCACCACCACCCGCACCACCAGGAGGTGATCCTGGTCCAGACCCGCGAGGAGGTGGTGGGCGGCGACGACTCGGACGGGCTCCGCGCCGACGACGGCTTCGAGGACCAGATCCTCATCCCGGTGCCGGCGCCTTCGGGCGAGGACGAGTACATCGAGCAGACGCTCGTCACCGTCGCCGCCGCCGGGAGCAAGGCCGCCTCCGGGGCGGCGGGCGGAGGCTCGTCCTCCTCCGCCTCGGGACGGGTCAAGAAAGGCGGCGGCAGCGGGAAGAAGAGCAGCAAGAAGAGCTACTTGGCCGCCGGAGGAGGAGGAGGCGGCGGCGGCGGAGGGGCCGAAGGGGCCGGCGGAGGAGCTGGAGGCGGCGGCAGGAAATGGGAGCAGAAGCAAGTGCAGATCAAGACCCTGGAGGGGGAGTTCTCGGTCACCATGTGGGCCTCGGGTGAGTGGAGCCCCGCGGGGAGGCCGGGCACGGCCGTTTTGTTTTGAAGGGAGGCCATGTTTGGAGGTGTGTGATGGGCGCCGCCATGTTCGTCTCGCCAGGGCAAGCAAGTATGGCGGCGGCTTCCCCCGAAAAGATGGCGGGGCCTGGGTTGCGCCTTCGCCTGATTGCCCGGGAGGGAGAGGGAGGGAAAGAGGGGGGGAGGGGGCAGAGGGAAAAGAAAGATGGCGGCGGACCTGTCCAAGATGGCGGCCGGGAGGGAAAGAAGAGAAGAGGAGGGGGAGGGGAAAGGAAGGAAGGAGGCCGCGCGCGCTCTCTCCCTTCCTCCCTCTCTTCCCCCTCCCTCCTCCTCTCCTGACTGGCTCCACCACTAGGCCGCAATGGCGTAGTTTCTGCAGCAGGGAGGGAGGAGGAGGAGGAGAAAAGGAGGCGGGGAAGAAAAAGGAAAGGGAAGGAAGAGGAGCTCAGGGCCTGCTTCCCCCCTTCTCCCTCTTCCCCTATCAGGCCTTTTCTCGCGCACACACACACTTTTATTTCCCCCCTTTTTTCTCCCTCTAACCTCCCTCTCTTTCCTTATCAGGCCTTCCCACAAACATCCTTCCTTTTATTTTCTCCTCCGTATTTATTTACGACATTTATATTATCCAGTCTTTCTCACCCCGAAGGGGACTCAGGGCCCATCCACATAGCCCTATATCCCAGAAAATCCCACATTAACTGAGTGTGGACTGAGATACCCCAGTTCAAAGCAGATATTGTGGGATTTTCTGCCTTGATATTCTGGGATATAGGGCTGTGTGGAAGGGCCCCGAGAGCAGCTTACGAGAGTGACATGATTCCATGCCCGAACAACAACAGTAAAAAGTAATTAAACAACATATGTAAACATTAGACGACTGTTGTGCATAGATTCAAAGCAAGATAATCATATTCATCAATCGAAAGCCAATTCCAACTATATTGCACAGATAATTATGTTCCTTCCTCTGTTTTCTCTTCCCTTTCAGCTCCTATTGCTTTGCCGCCTCTCCCCCACTCCTCATATCACCCCCATTCTGTTTACTAGTTTATTTAACCAGCTAAGAGCCCTTCCAGACAGACCCTATGTCACAGGATCTGATCCCAGGATTTCTGCTTTAAACAGGATTATATGAGTATACACTGCCAGATAATCTGGGATAAACAGAAAACCTGGGGTCAGATCCTATGATATAGGGCCTGTCTGGGAGGGCCCTCAGATTCCCCTTCTCTAGACCCCAGTGGTTCTCAACCTGTGGGTCCCTAGGTGTTTGGCTTACAACTCACAGAAATTCCAGCCAGTTTACCAGCTGTTAAGATTTCTGGGAGTTGAAGGCCCAAATATCTGGGGACCCTCAGGTTGAGAAGCACTGCTTTAAATCTCCCTCTTTCCCTACCAGGCCTTCTCTCGTGTACCCCCTCCCTGTAATTTCTCATTTTCCTCCCTTCCCTCCCCCTGCCTCTTCGTTGTCATAGAATCATAGTAAGACTAAAGAAACCCCACACTTCCTACATTATCTATTTATATCTCACATTTTCTCTTAAATGAGACACAAAGTAACTGAACACTATGCTTATAATACTGAATTAAGCAAACACAAGTTTTTATTAACATACATTTTAAACTACATAAAATATCCATCAAGTAAATAAAGACATTCAAACAGATACACATGTTTATACAACTAATGTAAGACACTCTCCACCCTACATTTCTTTCATCTAAATAAGTGGTTATCAACCTGTGGGTCCCCAGTTGTTTTGGCCTACAACTCCCAGAAATCCCAGCCAGTTTACCAGTTGTTAGGATTTCTGGGAGTTGAAGGCCAAAACATCTGGGGACTCACCGGTTGAGAACCACTGATCTAAATGTTACACCTATAACTAAACTAAAGAAACGAGTTAAATGTTCCCAACTTGCCAGGTCCCAATTATTACTCTTTAACTCTCCCGCCTCTATTATAGAGGAGGGCCTGAAATGTTTCAGCCACTGGTTACTCCACATTCTCCTTGCCTCCTTCCCTCTTCTGTCACCACCTTCGCCCCTTAACCCTTCTTTACTTTCTCCTCCAGCCGCTTTCCTTCCCACATATCTATTCCTTTTCCCGGCACCATCAGTCTTTGGCTGCCTCTCCATTTCCTTATCCCCTTTGTATATTGTTTGACTCTTTTATTCCCTTTCCAACCATATTTCCCTGGGTGAGATGTGTGTGTGGAGGGGGTGGTTATCTTTGGGGACAGGGAGGACACTGCCAGTATGGGTGACCATCTCTTATTCCAAAATATGAAATACTTTAGAATTGCCCAGATATGTGGCAGAAATTGAGACAGCTTTCCTTTGATGCACACAAACATTGTTTCATGCACTAAATTATTTAAAATACTGTATAGCATTACCGTAGGGCTATATTTATAAGTGTACACAGAGCATAAATGTCCCAGAAGCATTCTCTCCTTACGTTTCACCCACATCAACAGCAGGAATCCTCTGAGGATGGCTGCCTTAGATGTGGGCAAAACGTCAGGAGAGAATGCTTCTGGAACATGGCCTTACAGCCCGGAAAACTCAACAGCAACCCAGTGATTCCAGCCATGAAAGCCTTCAACAACATAATGAATTTCATGTTTCAACTTGGGTCCCATCACCCAAATGTCTTATTATGTATAAACATGCAAATATAGGTTTCCAAAATCCAAAATGTTTTCTGGTCCCAAACATTTTTGGTAGGAAATATCCAACCTGTATTTACTTGCTGTTAGAAAAGTTCCTGCTTGATGCTTTCCCCTTCTCAACAAAGCCCTTTCTAAGCAATAGTAAAGTTGTTGGTTTCTATCAAACTTGCTGAAGAAAGGAAACTTTATTTTCTTTTGTTGTTGTTTTTAAGTCCTATGAGCTAATATCCAGTGAGTGGTTGAAAGGCTAAGGGATATGAAAGGGGCCTAAAATAGAAGTGTCTGTCACGGACATCAGCTCTGGAGGAAAGAGGTAGATCCCCCTGACACTAGTGGTTGGCTCTCCAGCAGCACAGCAAAGATAGATGGCCATTTACAAGCAAGCTGTACTGTCCATGAACCAGGCCTGCATTTCTATATTTGTTACACAGCAGGTATATAAAACTGGGCCATGGTCTCTAAATTCAGTACACATTCATAACACTTTAACAACATTCAGTACACATTATTTGAAAATAAACCCAAATTGTTTTGAAGAAATGATTATTGTATAAAGCAGGGGTCCCCAAACTTTTTAAACAGGGGGCCAGTTCATGGTCCCTCAGACCGTTGGAGGGTTGGACTATCGTTGGAAAAAAACCCCTATAAACAAATTTCTATGCACATTGCACATCTCCTATTTTGGAGTAAAAAAAGCCAAACGGGAACAAATACAGCCTCAGTGTTAATAATAATCATAGTAAAAATAATAAAGGAAGAAACCCCTTGAGCCATTTAGTCCTACCCCCTTCTACCTTTGTACACCAAAAGCACAAGCAAAGCACCCCTGACAGATGGCCACCCAGCCTCAATGTTGTTGTTAATAATACATCACACAGCTCTAAACACTTGGGAACTTGTGATTTTGTGATACGAAATCCAGCATATACAGTAGAGTCTCACTTATCCAACACTCGCTTATCCAACGTTCTGGATTATCCAACACATTTTTGTAGTCAATGTTTTCAATATATCGTGATATTTTGGTGCTAAATTCATAAATACAGTAATTACTACATAGCATTACTGCCTATTGAACTACTTTTTCTGTCAAATTTGTTGTATAACATGATGTTTTGGTACTTAATTTGTAAAATCATAACCTAATTTGATGTTTAATAGGCTTTTCCTTAATGCCTCCTTATTATCTAACATATTCACTTATCCAACATTCTGACGGCCCGTTTATGTTGGATAAGTGAGACTCTACTGTATATCTCGTTTGCTGTGTTATACTGTGTCTTTGTGTCAATAATAATAATAATAATATTTATTTATTTACAGTATTTATATTCCACCCTTCCCACCCTGAAGGGGACTCGGGGCAGATCACATTGCACACATATAAGGCAAACATTCAATGCTATAACATAGAACAGAGACAGACGCAGGCATGGGCTGGCCTCAAACTCATGACCTCTTGGTCCGAGTGATTTGTTGCAGCTAGCTGCTAACCAGCCTGTGCCACAGCCTGGCCTTATTATTAATAATAATAGCCTTATTATTATTATTAATAATAATAAAGAGGATTGAAAGAGACCCCTTGGGCCATTTAGTCCAGCCCCCTTCTGCCTTTGTGCACCAAAAGCACTAGCAAAGCACCCCCTTGATAATTATTAAATAATAATTAAATACCATTATAAACAAGGAAAGCTCTGGAAGGCGCTCACCAGGCGAGGCAGGAGGCGGGAAAGGCACGCGCCTTTCCCTCCTCCCTCGTGCCGCACGCACCTTCCTCAGTGGAGGAGGAGGGAGCTACCGCCAAGGGGGCCGGATAAATGGCTTCGATGGGCCACATGTGGCCCCCTGGTATAAAGGCTGCTTGTGGTTGTTGCTTATGTTGTTGAGTTAATAGTCAAATCTAACAGCTGTGTAAAGGTCTGATGGGTTTAAGACCATTAATGGTTTCTAATTGCATACAATTTAAATTGCCAAGAGCAGTAACATTTGTATAACCTAATGCCACAAGCTTTTTTATTATTGTTTTGATTCCTAATAGGCTAGATGATGTACTTGTCCACAGGCTAATAGGAATACAAAACAATTATGTGTAACTGACTAGAATATTACTGCACAATTCAGTGTGGTGAACAATAGTATTAATATTTTCTGAATGAAATCAAGTTCTTAGTGTATTTCTGTGTGGATAATCTATGATTTTGAGAAGTAAAAATGCAATGTTTCCTAGCATGGGATCCTTTTAAAAGAGTTGTTAGTGCCATATTATAATCTCTTGACAGTATAATTTCAGTGTAATAGTTTGGTCAGGGTTACATTAGTTTTTCCAGTTTGAAAGTTATATTTCCTGAGTAAGGCAGCCAGAATAGAAGTAGTTTCTATAAAAATTACAGGACACTTGTTTGTAGTTACACTTTTATAACTTTATATTATTAATTAAAAGTCTGGCAATAATAATATCCAAAATATTTGGTGTACAACAAGACAAGACTTATTGTTGTAGTCTAATATCTGAATATAAGAGCTCAGCATGATCACTTACATGAGCAGTCTTTGGTAGTCCCAGCTGCTGGACTATGAAATTACACTCTGATCCTGTCAATATTTACCAAGAACTACATGGTTAGAATTTTCAGTTTAAAAATGGCTGGTAGTTAATAGAGAAGAGACTATTTGACTGTGAAAGGTAAAGTTTCATGGTACTAGTTCTAGAGTCATAGATATCCATGACTTCAGACTTGAATATGTGTGGAACTCAGGTAATTGAAGGACATGAAACATATTTGTATGCATTATCCTTGTGAAATATAGGGTGGATTTTGTGGAATGCTAACATCTATGATGACCTGATAGTTCTTTCATCCAATAGAATGCTGTAAAAAGAAATAGATAATTGTTTATGTCATTTATTAGTTCTGCATTCAACTATTTTCCCCATTTTGATTTTTTTTTAAAAAAATGCATAACTCAGTGGGTTAGAAATAAAACTGTTGTAAATTCAGACCAGAAGTGTATTGGAAGTGAATGCAGTTCCTTTAACACTGCTGTCACACATTTTCTGTACAATGTTTCAATCAGCCATCTCACTGCAGTTTCTGGGTCATCTTCAAAGACTGCCTTAGGTAGAGCATACTGCAGTAGACTTATAGAAACTACTATGAACTACTGTAGCTAGGTTATCGCTGACCGAGAAGCTGGTAGATTAATCAAGGTTGCGTTTTTGTTTTTTTAATGTCTGTCCCATCCTTTCCCCAGATAGGCACTCAAAGTTACTTACACTAAATTTTAAGAGATTGTTAAAAATGTCCATGACATACAAAAGTTAAAACAGGATTAAACAAAAAAAATAGACTAAAACATATATCATTAAAACATACACGCCAACATAGCAACTAGTAATACCCAGCACATAGTGTAAGACAGACCTTATATCAGGCATGGGAAGACATTTTTGCTTTGGGGCTGCATTGCGGGCCTGACCAGAAGGGCCGGGCACGTCTGGGCACATACTGGGTGTGGCTACCCTAGCGGGGGAGGGCCTAGGAGAGGACGCGGGCTAGGAGCAGTTGGGGCAGGACAGGACCCCGGTCATCCTCAGGTTGTCCTCCCGGCATACGGACAGAAGTGCTCATCTCATCCTTATACTGGGAGGAAGGCAAAACATGTGGCAGCAACCCTGATCCTCCTTCCCTGATCCTCAGGTTGTCTTCTGGGAGGTAAGACAGGTGGCAGCTGAGAGTGCTCTGGAGGGCTTTCAGCCGCCTTGATCTGTAAGGACAGGTCCTCTTGCACCATCCTTATGGCGGGAGGAGAGCTAGACATGCAGTGGCTGAGAGTGATTGAGAGGGCAGGGAAAATTAGGAGGGCCTGAGGTAGGTGACCAGAGGGCCGCATCCAGCCCCCAAGACTTAGTTTGCCCATGCCTGTCTTATTTAGTTCATCAAATGCCTGTCAGATTAGTAGAGCCTTTATTTACCTGCAAAAACATATTTGAGAGATATTCCTCTCCTGTGTTGCCACTAGATGTACTTGTGAAGACAGTAGGACAGAGAAAAGGTCTTCCCAGCAGATCTCAAATCAAAGCCTGGTTTTTGTAAGGGAGAATATTGCCCTTTCCGTCAGGGAGACCCGAGCCATGTAGGACTTTAACAGTCATAACTTGCACTTTAAATTGTTATCAGAAATGAACTGAAAGAAGTGGGGTTGTTACAGCAAGAGAGTTATGTGATCACTGTAGCCAGGCCTAGTTAGAAATCTGTCTGAAGCTCTTTGAAAGAGTAGATGTTTCTGAATGTTCTTCAAAGGCAGCCCTATGGAGAGCACATTACAGTAATCCAACTGAGCTAACGCATGTGTCACTAAGACCAGATCTGACGTCTCAAAGAACAGGTGCCATTGGTGTATTACAAAGTAATGGCAACGTGTAATATGGGAATATTTAGCTCATTTGATTTATGGCATGTAGATCTAGGTGTCTGAATCAAGAGCTACAGAGAGGAATGGGTCCTGCTACAAAACGTTTGCTTATAGGCTTTCATTCGTTTCTCAAATATCTGGTGGATACTTTTTTCCCCATTATACCATATTCTGTGTTTTCATTTCATACTTCAGGTTTTTGTGCTCGGTGCTATGCAAGTGTTGTGACATCTTGGTGATCATTCTGAAACTATAGTTTAAAGACCACATTCTCTAATACTGTGATTGAGTTTTCTCAGTGTTTCATGGAATGTTATATGTTGAATGAAGAATAAATACCCTTTGCAGCTTTAAAAAACAAGGTTATTATACAAACTATCACAAGTAGGTTGGTATTATGCATGCTTAGAATCGACTTCTGCTATCAGTGTGGCCTACATTTTGCTTAGTGTGAGTAGATCTGTGAGTCCTGATGTTTTGCATTTCTGGTATGTGTGTAGTATGTAAGTATTGTATGTATGCATGAGTCTTCAAAACCCATGTTGACTTATAGCAAACTCTGAATGTCATAGTGTTTTCTTATGCAACAAATGCTGAGAGGTGGTTTTGCCAGTTCCTTCCTCCAAACTGTAGCCTACAGCACCTGGGATTCATCGGGGGTCTCCCATCCGAGTACTAGCCAGAACTGATCCCTATTTAGTTTCCAGTATCAGACAGGATCTGGTACCTTTCACATACTTATACGCATAGACCTTCTGTTATACAGTTGGCCCTCCATTTGTGAATTTGAATATATAAGGTAGTTGTATGACCCAGAACGAAGCAGTTCAGTTTTCCTAGTTTTGAGAATGAGTAATAAAAATCATAGATCCCTTACAGAGGTCCAGCAACTGGAGTTCACTTCAGCATCAAGTAAAAACATGGCCTAAATTATTTGGAATCTAATGATTTTATCCAGTTTGAATAAGTAAATGATTTTAACTGTGCCTACTTAATTTATTAGATGATTTAAAATAGTTTTTTAGCCTGAATTATCATTTAATATTTTATGTTTTAAATTCTTATAAATTTCCCACAGATACAGGCCCCCAAGTTACAAACAAGATAGGTTCTGTACATTTGTTCTTAAGTTGAATTTGTTTGTAAGCCTCAACAGGTATATTTCTTAAGTGTAACTCCATTTCTTAAGTGTACCTTTGAGTAGCTTAGGGAAGGGTTAACACCCCTGTGGTGTTGGTTTTTTTTTTGGGGGGGGGGGGGTTTATAAGGAAGGTGTTTGTTTTGCTGTCTGTACCCCTGTTCAGAACATTTCCCCTCACTTTCTGTCCCTGTGATAACTGGATTTTGAAAATTTGGCTTGTTAGGTAACAAGGGTTGAGGAGAAAGCCTCAGTGGACACCTTTCCCCCATAATAACTCTTCCAGGATTGAATTTCCTTTCCTACGGGTAATTTTCTCTCTCTTCCTGTTGTCTCACCAGTGTTTTTGTAAGTCAGATGTTTTTAACTTGGAGACTTCCTGTATTACAATGGGGTATACATAAATTGGTATTATGAGATTACCAGAAAATCAAAGCGTGTTTTATCTTTGTTTACTGAAACATCTTCAATTATACATAAATAATGTTATAATGGCCTTTCCTATAGGTAACAATATATTTATTTGCCTATGTTGCACCATTGTTTTTTTATATAGCTAAACAGCTCTAGAGACATCTACAAACTGTATTATATAAACTAATTCAATCTCTTTTGAGTTCATAATTGGTATGCCACACTTTTATTTTGATGGGCAGTTACAGATAAAAGCTGTGTGAGTGTTCTGCTTCATTGGTTTGTGTGTGTGTGTGATTACATATTTTCCTGATTCCCCCCCCCCCCTCCAGGGACATGGCCTACATACAGTCCCCCCCCCCCCCCCAAATTCCCACCTTAAGAACTTTTTGTGATATTTATTAAGCAGGATAAATGCATTCTAGACAACATAGTGGATCTGCTTTGGAGCATTTGCTACTAATTTAGAGTTGATACAAGCCTAATCATAACCAATAGCAGCATATCGGTGAAGGCTACTGAAATAGTACAGTAATATGTTTAACAAGTTATAAAAAATTGAATTGTTATGCCTTATGTTTATCTACCAGCCTGGTGTTGTATCTCATTTTTGATGTCAGACCCTTGATCCGAGTTTTACTCATTCCTGGACAGATAATATATCTATTGATTGGAGATCTAATTTTCCCCTACATTTTGAAAACAAGTTCATCAAGTTAAAAACACTCTTCTGTCATGCCCTTCTCCCCCGATTTATGTTAAATATGATGTTAAAAATTGTAAAGTATAGTAGAGTCTCACTTATCCAACACTCACTTACTCAACATTCTGGATTATCCAACACATTTTTGTAGTCAATCTTTTCCTAAAGAGAACCCTATAAAATATGAAGTGCTTAATCTCCCCCTTCCACCTTGAAAACTCAGTGAGGGCTGGCTCCTACCCCCATCCCACATTTACTATGTTTCTGCAAATACATAGACAGATGCCGATATATTTGAAACACCTTTGGTCCTAAAATTTTCAGATAAGGGAGACTCAGCCCAGAGGGTGCTAACCAACAGTTCTTTTTCATCCTGGAAAGAAGTGACTAGTGGAGTGCCACAGGGTTCGGTCCTGGGCCCAGTTCTGTTCAGCATTTTATTTATTTATTTCCAACATTTATATCTCGCCCTTCTCACCCGAAGGGACTCAGGGTAGATTACAACATCTTTATTAATAACTTGGATGATGATTTAGACGGGGGTACTTATCAAGTTTACAGATGACACCAAATTAGGGGGATAGATAATACTCCAGAGGACAGGATCCGAATTCAAAATGACAGGTTAAAGAACTGCGCCAAAATTAACAAAATGAATTTCAACAAGGACAAATGTAAAATACTACACTTAGGCAGAAAAATGGAATATAAAGATACAGGATGGGCGATACCTGGCTTGACAGCAGTCCATGTGAAAAAGATCGTGGACAACAAGTTGGACATGATCAACAGTGTGATGTAGCAGCTAAAAAAGCCAATGGAATTTTTGGGCTGCATCTAAAGAAGTATAGTGTCTAGATCGATGGATGTCAAGATGCCTTTGTATTCTCCCCTGGTTAGACCTCACTTGGAATTCTGTGTCCAATTCTGGGAACCACAGTTCAAAAGAGATAGTGATAAGCTAGAAGGTGTCCAAAGGAGGGCGACCAAAATGATCAAAAGTCTGGAGACCATGCCCAATGAAGACTGTCTTAAAGAACTGGGTATGTTTAGCCTGCAGAAGAGAAGCTTGAGAGGAGACATGATAGCCATGTATAAATATGGGGTGTCATAAGAAAGAGGGCGCAGACTTGTTTTCTGCTGCCCTTGAAACTAGGTCTAGGAGCAGTAGATTCAAATTACAAGAAAAGAGATTCCACCTGAACATTATTGCCCTTGTTTCTGGATTTAGCCTTTGAAGAAATTGTTGGCAGCTTTGAGCTCTGGATTAGCCATGTAGTGGACTTCCATGCTTTCATCGACATCTTAGAATTTTTGTAGAATTTCTGTAGATATCTCTTGCTCACAAATTTCCTAGATGGCATATTCACAGTGCATTGAAGATCTTCTAAAGAAACTATCGGGGGGGGGGGGGGGGGTTGAGGTAGTTTGAAGTCTGCATATTCTTGGTATATGAGTCTGCCATTTCAATAATCATACCAATGATGGAATAAACTGGAAATAATAGATTCCATTGTATACATTGTGTGATTTAGTGCTTATGATATTAGACTTTGGAGCTCTGTGTTCTAGTCTCTAAAAATTCATTGGGTGACTTTTAGCTAATCAATCCCTCAGCCTGATCTACTTCATAGGGTTTTGAGAATAAAAAGTGAGGAAGAAAGCCAAATGTGTTACTTTTATTTTCTCAGAAGACAGGTGACATAGAAATGTAACGAATGTATAAACATGATAAACGTAATTTTTGAGTTACTTCCATTTGGATGCTGTGTTCATTGATACATTTTTATTGTATGATCAAAGTAACCTGCACATTATATTTAAATACCACACAGCTTGTTAGGCAGTAACATCTAAAAATGGATGTCATTTTAGCTTTTGTGGCCTTCATAGATATCTTATCTGTGCTGTTTGGTTTTGTGTAGATTTATCTAGATCAGTGTTTCTCAAACTGTGCTCCTCCAAGTGTTTTGGACTTCAGCTCCCAGAAATCCGAGCCATCTTAGCAGATAGGAATTAGGGGAGCTGAAGTCCAAAACATCTGGAGGAGCAGTTTGAGAAACAATGATCTAGATTAATACCTTGGTACAACACTACCCCTAGTTAAACATTTTACCCTCTAACAGTGTTGTCCTTCGTGGATGTTAAATCAAAATTCAGTTTTCTCTAATCATTTCAGATGACAAAAAAGACATTGACCATGAGACTGTGGTGGAAGAGCAGATTATTGGCGAGAACTCCCCTCCCGACTACTCGGAATACATGACGGGAAAGAAGCTGCCACCTGGAGGAATACCCGGCATTGATCTTTCAGACCCTAAACAGCTGGCTGAATTTGCAAGGTAAGAGATGTATTCTAGTAAATGCACTGTTTTGCTTCATGTATTCATATTTTCTAGTGAGAATAGGGATTTTTGTTTTGTTTCAGATTCGGTCAATGGGGATATAATTTTTCCTAAGAGTGGTAAATTATTATTGATTACTTTTAAGAATGGCATTTTCTTGGAATTTTAGTGCGGTTTGATGACTGTCCTAGATTAAATGACACAATTTTTCTTCCAATATTGAAATAAAATCATCTTTGGGTTGCAACCATTTAAACAGCTAATTTTATGCCCTGGCAACTTCTATAAACCATACAAAATACCTAAGATTAAAATCAGAACAAAACTGGAAAGGGTCAAAAGTCCATGCCATGTGAAATATTAATGTTTTTGATGCCATTCAGTAGGTAAACCCAAGACCTACTGAAAAAGTGTATCGTGTTAGAATCTTAACCCTGCAGTTATTTTCTTTAGTCAGTGTTTTGAATTCCCTCTCCCCATTCATTAGCTGTTTCCCATGCCATATTCTTCAAGCCTCTGCTCCCTTCAGCTGTGAGCTCCCTGTACCTCAATATACAGATAAACTATCATGCCAAGACCTCAGTTCTCTTGCTAACCTGCCCTGTTTGATGTTTTAGTCCCAGCCAAACTGATAACTTTCTCTTCCCTCACAGAAACTGGTCTGTAAACTGTTTAATTTCCTGAGCAACTGAATAGTCCATGCCACAACACCAGCTCAGCCAATCAGTCAGAGGCTTCGCTACCACAATTACAATACAGTATAGATGGTTTATGACAGAGGGGTACTTTGCTAATACAGAGCAGATAAGAAGGTATGTGCTGTTCACTGATCAATGCTGTTGTGTTTTTTTTCTGTAAGAATGAAGCCAAGAAAAATCAAAGAAGACGATGCTCCAAGAACGATAGCATGTCCTCACAAAGTGAGTGAAATACTATGATTCCTGAATCACTTGCAGGGCAAATTACAACGCTTCCTAGGACTATATTTATATATGTGTGTGTGTGTGTGTGCTAATGTGTTCTATTTTAATAACCATCACCTTTTACAGTAATATTTTGATATTTCTTCAGTTCCCTCTTCATTGGCTAGCATAAATTTTCTTTTGAGGGGCTACTTAGTCTTCTTCAGACAGCTATGGATTCAATAGCTTAATACTTCTGATAAGAAAACAGAGGAATCATGGCTATTAGGATGAAAGACAAGCAGTATTTTAAAAGAGAAATAGAGAATGAGGTGACAAAAATGACGGGATACATAATGGCTTTATAAATGCTGTTATTCTCATTGTACTACAGAACAATGATTGTAGAAATGTGTGAACTGAACATTTGTTTCAATATATTAATGGATTTTAGTTGCTGGTGTGTGTTTAATATATTGTTTTAAGATCTTTAACATAACATATGGAGTGAGATTGGCTACAGCCCCACATGGACTGCTTCAGAAAATACCATGACTAATGTTGTATTTGACTGGAAAACATACTGTTGGGGATATAGTTACCTTCTAGTCCACCAGGGATGTTACGTTTTCTAGAAATGAGTTTTTTGGAACTATTGTCTTGTAAAATTTGAGAACTTATCCTGTTGCCCTCCTGCTTTACAACCAGTCTTTGTGTGTACAACTGTCCGCTTTTGTATAATTGGATAATTTAGGTTGATAAATCTTGTGATTTGTTTTGAAGGGCTGCACGAAGATGTTCAGGGACAACTCGGCCATGCGGAAACACCTGCACACACACGGGCCGCGAGTACACGTCTGTGCAGAATGCGGCAAAGCCTTTGTGGAGAGCTCAAAGCTAAAGCGACATCAGCTAGTTCATACTGGAGAAAAACCCTTTCAGGTAACTGTTTCACAGGACTCTGTCTGGACACTATGTTTTGTGTCATCTCTACTGGAAATCCAAGTGTGGCTTTTTCTTTTGAGATCCAAAAAAAAAAATCAAAATTGTGAATAAGTAACCTCATCTGAAGGGATTGAAAGGATTTACATGTGTAGAAAGTAGTTTATTCAAGCATTTTCCTTCTCCAGCCTTCTTAAATAAACCGCAGCATGAAAGCAAAGGCTATTTAAATAGTAAATCTGCTCATCTCTCTGGGTCATTCTGCCTCATGATTTAGTAGAAGATTCAACTGGATATGGACTTGTATATTTGAATAGCACAGATGCTTCCTAAAGTATACTAATTTGGATTAGAGCAGTTCACATAGATTTAACTAGTGTGCTGAATTTAAGAATTGTAATACATTAAAATGGCAGTTGTCTTCCATAGATCATCATGTAGTTTGGAACTGGGCCTTTATCAAGTAGCAAGTTATTCCTAACAAGACAAATGAAATCACACTGTCATTTTCTGTCATTACCCCCATGCAAAAACTCACAAATACTAAGTGCATTTCATCACACTTCATTGTCAGTGACTTTTAACATTGTTGGAGGACTTCAAAGCAATTGATGTAGATGGAGTGCAGTATTTTGAGACCTGTTTCTCTCTTTTCTGACATGCTGCATTTTTCCACTACAGGCCAGGCCTCAGAGATTATGTAGGTGTGGGATGTCTTTCACTGATAAGTCATACAGTCTAGTTTACCAGATCGAGATGCACAAACTGGACAGCATCATAAACAAATTGTATGTTGTTTTGTTTTTCTCTCAGGTTCTTAGAATGTGCTTATATACAAACTGTCTCTTCTAGAACAGGAATGAAACAGCTGAGCAGTGGAGAAATCCCATTCACAGTCCTGTTTTTTGACAGTTCCTTCTTAAAAAGATGAATCACTGTTTTACCGCCTAGGTCATAATAGGGCAAGTTTGCCATTCTCAGTCTTAATTGTCATGTATGTAAAACAGTTTGTGGCAGTATTTTACCATTCCTGCCTTTTCCATTTTGCCTTTCTGCTGCCTTTATGTTGCAAAAATTATGCTGAAGGGCTATGAATACAACACTAGGAATAAGAAAGTAATAAATAATGCATGCCAACTTG
The DNA here is from genome assembly GCF_035594765.1 of Anolis carolinensis. Classification (NCBI taxonomy): domain Eukaryota; kingdom Metazoa; phylum Chordata; class Lepidosauria; order Squamata; family Anolidae; genus Anolis; species Anolis carolinensis. The sequence goes on from NC_085841.1 coordinate 347,438,076, forward strand.
GATTCCAGTAGATAAAACATATTTTAATGTCTTCTAAGAGGTTATCATGGTAACTGCACTCCTTCTTGGCGCTAGGGGCCTGGGGTAGGATTTCAATCAATTTAAAATCATGTATACCAGAAGCAGAAAGAAGGTTGGGTGCAGCCTATAAATCATACTTTGCTCATTCTGATTTACAGTGTGCACTTATTCTCTACTCCCATCATAAGCATCACGTTGCAATAAAAATAGAATTGTGTGAATCTGCATCTTCACAGGATTACCTCTGTGGAACTAAGTAGCCTGAGGACTTCGGATTTAGATTTTGAACCCTTAAATGAAGTAGAGAGTATAAGAATGTTTGACTGACATATGAACTTTTGAGAGCTAGAGTTTCAGACTTAATCCAAATGTTAATTTCACCTAGTAGACTCACTGAATTATTTGGAACTTAGTAAATCAACACTGATGTAGGCTCGGGTGTCTACTGTTGTTGGGACTGACAGTTCACTCTAGCCCTCAGAGCTCTGGGTGGCTTACTTATGCTGCCAATATGTCCAGTTCATTTAAACAGGTCCAGCGTGTGATTAATTTACTTTGGATCCAAATCGGCGTTACTGATAAGTATCAGTTGTTTATCAGCCATGACACTGTCTCAAATATAAGGCCCACAGGCCAAATTTGGTCACCATGTCATTGTATGTGACCAAGGAGACTTTCAGGACCAGGGCAACATAGGTTAATCATACAGTCTTACAATTACAACCAACTCTTTGAAGGCAACTATAAAGCTGATATGGCCCTTGCTGAAAATGTGCTTGACACCCCTGCTATGGGCCATCTTTTTTGACATAGTGATATTTTGATTCAGGCAACAACACTTGAGAAAGTGGTCAGTGGGAATCTCCTTTAGAGAAAGAAGATTGGAGGAGACCCTGTGATTTATCCCACAGCATGACATATTCTTTCTAATGTGGTTATCTGGCAATATGGTTAAATAGCAGATGTTAAATAAATCCCAATTGTATATAAATTGACTGAATATGAGTTTTGTGTCCGTGGAATTTGACATACAGGCACATATAGCCCCAATGTGTTTGTGTGGCTGTATCCTTTATCAACCAATTTGCAGTTTCTTTACATGGCCTTGCAGATGGAAGGGGTATATGGAAACCTGCCAAGAATAAATAAGTCTGGAATTCCAGAAGGACTCACTTCTTGAGTAATCAGGGATCAATTTGCCATTGTAAGAACTAGATTCTTTTAAAAAGAGAAATCTTGTAGCATTTCATGCTAACATGTTCCTAATGTTCTGTGTTTTCCCTCAACAGTGCACATTCGAAGGTTGTGGCAAACGCTTTTCACTGGACTTCAATTTACGCACGCATGTGCGGATTCATACTGGAGACAGGCCCTATGTGTGCCCTTTTGATGGCTGTAACAAGAAGTTTGCTCAGTCCACTAACCTGAAGTCTCACATCTTAACACACGCTAAGGCCAAAAACAACCAGTGAAACTGCAAGAAGAAACCTCTTGAACTCAAAGCGTCTTACCTTACAGGAGAATGGTTGAAAATACATAAGCCTCCCCCCCTTTGTATATTGTTTCTAGGAAAGAATTTAAAAAAACAAAAAAAGAACCCTATGCGCCTAAAGGACTTTTTTTTGATAAAGTAGCAAAATAAACTTTTAAGGCAGCATTGCTGCAATGTGCGATTTTGCTCTGCAATTTGGTTTCAAGAGCATGGTGTTTTTCTAAAGTGTGGCTCCACTCGGAGGAGGCAGACAGTTCATGGACTTGCATCAGAGACAGTTCTTTCTACAACAGTGCTAAAATTGGACTTTTCACGTTGTTATAAATATGAATTTCACCTGTTGCTTACAATTTTTTAATTTTGTATTTTTCCAAGTGTGCATATTGTACACTTTTTGGGGATATGCCTAGTAATGCTATGTGTGATTTTTTTTCTGGAGGTTGATAACTTTGCTTGCAGTAGATTTTCTTTAAAAGAATGGGCAGTTACATGCATACTTCAAAAGTATTTTCCTGTAAAGAGAAAAAAAGTTATATAGGTTTCGTTTGCTATCTTAATTTTTTTGGTTGTATTCTTTGATGTTAACACATTTTGTATAATTGTATCGTATAGCTGTAATGAAATCATGTAGTAACAAATATTAGATGTGATTTAATAGTGTTAATCAACCTAAAACCCATTTTAGTCACTTTTTTGGAAAAAAATACTGCCAGATGCCAATGTTCCGTGTACTTTCTCTTTGCCTGTTCAGTTAAGGAAAGTGGTGCTCAGTTGTAGAATGTATTGTACAGGCACTGACTTTTGAACAACACCTGATATGTACATCCCGTGTAAAAGAGTGGGCAACAATAAACCAGTGGTCCTGAAGAAAGAAAATGGCAGAAAATTATCTGTAAGCACAGCCTGTTTTCTTCTGTTGTCCAGAACAAATTATAGTTCTTTAACCTCCCAGAATTTGGAAGATAAATAAAAATTCAAGTTACCTTTACTTTTTGGCATTCAGTTAAGATTTTTTTTAAAGTAGGAGCTCTGTCTTCAAGATAGTTATAAAATTCCTGTATGTGGGCTGTCTAGGCTAGGATCCAACAGTATACTTGTTTGTGCTGTGTCTGTTTTCTCCTAATGGAATCAGGTTTTTTCCCCTTCCTCCTTCCTTGATGCCGAAGCTTTGTATGGTACCCAAAGACTGGCCAGATCTGTCAGAAGTGCACAGGTGAGTCTTATCCCTGTCTTTCAGTTAGGCTGTATTAAGCATCACATAAGTTAACAACTTGCATAAAACTTGCCCTTTTGCCCTTCAACTGCCATAATAACTGTGGAACAGTTTTTGCACAGAGTTGATGAAATGCATTCTGACAATGGTGGAGTTTCCAAAAGGTACAAAATTTTAAAAAAGAAAAGTGAATTATAGGTGGCAGCACATTGTTGACTGCGAGTAGAATATTATGTACCCATGAAAAACTATGAAAATGTATCGAATCACTTCAATATAGGGCTTGGAATACAGAATTTTATCGCAAAATTACATTTTTTATTCCTATAACATTTGTTCAGATGAATTTGGAACCTTTTGGAAAAAACATCCACAATTGTCCATTCTATTACTGCTGAGATGGCAAGCAGATGACCATCTATATGCAATTCCCAGCATTCCTCGCTTTTGGCTATGCTGGTTAGGACTCCAACAACTCCAGTCCAACAATGGCCACATTATACCTATACCCCCAGTAGTGTTTGGGCATCCTTGGATGCAAGCTCTATTTTCATTGCTAATAAGCTGTAGAGCAGGGAAGCTTTTCCATCTCTGTTGCTCTGGTTTGGCCAAGTATAACATGCTAATGTGCGGTGGGTTTGGCGCTGTATTGAGAATAGGGACTTCAGGCTGCGGAGGTAACCTGTGCTTAGGTTTCTGCTACTTGACTGTCTTAATGTGGAGTTCATATCTCTAGAAAAATGATTGTTGGGTTGTTATATGTCTTTCGGGCTGTGTGGCCATGTTCCAGAAGTATTCTCTCCTGACGTTCTCCCAAGATGTGGAGACATTTTGAGTAACAGCCAGGGGAAATATATTTCAAACAAGATTGGATAATTGTTTTTCATTCCTGCAGTCCTGAAGTACCCCCAGATACAATCTGAAACATCACTTGTAGAGTCTTAACTTCATTTTAATATTTGCAGAATGTAGATTTCAGTATCAAGTCAGCTTTTTTCTATTGCCCCGCAAATGTGATTTTCTTTTTGTACTATATTGGATGCTTATATGATCCTGCAGATTTTAAAATCTGCAGTTGGCCTAATAAAGGTATTTCTCTGATGATGTTTCGCCATTGAGGAATCTAGAATACCACAGTGCTGGAAATGTACTGCTGTTGACAAATTGTGTGTTTGTAGGCATTATCCTTCCTTGCACAATATTTTTTTGCAAGTTGTTTAGAATTGACATTCTGCAACCACCTGATTCAAGTTCTAGGCCAAGAAAAAGGGAATGTACATTTAGATAATTTTGCTTATTTCTGTGCAGTTGTGCAGTGTCCTGCTGTGAGGCATAATCTGCTCAAGGGGAAAAGGAAGAAACCATATAATGTGCTAAATCCTCATCTTTCAGAACTGAAGATTTATTTGAATAGCTCTAATGTTTGAGTCTATATCAAAGGGGTTACAAAGTACTCTTAGACATACCTTTATCATCACCTAGCAAATAATTTAATGTTATAATCAGAATTAAGAAATATAATTTTGGCTCTAGAGGTGTTCAGCTTAGGCAGAATTGCAGAATTAATGTGATCCTGTCTTTTGAGAAGGAACTAATTTTAAGCATCTTCATTCTTGGTGCACTGAAGGTGATGGTTTTGCAAGAGCAGATATAAATGAGAGGGAAATGCTATCCTTTAACTTGAAGAATCTCTTGGATAGCATACCCTGAGAAAATGGTCAGGTCATGAGACTACCAAACAACACTGCATAGAATAATTTGATATTTTGTCTGGTAGTTATAGAAATCAATATGAGCTAGTGTGATCTGCTGTCAGTGTGGCTATTTCTCCATTTGGTTACCAGAAGCAAACAAGTCTTTGTATTTGTTGTTTTAAATTTGGCTTTAAAATAATGTAGATTACATATTACAAGTAAGACATTGTATTCACAGTTACAACATGCCAGAGATATAAATAAGTGTCCTGTTGAATTCACAATGGGAAATAGCTAGGCCCAAATTTAGTCCCCACCATTTAAAGTGGCCCTACTGAAAACACTGGCATTTATATTGGTGATAATGATTAATGAAATTAAAACTATTCAGATTTAGCAGAAATGTTTTCATTCTCTGTTCTGTGGCTGTACATTTTTCTGCACAATATCGCTTATGTGCTCTTGAATTATGCATAATTCTTTGGTTTATGCAGCATGTGAAACTGATCACAACCATTTCACATAAGATACTCAACTTGTACTTCCCTTCTATATAGCAGAACTAACTCTATCCGTGTCCAGTTTTAGTAAACTGTAGGTTCAAAACATACGCTGATTAATTTTAATTTTGGAAATTTTGGAAAGGGAAAACAAAGGCAAACCAGTGTGCATCTAGCTTTGTCCCCACTTTGTATGTTGTGTTTTTAGAGAGAGGTTCTTGGAAGAAATAACACCACAGAATTTCACTGACTTTAGGAAGGTAGATTGTCTTTTGTATTATTGTGTCCCAAGTGTCTATCTGTTTAATTTGTCAAAGGGCTGCCTTTAACTGACATATTGTTGGCTATTCAAACAAATAGCCAACTCCTATAGGGAAAGATTCGCAAGGCTAAAGCAAAATAGGGCCTCTGTAAGGAGAAGATGGGGTGTTAGTGACTGGGGACAGGGAAAAGGCAGAACTACTTAATGCCGCCTTTGCCTCAGTCTTCTCACAAAAAAAGAAAGCCGTCCTCAACCTCAGCTACATGGAATGGATGAAGGATTAGGGGAAATCCAACCCCAAATAGGGAAACAAGTTGTCCAGGAAAACCTGGCCGCTCTAAATGAATTCAAGTCCCCAGGGCCAGAATAACTACATCCATGAGTATTGAAAGAACTAGCTGAAGTTATTTCAGAACCACTAGCAATCATCTTTGAAAGTTCTTGGAGAACAGGAGAAGTCCCAGCAGATTGGAGGTGGGCAAATGTGGTCCCTATCTTCAAGAAGGGAAAAAAGAAGGACCCAAACAATTACTGTCCGGTCAGCCTCACGTCGAAACCAGACAAGATTCTGGAAAAGATCATTAAGGAAGTGGTCTGCGAACACTTAGAAACCAATGTGGTCATCGCTAATAGTCAACACAGATTTACCAAAACCAAGTCATGCAAGACAAATCTGATCTCTTTTTTTGAGAGTTATAAGCTGGGTCGATGCAGGGAAGGCCGTGGATGTAGCGTACCTGGATTTCAGTAAGGCCTTTGACAAAGTCACCCACAACCTTCTGGCAAACAAACTAGTAAAATGTGAGCTAGACAAAACTAGAGTTAGGTGGATCTGTAATTGGGTAAGCGAACGAACCCAAAGGGTGCTCACCAATGCATCTTCTTCATCTTGGAAAGAAGTGACAAGTAGAGTGCCACAGGGCTCTGTCTTGGGCCCAGTTCTGTTCAACATCTTTATTAACGACTTAGGCGAAGAGTTAGAAGGCATGATCATCAAGTTTGCAGGCGACACCAAACTGGGAGGGATAGCCAACACTCCAGAAGACGGGAACAGAATTCAAAACTATCTTAACAGACTAGAGATGGGCCGAAACTAACAAAATGAAGTTCAACAGGGACAAATGCAAGATACTTCACTTAGGCAGAAAAAATGAAATGCAAAGATACTCCTGGCGTACGCCTGGCTCGACAGCAGTACACGTGAAAAAGACCTTGGAGTCCTTGTGGACAACAAGTTAAACATGAGCCAACAATATGATGCGGCAGCTAAAAAAGCCAATGGGATTTTGGCCTACATCAATAGGAGTATAATGTCTAGATCCAGCGAAGTCATGCTACCCCTCTATTCTGCCTTGGTCAGACCACACCTGGAATACTGTTCTGGGCACCGCAGTTGAAAGGAGATGTTGACAAGCTGGAAAGTCCCGAGGATGGCGACTGAAATGATCACGGGTCTGGAGAACAAGCCCAATGAGGAGTGGCTTAATGAGCTGGGCATGTTTAGCCTGCAGAAGAGAAGGCTGAGAGGCGACATAGCCATGTATAAATATGTGAGGGGAAGTCATAGGGAGGAGGGAGTAAGCTTGTTTTCTGCTGCCCTGGAGACTAGGACGTGGAACAATGGCTTTAAACTATAGGAAAGGGGATTCCACCTGAACATCAGGAAGAACTTCCTAACTCTGTGAGCTGTTTGGCAGTGGAACACTGCCCCGGACAGTGGTGGAGGCTCCTACTTTGGAGGCTTTTAAGCAGAGGCTGGATGGCCATCTGTCGGGGGTGCTTTGAATGTGATTTCCTGCTTCTTGGCAGGGGGTTGGACTGGATGGCCCATGAGGTCTCTTCCAGCTCTATGATTTTATGATTCTATTGAAACCAAAGACAAACCAATATCTTCTGTAGTTCCACCTTTCAGCCCCATTTGTTGCTGTGGCAGGTTGCATTTGAATCAGAAATATTTTTAAGGTAGAAGTGTAGCAATGGTATTCCCCATAATAACCTATGGTTGCGAGAGCTGGGACTGCAAGGAAGGCTGAGTGAAGGAGGATAGATGTTTTTGAACTCTGGTGCTGGAGGAAAATCCTGAGAGTGCTTTGCACCGCAAGAAAATCCAACCAGTCCATCCTCCAGGAAATAATGCCTGTCTGTTCACTGGAGGGAAGGATATTAAAGGCAAAGATGAAGTATTTTGGCCACATCATGAGAAGACAAAAAAGCTTGGAAAAGATCATGATGCTGCGGAAAATGGAAGGAAAAAGGAAGAGAGGCCGACCAAGGGCGAGATGGATGGATGGTATCCTTGAAGTGACTGGCTTGACCTTGAAGGAACGGGGATGGTGATGGCCGACAGGAAGCTCTGGCATGGACTGGTCCATGAGGTCACGAGTCGGAAACAACTGCGTGAATGAAGAAGAGGAAATAAGCGTAAGCCTCGACAAGGCTGACAAAGTGCCTTGTGCTAGCACTTGTCTTACATTTGTCTCAATGAAATTGCTCAAGAGACTTCTGTTAAGTGCTAATCCTGAATATGTAACATGGCTTTTGGAGGCACCTCAGGCAGCTTGTTTGTGGAACTTATTGCACAAAATCAAAGAAACCTCCCTCTCAGATGTCTCAGCATCATAATGGTTGGCTTAACAATGAGAACACTTGCTGGGTATACAATAATGTAACACAGCCTGTCTGTTCAGCTTAAGCAATAAATTTCTAGAAAGCAAATCTGCTTATATGAGTCATATCCATCCCTGGCACTTGAACAACCAGTCTCCCCCTGGGAAAAGACTTCTACATCTATGTAGCATGAGACTGTGAATGGGAGTGTGGTCTCCATAAGATTTAGTGGAGTGTTGTGTGATTTCTCTGCCTCATTTCTGACAAGATTTTGCTTTGTAGTTCATGAGCAAATCCCAGGGTTATTGGCAGGTGCTAGGAGACAACTGGATTGATTCAATAAAGAAAGCTTTGAACTGAAGTAACTTTGGAGGTATCCCATTCATAGAGTTGCTTTTGTTTGAAGTCAGTTTGATAGCAACTAGCAATGGTTAGGAAATCCACAATCACTTGCTTCATTTTCTTTAGGTTATTTGGAGGCTGGTTTATAGGGGCCCTAGTGTGAATTCACTACATGTTTGATGCATTGACTATCCCCTGAAATTTGATTGTGTGCTTGGTATCCCAATACTTGGCCACCAAGGATCATTTGCACAGTTTGGTTTGCTTGCAAAAAAAGGCTTGAAGCTCTTTTAAAGAGAAAGGCCATCCTGATGTTTAGCTGACTGGGGGTTACAAGAATTGGATATTTATAAAGTTTACAGATTGTAAGTCCTAGCTAAAACCTTGCACACAGAACTTTACATAAGCGTTAGTTGACCAAGTTCCCATTGTTTCGGTGAGTATACTGTGCTTGGGACTAGCAACTGGACTTAAGAGTTAGAGGTTTATCTACATTGTAAATTTAGTGCAATTTGACACCACTTACCTGCCTTGGCTCAATACTGTGGGATCATGGCTGCTGTAGTTTGGTGTAATATCAGCACTATTTGGCAGGGATGTCTGAACATCTATAAAACTACAACTTCCATGATAGCATAGCATAGAGCTGTGGCAAATAAAGTGTTAAATGGTGTAGGCATACCTTTTGACATTTGGAGGCATTCCGCCCTTGTCCTACAGGCACTGACTTTAGCAGACATTTATTTGCCATACTTTAATCCCGCTAGTACTGAATTGTAGTGCCTTCTCCTCTGAGGAAGTTACTGGATGACTCATGCATTGCTACAAGGAGCATCCCATGGTGAGAATCAAGCAGTTCTCAAATTGGGCTGCCATTCCCAGGATTCTTCATTTTTAGCTGTGTTTACCTAGGACTGCTTATGATTATTAACAACATACTTTTTGCTAGGACTGCAAAGGATCAGCTGTTCAGATTACAATGATTTTTCTTTTTTTTAAAAAAGCTTTATTTCTTTTGGGTTTATATACATTAGTTACAGGATACTGTACAAAGCGGGAGGGAGGATAATTGTCACTGCATTGTGCAAAAACAATTGATGGAGGATCCACATTCAATTATAATGTCCCTCAAAGTAGGCACCAAAGCAAGCCAGTACACCTTCAAGGCATAGAAGCAGTCAACCAGTTTTACAGGTTTCTTAAGCAATGTGCCTGATGGGTAAGTTACATGGTTAGATTTTCCATTAAAAAAAACAAGTCAGCCCCATTGCACCTGCTCCAATTAAAGAGTAACATTCGGTAAATCCATATTTGCCAGTTTGTGGTGTCTTCAGCACAAATTCTATTTCCTATCCCTCACATAGGTGTTTTCTTCTCCAGTTTACCTCTTTAAGATAATGATGTATAATCAAAGCAGCCATTCCCAAACCAGAACTCTGCCAGCTTTCCCAAGTAATGGCCATACTTCTCTGAGTGATGGGAATTGAAGTCCAAACATGTCAGGACAGGTTGCATTCAAACATTGGCTTTCAACAGCAGAAGCCACAACTGGTTTTGACCCTAGCTTAAAGTCAGTCACTAGGGATATAGGAATCGCCGTATTCTTTTGGGGTTACATCTTCACAGCAGAAAATTGGATGGGAAGAACAGACAGTTGAAAAAGGTTTCATAAATTCCACACAGCTGATTCTCTGAAATGTGATGTGGGTCTACAGTATTTATTTGTGATTGTTCCACAAGTTGTATGTTTTCAAGTTATTTCCAACTTATGATAGGTAAGAATTTTTCAGATATGTACCTTTGCCTTTCTGAATGTGTACAACTTACCCATCTAGATTCCCGTGGCTGAATTGGAATTCAAATCCTATTCTCCAGAGTTATTGTCCAGCACTCAAATCATTGCATTGTGCTGGCGTATGAATTAATAACTTAGCAAATTGTTAAACCTGGTAAACTGAAAGCTTTGTATTGTTTAGCTAAGTAAGCAGCAAGGAAATCTTCCCAGTGTTCTAAACCTAAACAGTATAAAATATCACAATGCTTTACAACTGGTATTGCACAAGAGATACTTTGGCAAGAGAACTAGCTTAATTCCCCCTCCCCACATGGAAGATTACTTCTCTGAAGCAGAAAACCTCTTCTACAAGAGTCTTGTAGGAAAAACTGTTCTGAGCTATGCCTAGATAGAGCCTTCATACAAAAAGGATGCTCATTTCTTCAATAATCCTCCATCACGTAGAGCAGCAGTTTGCAACTGTGGCTGATTTCTCTTCCTCTAAAGTTATAGCAGTCCTGGCTTGCCTTGACAATATTGAAATATGTTTGGAATTGCAGTCCATACCAGACTGCAAAGTGTGGACAACTGTAATTCCCAACATGTATGCCCACTGGATATTCTGGGTGATAGGAACTGCTGTCTAGTACTGTCTGGAAGGTTGCATTTTGCTACTTCAGTATGTATTACAGTCTACTAGACGGGAGGTTTAGGCCACTACTTTATCCCTCCTTAAGGAGTCAAGTGAGCCTTGGCTAATGCAAAATGCTTTGACATTTAAGTCCCCATAGTGACTAATTATCCTGAAACAATCTAGCTCTTGTTTATGACTGTTTTCCCTAACATTGGCTATTGGTTTTAAGGGATACTGAATGTAGAAAGGAGAGCAACTTCCCATTCAGTGCCATTCACAATGGCTATCCCCCCCCCCCCCCCCCCCCCCAAGATAACTACATAAAGAGCACACTTAATGAAAGTGGAGAAAGCCAAAATAAATAGTTCTCTATCCAGGTATCCAAATTTGAGGTATTTGTCATTGTTATTTCTTACTGTTGGGTGCCAAAATAAAACAAACTTGTTTACTATGCCTTTTGACAAAAATGGGGTAGAAGAGAACAATATGATCAATCACTTTCAGGAAAATGTCTTAAATGTCACTTAATGTATTGGATACATGGCATCACCAAACATGGCTTCTCAGGTTAATGTGTGACTAGAATGACGATGAGGTCACAAACAAAAGTGAATGTTAAATATACAGTTTGACCCACAGGAATAGTTCCTGCAGGGTCACCTATCCACCTCTTAGTAGAATATGTCTTGTCTTAATAATTGTGTAGATCTTCCAGTAAATTCTGTGCCATGCTCCCACCAGAAATTACAACATAGTCTCACTGAAGTACCCAACAAATTACTAGATTATACATTGAGGTATTTTCTAGGTCCTCCAGCAAGACACTATGGTAACTTCTGGCAAAATTCATTCATTTCATTAGAGTTCACAATTATCCAGAGATTGCTTGTTTCTACATTAAGTCCAGAAATGTTTTCCCCACACTTATGGCAGTAGTATTGTAATCTGTTAATGCCTTGGTGTATTCATAGTAAATTCCAAGGCATTGCTATTCTGAACTCCACATCTATCCAGGTAAGAAAAAGATTAAAGATCAAACCTTTAGTTACTGAAATCCAATTGATACTACGGTTTAGATTTTTGTACTCAAATAAGTTCTTGATGTCAGTTCAGCATTTGTTCTAAAGTGCCTGCTTTAAAAAGAAAGCTATGAATGGACTTAAAGTTTTCCAGACACCCATCTGAAAAATTGGCATCCTTATTCTTTTCTGATAAGTTGATACAGTTCACTATTGGTCTGATGCTACATTATCTCAGCTGTTCCACAACGGGTGAGGTACAGATAGGTCTCCAGATGTGGTTGCAACATAACACTCATCACCCTTAACCTTCTTCCTGGGATCCATGGAAGATGAGGTCCAAACACATCCAAACACATTGTGTTTTCCCTACACAAAGGTTTTCCCTACATTCTGAAACCATATAAAAATACAGCCAACACAATACAGTAGAAAATCATGAAGGCCAAGGCAATACAGCAGCAAACTTGGCTTGCCCAAGTACATTTGAATGAATATATCAGTACCTTCCCAAGCACAGCAAAAAAAGAATATTTAAAATAGCGGGGGTGGGGGGTGGAGATCTGTACAGCTGAGAATTGATCAGGAGATAAAACAAACTGCCAGATTGTACTGAAGTATGTTCACTAGAGCGGGAGGGATAAATGATGAAGGTATAATCCCAGTAATAAAATGGTAAATGCTAGCTTACCACTATTTTGGAGAATTAGTTTCACACAGGATGCTAATATCCCTGGAGAGGATAATAGCAATTTTTCATAGTATTGTAGTTTGCCTAGAGGTCCAATGGCACCCACGCTGAACATGAGGATTTTATAAAAGAGGGATTTAATGGAAGGCCATATTTTGCTGTCTGGAATAAGTAGATATCCCCTCAATGCTATAGCTCTATTCAGACCTTCAATACTTCCACTTGGAGATGAGCCTTTTCTTACCCCAGGAAGATGCTTTTGTAACTCAGCCACAGTATTAAGGTGAACATATATGTACACTCATGACACCAGGATCCCTATCTTTCTCCTCCAAGGAAGTCAAGTCTATTAATCTTCAGTGTAAGTAGGCAGAATGAGGTGGTACCAGCTAGCCCATAAAGTAATAGGTGGTAGTGTATATCTGTGGATATGGATCCTTTTAAAATAATGATTCTGTTTTTTAAAAGGACATCTTTTTACTCCCTAGATCTCAAAAACAGCTCTGTTTATAAGGCAATAAAACTGACTGTATAAAGAAGGTGAAATCCTCCGTTAACATTAAAAGGGAGCTTTATACAGACAGAAATGTACAGTGTCTACATCCAGGAATTTTTTTTTTTTTAAAAAAAGATGAATGATTGCATCTCAAATTTGTAACAGGTGCATTAGATTATAAATCTATACATCTAAAAGCTGGAGGGCTGCTGGATCGCAGGGCCAGCTTCACACCCACTTAGATCTCCTCTAATCTGGTTATCTTTGATTTGGTTGTCTTCCGACCGCATATACATCAGGAACACTGTAACAGTGGCAAAAGTCGCAGCGTTTACAGGGAAAGCCCGGAGAAGCGTGGATGTGAGACCCCTGGTGAACACTCTCAAGCCTTCGGCATGGTAGCTTTTCCTAACACAGTCCAGAATCCCCTGATATCGCACGACTCCACCAACTCCATCAGCCTGAAGGCGGGACTTGATCACGTCAACCGGGTATGTTGATAGCCAGGAGACAATTCCAGACATGCCTCCAGCCAAAAGCAGTTTTGGGATAATGTAACTGTCCTCCGCCTCACAGCCCAGGTATCTGGTTAGGCAGTCATAAGTCAAAAAGTAGAAACCAAAGCTGGGGGTCTCCCGCATGAATGTGGAAGCCATTCCCCGGTTGATGCCCCTCAGGCCTTCTTTGCGGTAGATCTTAATCAAGCAGTCCAGGGAGTTTTTGTAGTTCTTGGACTTCAACTTGTATTCGCCCGTTCCTTGGAGCTGCATTCGCGTCTTAGCCAGTTCCATGGGGCAGCAGATGACGCACTGGATGGCACCTGCTGCTGAACCTGCAAGGAACTGGTTTAGCGGTGTGTCCTTCCCAAGAGCACGGATCGTGTTCCCTTGCACCCCAAACACAAGGGCATTAATGAAGGTAAGTCCCATCATAGGTGACCCAATACCTTTATACAGTCCAAAGGCCTAGGAGAGAAAAAGACAAAAATTGCCATATTAAGAACCATCTTAAGGACTCCAGAAACAAATGTTAAGTTCCTTTGAATGGCTTGAAGCAAAACAGACCTTCCCCAAATATCCTCCAGGTATTTCTGACTACAACTACCTTCACCCACAGCAAATGACTACAATATGCAGGAATTATATTACAATCCAAAATATCTGAAGACCACAGCATTGGCTAAAGAACGATGATGATGATTATATATTTATACACCGCTTTTTCTCACCACAAGGAAACTCAATACTATACTATATATTATAATCATGTATTTATTTGTATCCTGCTTTTATTTGTAGTTGAGATCAAATGTGACTCACAATTATTAAAAGTACAATTTAAAATCGGCATCATACAAGCAGGTAAAAACATTTAAATAGTTAAAATACTATACAGCAGCCTCCTGGCTTGCTCTTAGAAATGTTATTCTTTAAAAGCCTGCTTGAATAAAAGTTGCAAGGGCTGCAAGGAAGGCCATTCTGTCTTCCCTGGGCAGGGAGTTCCAAAGTTGAGAGGTGCCACCAAGAAAGCCTTCTCTTGGGTCCCCACCATCCGAGATTGCAATAGTTGAGGGACTGACCGAAGAGTCTTTCCTGATGATCTTGGCCTGGGCAGGTTCATACCCAGAGATATGATCTGCCAAATAGTCTGGTCCTGAGCCATAGAGTAATAAGGTCTTCATAGGTATTTTGGACTGAAACTCTCATCTGGGCTGGGAGTATGAATGCCTGTCAGCCTCTGCTAGAATGGCCAATGGTTAGAGGTCCTGGGATTGGTAATCCCAAAACATATGGAATGCATCACATAATTTACCCATGAACTAGGTTAAAATTAATACCTTCCCAATTAACTAGGAAGAACCTCAGAACCATAGAAATCTGGGCTAACACTCTTTCCTGCCTCTTAAATTATGAGTATGTAAGAAAATCTGTTTTTAAGTACAATTGGACCTTCTCATTCATAGGGGTTAGGGCAGCAGGATCCTCGTGAAAGTGGAAAAACAAACATAGACCTATTTTTTTTTACCTCAGAAAACATTTATCTAGGTATTTGTAGGTTCTCCAGTATGATTCTATAATCCAAGTTCTTGCAGAAGTTGATCACAGAGAACCTACAAATGCTTTCATTCACATGCAGATATGGGTTCTGCAGCTAGGGAGGCCTTATGCAGGGCAGCAGATGTGATGGCATCAAATGCAGCAATCCGTGAATAACAAAATCCATGATTGCTTGAAACTGAAAATGTGGAGATTGCTGTAATCCATGACTATATGAACAAACATAATTATTTACTAGATTTAGCAGTAACTAATCAATATTCACACCACACCAACTGCCAGAAAACACATAAGTGAGCCAATCTGCTACCATGGTCACGCCCACCAACTGCGACTGACATATTCATAATCTAGAATCCAGTGGCTCATGACCAGGGAAGAAAAAGTAAAGAAGGCAAATTGTTGTCTTCTGCTATGGTTACTTCTTTAACACTGACTGAATTTTCTCTCATTAATTAAGAATTATACTGGGGTGGGTAAATTTAAGTTTTGTTTAATTTAGCTGTGTGATAGTGCTGAGCTGCATTTGAAAATTGACATGAATGTAACATATCTAAAGAGCTTTACTTGGGGGATTATATGATAATGTGATGTTGTCTATTGGATATGGTATTTGGTCCTCCTTTGTTTCCTCAGTGTGAATTACATACTAAATATAGGTTCCCATTAAGCCTCTTCAGAAGAAACTAGCAAATGTACTGTCAGATAAGTCTCAATTTGTTACAATTGGAGCAGCTAAATTCATTGTGTTGATAATGCAAGACCATTGCTCTCCAGGCTATCTAAAAGACTAAACATCTCTTTCCATTCCCTTACTATCTATCCCTTCTCTTCCTCCCTCTGTAACCTTCCTCCTTAACACCATTAACTCATAAGACATAGGGCAAGCCTAAAGGGCTCCATCATAGAAATTGATTCTAAAAAGGGATCAGCGAGTGAAAAAGCTTGGAAACCACTGCTGTAGGCACTTGCTAGGCCCTCAAGTGAAATTCTATAATATGCTTTACCTGGATCATAGAGTCGTATTGGAGAACCTAGCCAATGCCAAGAGAGAGTACCCATCTAGGGATCTCTACATTCACTGGCACCTCTCTATGTTTGGCTGCAGGAAAATTACAGGGAAAATGCAGGATTCAAATAATAAACTAAATTGCAAATTATGTATTAGGACTTCCATTTCAATAAGGATCTGTATTAGACTGTATTTTACCTTGCTGCAATTCAGAGTTATATTCTATCTTTAAGCTTATCTGGAAATTACTGGGTTGTAGATTATATATACAAGATTTTTGCTAAAATACAATAAAACACAGATGGACAGATAATGCTTCTTCGAATCATTCAAACTTAAAGCTTAATGAGATGCACTGGAACATGACACTTAATATTAATGAAATTAATAAAAGCTACCTGAAATGATAGGATAGAGAAAATTCTCTAAAATTTGCAAAAGATTTACAGATTCCCCTTTCCCAGACAGTGCAATACCAGTCTTCCAATGACTAGGTGGAATATTCTCTATCAAGGAACAAATGGCACATTATGGGCATAACAGTCCTTGGTTTCAATTATTTTTTTAAAAAAGCCACAGAAACAAATTTGTTTTATGCCTTCAATATCTTGAGATAATCCTGAAACAAACTGGGATTTAACATTTGATTGAGCATCACCAGTCATAACCCTAGAAATTGTATTTTAAACCAAATGAACATCAGGGCTCCAGTTTTGAAGATTAAAAACATTTGTCAAAGGGACAAATCTTCTCTATGAGGGAAGCCCTACATAGACTATACCGCTGTAATCTAACCCCTAAAGGGGATAAGAGCTCAACTAAAATCTCCAAAAGGCCATTATTTGATTCAAGATGAAGGTGGGCATACAGACACAACTTTAATTGGCATATAGAAGCTGTACAGTAGCTACTTTCTATCATGTTTACAGAATGAGAGATGTCCCAGAGCATATGTGGGAAGCCTACCAGTAGCATCACCTCAAAGCAACACCACCCACTTTCTGAGGAGAGTATAACACTACAGGTTGGAGGAGCTACAACATGACCTCCTCCTGAGTGATTGTAATGTTGCCACAAAGACATAGGAAACAGTTTCCTATAGAAGCTCCTATAGTCTTAGACCAAGATTCCACATTGTGTCAATACAATGTCAATATCTACTAGGAAAGATATATTATGTTTCCATTCTGCAACTCCTGGGTTGAACAGCAACACAGTGGAACAAATGGTGTGTAATTGTGTACCTTCAAGTCGTTTTTACTTTATGGTGACTCAAGTGCAAACCTAGTGCAAACTCGGCAAGATTTTTTCAGAGAGGATTTGTCATTGCTGTTCTCTAGGGCAGAGAGGTGTGACTTGTCATCCACTGAGTTTCCATGGTTCAGTGTGGATTTGAACCCTGGTTCCCAATTGTTTCTAGTCTTTGATTTGGAAAATTAAGGGACTAGAGATATTGGGGCACTGTGCATCAACACTAGGAATCATATTGTAAATATATGTTGGATGATGGATCACAACAAAGAATTTCAGAAGGAAACCAGCTTTTGTAGATCATGAAAAATTATGAATCACTCAAAATTCAAAACGCTACACTCTGCTGACCCTTGAACAAACTGAGAATGTATAGAGTTGTCATCAGGGACTGTAACCAACCACACGGTGTATATTTGAACATTATTAAGTGAACTTTAAAGCACACCTCCAATGATTCCCCATGTTGAGCTCTCCTTTCACCATGCTTAACTGGATATGAACATTGTATATTGTTCACAAAATTCACTCCACATGTATAATGCAACTTTCATCAATTTATGTCACCATAGGCTGAATATTTCTTATCTAAAATGCTTGAAATTTGAGGGAGGGATCTAAACATGAAGTGAATCTATGCATCATATACACCTTATATTTATTTATTTATTTACAGTATTTATATTCCGCCCTTCTCACCCCGAAGGGGACTCAGAGCGGGTCACATTGCACATATAAGGCAAACATCCAATGCCATAACATAGAACAGAGGCGGGCCTCGAACTCATGACCTCTTGGTCAGAGTGATTTGTTGCAGCTGGCTGCTAACCAGCCTGTGCCACAGCCCAGTGTTTCATCCATTGTAAGATGCCACTGACTCTAAGATGCACACTAATTTCAAGTTTTTGTTCTGAAAGAAATAAAATAGAAGATGTGCTACTGGAGAAGGAGAGGGAACAAGGGGGTGTAGGAAGCGGTTGTTATTCTGGATCCCCACTGCATTCCTGTCCTTACTGCACCTTACCTTTTACCACACTGCCTGGCTGTCCTGGAAAGGCTCCAGAAAGCCTCCCCAATCCTGCACCCAATGCTGCTCCCCTGCCCTGAATTTCTCTTTTTGAGCTCTTGTAAAGGGGTTATTGTTGTCTTTCGTGCTGCTGCTTCCTCCCACTGCTAACTCAGCAGGACTGATATGCATGGATTCTCCTCTCAGGGCTGCCACTACTGCTCATTGTCGCTTCTGTCTAAAAAAAGAGCTTGAGGAATGGTGCCGGATGACAAAGTAGGAGCACAGCCAGCAGAAAGCAGGTAGAGAGCAAGAGGCGAACAATTAAGAATGGAGGAGGCAGCGGCAAAGAGACGGGAAGAAGCAGCAGTAGTGTGTGCCAGAAGTGTGAGGCAGCAATGAAGGGGAGAAGCATTGAAGAGTCACTACCTCATGCTCCTGGCACGCATCGCTTCTTCTTGTCTCGGCTCTTCACCACTGCCAACTGCACTCTTGATGGCTGCTGCTTCCTCCCCACGTGCTGGCTTCCCTCCCAGTCTCTCACCCACCACCACTCCAGATCCTCTTTAAAAAAAAAACCCAAACAAACCACAAATCTAGGATGTGAACAATTCTATGATACACCCCTTTTTGGAACCTTGCTTTTGGGGTAAAAAGGCACATTTAGAATTGGTGAAATACAATACATAGCCTGAAGGTAGTTTCATACAATATTTTTGATAATAATCAGCAACCACTCATGTGGATGATCTCGGATTTTTTTTTGTATTCTGGACAAAGAATGCTCAATCCATATCAGGCTACAGCCCAATGTCTTACAAAAAGGTCCCCATGCCTGGCTATTTGTATTTGAATAGCCCCCCCCACCCCACACACACACACAATGTGAAGCTATTCACATTCATTCTGCAAGAACTCACCGATTCTTGCTTTATGATCGACTGGAAACAATGCAAGGTCCCCCGGTAAAGTGGCTTCTCTACATTTTGAACTTGAAGGCGTACCTGCAAAATGTAACAAGGATTTACTGAGATGGCAAAAAACCCAGCACTCAGCATGAGAATATCTTTATTTGGGTACATACAAAGTAGCTATGTGCACACACACTTATGACATTACAAGCCCTCAAAAGGTGATGAAAGAATACTATGGATTTGGGGAATCTCTCAATTTTGGGTCAAGAGTACAGGAGTGGTCACTAAACAGTGCTCTCATTTAAGTGAGGCAGCCACTGCAATACCTTTGCACTTAATTCAGCAGCCGCTGCAACGATTCTGGCTCTCCGCAGTCTTATCAGCACATTTTATTCTTCTGAACCAAGATATATGTCCAGCAGGGATTTCGTGTGAAACCAGAAATAGCCGAATTTAGATTGATTTATAAATGGTTACTTACCCGATTGCCTGTGGTGACTTGAGGATTTTCTCCAGGCAAGCAGGCATGGATTTTTTTGTTTGAGGCCACAATTGATGAAACGGTTATGTGATACCTTGACTTTTACAAACCCAATTAGTATTATCAGAATTAAAAAATCTAAATAAATTCCAGTCCATGTAAATCTTTGTGAAATTTGCCAGAGCAATAAACCTTGGTATTTAAGGATCTATTTTTGGAACCTAAACATTCTTTAAAAAGAGTAATATATTTAACCAATATGTCTTCAGAACATATCAAAGCTAGAAAATCTAAGAGCATCTGTCTGGTAACACATTGTTACAAGCTTGTCCCGAATATATTTTTAAATAAAAAATGCCATTGAGTTATGTCAGTTCCCCTTTCTCCTCTGCATCTACATTGCCAAGTTCTATTGCATGATATCTCAGAATATTACAGACTTGCATTTGAACACAACTGAGTGTGAAACCACAAACCAACCAAGTGGAAAGACCTAAAGAAATTATTAATACAAGTGTGGCAGTTGGTATGCAGGGAAAATAAACATATAAATAATGAGCTCCAAATTTAAAGGAGTGGGTGAAATAAAATTTGCAATGCAAGAGATCTTGTTTCTCAAACATATTTACACATGGTCAACTTTAAGCACAAAGGGGACAAAGCAATATTCACACTACAGAACAAATTGCAAAAGTTAGAGGTTGTTTTATTTTAAAAAGGTCATTCTCTAAATCAACCTTGCAGGCCCCACTCCCTCCATTCCAAAGCATTAGAAACATCATAAAAACTTAAAAGGGGGGAATAAAGGAATGCATTATAAATGGTTTCCTAGTTGTTTGTTTGTTTGTTTATAAAACTCGAACTAGTAGTCATACATGTTGGAATAAATGAAGACCGAGAGAAACAGAATGTTCACCTGGTCTATACTTACTAGGTAACTCTCCCGTGATGAGGCTTATCTGTCATCTACAACAAAGTAACACTTTTGCTGTTAATGAAGACAGCCCCTAGCTTAAAAAGTAAAGGCAGTTAAGCAACAAAGCAATTGTACACATGACATCAATAAACTGGGGTGGAAGGGGTAAAAAAGAGTAGCCACTCGGAGATTTTGTTTAGATTCAGTTCAGTATCATTTACGTTTTACATTGTCCCACCAATCCCACAAGCTGTTTGCAGAGTTTGAAATAATTTCTTGTTTTTCTATTTTGGTTTTGGGGCTAAAACTCCCCAAATCCTTCAGCTAGCAGCCATTCCGGCTGGGCAAACCTGGGAGTTTTTGCCTCACTTCTACAGGCTCTGGCTGTGCAGAGAGCATTATTTTAAATCCCAAGAACTTGGCTTTATTTTGAAAAATTAAAATTATCCTCCAGAAATGTGATTTTAAAAAGAAACCCCACTTAACAGCATTTAGCCATTCAGCCACCCAGAAAAGCATTACAACTTTGAATACAGGAAGAGAGCTCCAGATGGACAGATATTTGGGGGCAATTCTGCCATCCTGTGCACACTTTCCTGGGTGCAAGTTGCCCAGTGGGACTGATTTCCAAATCAACATATATAGGATCAGACTGCAAGAGGATCTTGAAACAGAGTTTTCCCTCTTGGTATGCATAGAGATCCCATACTAATCAACAACACAGGAACAAGCCAAATATAACTGAATTGGGTTTCTGTTTCTGTAAAGGATTTCAGTTTACACCCCGACCTTGAATACATTTGCTTTGCATGTACTTCCAAGCAAACTCGTTTTCAAGTAAACATGTTTCTTGGTTTCATGGTATGAAGAAGCCACAGTGCAGCCACTAAGAAAGTTTGTGTCTGGCCAATGTGTGGTCTCATAGTAGAAGAAAAGTGGTACCATAGTATTATATGTGCTATACCAGCACTTTACCAATTGAAGCTAATTTTTAAAGGTGACAATAAATACAATGTTCTGATATTTTGTCTTGTTCTGAAAATGTGCTCATTAGATGAATGAAGGAGTACAGAGATAGGTATTTCTCTCATTTAATAACAAAGGGGGAATCAATGGAATTTAACTGATAAGATTTCTGGACCAAAGAATGCATGAGATGACTAGAAAAGGTGAAGCTGCAAGCCAAGAGCCTTCATCATTTATAATACTTGCATTCTAGGAAACACTAGGCTTATTTATAATCACTGACGTATTACTGGCACACTCTCTGCCACGACTTGGAAACTCACAAACCATATGAAATAACTGGATTTAAGCCCATTTACTCTGGTTTGTGTCTGTGATACGCTGGTCCTCAGAAGTCAACCTAGATGCAGATATGCCACGCATCTGAATGAACCCGCAGTTCACTTTCTGCTGTTATTTTAAGATACCATATAAAGATATTATTTAGCATTTGTACAGGAACACTTAGTCAGGTCTCTCCAAAACAAAGAAGAAATTTAAACTGATATAGAACTGTTTGTCTTCAAGTAATATATTTCAATGTCTCAAATAGAGACAGGGAGAACTGACATTTAAAAATGTACAAGACTGTTTTTATTTGGCGTTTAGAAACACATGAAACAGTAAGACTGTTTCTTCATGCAGCAAACAGCCATCTGTACAACGTAATTTTTTATTTTCAGTGCAGACTGGGAAAAATATTCACCAGATAACAATAAAGCAGATTTGAAGGAGTTTGGCATTTTATTTTGCAACTCTTGATGTTAATGAATATAATGCTTAGTTTTATTCTTTAGTATGTATTTAAATGAATCAGTGGGAGGACTATGCCATCTGGATCTCAGGATTATTCATTTTCTGCTGATAGTTAGACGTAAGTGTGAGGAAGCTGTTCTGCTTCAGTGTGAGTTTAAATCTAATTTGAGTTCTCCAAATCAGCATGTGGCCTGACAGGGTCTTAAACATGGAAGTTTCCCCACCACCACTGCTTCAATTATTAAAGGCCAGAGGTAGCTTCAACCTAGTGTTTATCATAAGTAAGCCAGTGGAAAGTTGACCCACCTTAACTGTGTCAAACGGATGTCCTACCAACACACCAGCGGCACCTGAAATAAAGCAAAAATACAGTTTCAGTACATCTAGTATTGCATTACTACAGCTACCGATGCAGAAGAGGCTGTTTGCCATGTTTAATATGAAATACCTAAACCACCCCCTTCCTTCCTATAAGACCCAGAGATGGTGGTCAGGCATTAAGAACTAATGCACTGCTCTGGACTAATAAGAATCTACAGTAGAGTCTCACTTATCCAACACTCGCTTATCCAACATTCTGGATTATCCAACGCATTTTTGTAGTCAATGTTTTCAATACATCATGATATTTTGGTGCTAAATTAGTAAATACAGTAATTACTACATAGCATTACTGCGTATCAAATTACTTTTTCTGTCAAATTTGTTGTATAATATGATGTTTTGGTGCTTAATTTGTAAAATCATAACCTAATTTGATGTTCAATAGGCTTTTCCTTATGCCTCCTTATTATCCAACATATTCGCTTATCCAACATTCTGCCGGCCCGTTTATGTTGGATAAGTGAGAGTCTACTGTAATTAAGAATGGGGGTGAGACAACAGGAAGTGAGAGAAATTTAATCTCTGAAGAGAAATTCACTCCTGAAAAGAGGTATCATGAGGAAAAGGTGTGTTAACTGAAGCATTCTCACCAATCCTTGTTTCCACAACAAGCCAAATTTTTCAAAATCCAATTATCACAGGGACAGAACGTGAGGTGCAGTCTTCTGAACAGAGACACAGACAGCAACACAAAAACCACAGGTGTTAACCCTTCCCTATGATGTCCAAACTATCCATCTATCTGTCTGTCTGTCTGTGTGTGTGTGGGCTGGAGTTACATTTAATAAATAATAATAATAATAATAATAATAATAATAATAATAATAATAATAATAATTTTTATACCCCACCACCATTTCCCTGAAGGGAGTCAGGGCGGCTTACATATGGGACAGAAAGTCCAGCACAAAAAAGCAAAAAAAATCAATTAAAACAAAACCACCACTAAAATAAAATAAAAACATAAAATACAACAATCCATATAAACACAATTAAACATAAGAGAAAAACAGCAGCATTGAGGTTCCATCAGACCGTAGTCAACAAAACCAATGACCAAAAATTACAAAAATGGGCGTGACCAGGTTATAAAAGGGTCGGGCATGGGATAGTGCAAAACGACGTACCATAGGGCCGAGGAAATGGATGAAGTACAGAGAACAGAGTACTATTTGGTGACCTGGAGACTGGGCATTTATAGCTAGGGACTAGTTGTTCTCAAGTGCTTGCTGGATCAATCAGATTTTCAGATCTCTACAAAAGGAGAACAGTGTGGGGGCTTGCCTAATCTCCCTGGGGAGGGCATTCCAAAGCTGGGGGGTCACCACTGAGAAGGCCCTCTTCCTCGTCCCCACCAACCGTACTTGAGACAGTGTACTTGTTCCGACTTATATACAAATTCAGCTTAAGAACCTACAGAACCTATCTTGTTTATAACTTGGGGACTGCCTATATATGGATTATATGGCAATGTAGACTCATATAATCTATTTCAAACAAGATATTGGTGTAGTAGTTGAGCTACGAATTTGGATACCAGGATTTCATTCCTGGCTCTGCCATCTTGGGCAAGTCACTATCTCAGCCCCAGAAGAAGGCAAAGACAAACTCCCTCTGAACCAATCTTGCCAAATTTTTTTGCAAAAGATGTGTTAGGGTTGTTTGACGGGTATCATATGTTAGAAACAACTTCAGCCATATCCTGCCCAAGTCTATAGTCCTCATCAAGGAAATAGATAGGTAGCAATCAGGATTAGGCTAGAGAAGATCTTCCCCATTATCCTCCCTGAATGCCTGTTGTCTATGCCTGCCTTTCTCTCTCTCTATTCCCTCCTCCCATCTCATTGATGACGCAGACTGATATTTCTCAGGTTGCATGCCTTTTGTGTTAAGTTACCAAGACCTCATGTTCAGTGAGTTCTCAATAAGTCTTTGTGTCAGAGTGGAATGCAGAATTTAGTTTTGAGTCTTTCCTTAGGTTTGATCTTAGATGGAAAAGGAGATTATACCAAATCTCTACTTAGATGTAGCTAGACAGTTTAGCCTCATCTTTTCTATCTAGAAAATGTAGTCGGTCATGTTTTTAATAAACCTCTTGAAACTTAAGGTAAGACTCTGCTACTCATTGTTTTGAAGCTCAATATCTCTTCAGCCACACGGTTGCCTCCTGTTTTGCATAAGTAAGCTACTCTGCTGTGTTTTGTCTTTAAAATGCCAGTTATTTGGGGGGAAATTTCATAACAGAAGGCATGCAACAACAACTAACATTGGAATAACAACAAGCAGAGATAAATGTAGGTCTAGAAAATATTAAACAAAGAAAGAATGCCAACTAAAAAAAATTCCAGTTGGGGTGGACCATGGTTTCCAAGGTGGTTAAGGATGTCGGGAGCAGTAGTTCAACATACTTGGGAAAGTGACACATTGGAAAAGGCTTGTCTAATTTCCTTTTCACAAAACTGAATCATTTCTTGACTTAAGAAATGCTGAGGTCTCTTTGCCACCATGATAGTAAAGCACCAATGTCATGGGTACACTGCTACCCCAGTGTACCCATGGATGTGGTGGTGCAATAGGTTAAACCCTTGTGCCAGTTGAACTGTTGACCTGAAGGTTGAAGGTTCGAATCTGTGAGACAGGGTATAAATTCCTGTCTGTCAATCCTAGCTTCCCATGCAGGGACATGAGAGATGTCTCCCAGCAGGATGGCAACACATCCGGGTGTCCCCTGAGCAATGTCTTTGTAGATAGCCAATTCTCACACACCAGACTTGTCTCAATTTGCTTCTGGCACGATAAATAAAACTGCTGCTCCAGTGAAACTCTCAGGTAGGGATAAGAATATATTTCCTCTAGGAATCTCTAGGTCCTCCAGAATTGATTCTAGGATTGACTTATAGCAGAGATTGACCACATAGTCATATAGAGCAGTGTTTCTCAACCTGGGGGTTGTGAGGGGAGCGTCAGAGGGGGCGCCAAAGACTATCAGAAAATATGTATTTCTGATGGTCTTGGGAATCTCTTTGGCAGAGAAGGCTGAAGATCTCTCCACCTGTAATGGGGGTTCTGTGTGGTAAGTTTGGTCCACTTCTATCATTGGTGGGGTTCAGAATGCTATCTGTGGTGAACTATAAATCCTAGCAACTACCACTCCCAAACGTGAAGGTCTGTTTTCCCCAAACTCCACCAGTGTTCACATTTGGGTATATTGAGTATTCATGGCAAGTTTGGTCCAGATCCCTCATTGATTCCACAGTGCTCTCTTGACGTAGGTGAACTACAACTCCAAAACTCAAGGTCAATACCCACCAAATCCTTCCAGTATTTTCTGTTGGTCATGGGAGTTCTATATGACAAGTTTGGTTAAATTCCATTGTTGGTGGAGTTCAGAATGCTTTTTGATTGTAGGTCAACTATAAATCCCAGCAACTACAACCCCCAAATGACAAACTCACCCCCCAACCCCACCAGTATTCAAATTTGGGCATTTCAGGTATTCGTGCCAAATTTGGTCCAGTGAATGAAAATAGATTCTACATATCAGATATTTACCTTGCCATTCATAACAGCAGGTAAAATTACAGTTATGAAGTAGCAACGAAAATGTTATGATTGGGGGTCACCACAACATAAGGAACTGTATTGAGGGGTCAAGGCATTAGGAAGGTTGAGAATCACTGTTCTAGAGGATCTAAGTATTCTTAGAGGGAATACTATTCTAGGCTTATGTAGGTCCTCCAGCTGTAGGAACCCCACAAAAATGGGGAAAGTACAAATTAAAAAAATACATTTCTTCCTGAAAGAAAACCTCTTTTAAAAAAACTCTAAATCCTCCAGTGTGACTCTAAGATCAACTTGCATGGTTGGTCATAGAGGATTCAGAAATTCCCAGAGGGGTGTTCTGTGCCCCTAACTCTTGTGATAGTGAAGAACTTACTATACATCTTTTAAAATCTTTTGAAGTATCACAAGTTTCTAACCCAGGATTTCTCAACCAGGTTCTCTGAAACCCTAAGATTCCACAAGAGGTCATGATTTCAAAAAAGGAAGCTTTATTTGTTTCAGCTGCAGATACGATTTTATGTATGTTTTTCTTGCTCTAATCTGCTTCTGAAAAAAATCTGAATCGGGATCCTTTATTCTCATAGAATTTCAACTTGAATGTTCCAGATTCTCCTACTTAAAAAAAAACAATCAATTCCTCCATATATTTTTTTCTATTATAAAAATGTGTAAACTGATTCTGGAGAACTTTCACATCTCTAATCCAGAACACAGAACTCTAACAAGACACTATGGACAACAGGAAAGTCTGGTTTGTCTATATAAAGTGCAGGTTCATAGAATCATAGAGATAGAAGAGACCTTGTGGGCCATCTAGTCCAACCTAATGCCAAGAAGCAGGAAAATCGCATTCAAAGCACTCCCGACAGATGACCATCCAGCCTCTGTTTAAAAGCTTTTAAAGAAGGAGCCTCCACCATAGTCTGGGGCAGAGAGTTCCACTGCCTACCGGCTCTCACAGTTAGGAAGTTCTTCCTGATGTTCAGGTGGGATCTCCTTTCCTGTAGTTTGAAGCCATTGTTCCGAGTCCTAGTCTCCAGGGCAGCAGAAAACAAGCCTTCTCCCTCCTCTCTAAGACTTCCCCTCACATATTTATACATGACTATCATGTCTCCTCTCAGCCTTCTCTTCTACATAGGGCTTGTTCTCCCCTGATCATTTTAGTCACCCCCCCCTCTGGACATATTCCGGAATTGATGCTTTCACCTGCATTGAGTTTAAATGACCCATTCCCAAAATAATTCCAATTCTCTCACAATACAAACTTGAGCAAACCCAGTGCGATACTACACACCCCAACATTGCAGGAGTCGTTCTAAAACATAGGAAAGAGAAACGCAAAACCTTCCACAAGGGCTCGTGCTCTTGCCAGATTGTGGTAAAAAACCATTTCGTTGTCATAGGAAATGATGCAAGAACTTAAGAAAGATTTGCGCGCAAACATTTCATAACTTTGAGGAGGCTTACTATTTCAAGATTGCCACAATTTTCAGTTCTGATTCTGCCCTTGTCTTCAAGATTAGACCAGGGTTATTATCTAAAATGGTTGTAAATCCTACTCGCTGAAGCTCTTCGTGTAAGGACACTACTGTATGCTGCTGTGTAAATCGTATTAAAAACTACTTGGCAAGGCACTTGGCACTCACATAAGTGGCTTATGGTCTGCAGATGAAAAACCAAAGCACAGACTGTTCTACCTAACCTTATATTCTGCTTGCAAAGGGGAAGTGGACACAGAGAAGTCAACAGGCAAAGAGAAAAGAGTGCTTTGATAGGCCAAAGACTGTCAAATGTTCGTCGGCAAATCAACTTAAGGAATTTCCAAAGTGTTCATTCTATTGCAGCCAAAAAAACAACCACGTGGCTTCTGAAAGACTATGTACAGGCTATAAGGTTATTTATCATTAAAATACAGAAGTCTGAATCCTCCCATGATAGCGTTTCTGATGGATGTGAAAGTTACATAGAGAAGAAAGACAAGAAGAAGAAAACAAACTCACTTGAGGAGGGTTCTATGGATACCACGAATGGCTACAAAGACAAATGAATGAGCCACAGAAGAAATCAAGCCAAGACTGTCGGACTTTGAATGTATGCTGAGACTACAAGACTCACCGGAAAAGATAACAACACTATGCAACACCATTTTTGTTCCTAGGTCATAAATATCATTTCCTAATTGGTTCTATCATAAAAACATGGAAAAAAAGTTATTAAACTGCAAAAACTTTGTCTGTGTGGTCTGCACAAAAGGTTAAAAATATATACAAAAGGCTAAAAATGGAACATTGAAAAGCAAAAAACGACAGCCACAGAAACGAAGTTTCTGGAGTATAACAACTACTTTCAAAGTAATTACTGGACAATTAAATGGAAAATAACACTTTCAAAGCAGGAACAGAATTTTGTTACTTAGTGTAATTGTTTGGTAAAATAGAAAGCAATGGCTACAGTCCTGAATATGCAAGGTCATAAGCAAGGCAGCTGATGGGAGATCTCAGAAGAGTTGTGACAAATCAGAGTTAATGGCAAAGAATTAATATTTTGTTAACGGTAACCATCCTGAGTGGATGCATGATCTAAACCGTGAATGGCCTTGCAGCTTCAAAGCCTAGCTACTTCCTGCCTGGGAGAATCCTTTGTTGGGAGGTATTAGCTGGCCCCGATTATTTCCTAGGCTTTGAAGCTGCAAGGCCATTCAATGCTAATCAAGGTGGCTAACTGCAACATTCACACTTGCCTCAAACAGACATGAGTTCTTTCTCCCACCCTGAACATTCCACAGATATATAAACCCCACTTGCCTAGTTTCCAACAGACCTCACAACCTGTGAGAATGCCTGCCATAGATGTGAGTGAAATGTCAGGAGAGAATGCTTCTGGGACATGGCCATACAGCCTGGAAAACCTAGTGATTCCAGCCATGAAAGTCCTCAACAATGCATGCTTTCTTTTGTCAACAACCAGACCCCAACTGAGAGGGATGATCTTGGGGTTTTAGCAAAGGAAACTCGCCATAATGAAACTACCTATGCAGAGGCTGGGGCATCGCTTTGAAGGAATGCTTCTAGCTTTTTTTTTTTAACAAAGGTTCCATGATCTCACCACTTACTTAGAGAGACTTAAGGAGTTATTTTGCCCTCCAGGGAAATTTTAAAAAAAGGCTGTTGTTCTGACAAACCAGGAAGAAAACCATCCACATTCCCTTCAGGGCCCTCCCCCTTCAAGGTTTTTACTACAAGGAACATTCCAGGAAATGGTTTAACATCACCACCTGTGTTGTCGAAGGCTTTCATGGAAGGAATCACTGGGTTGCTGTGAGTTTTCTGAACTGTATGGCCATGTTCCAGAAACATTATCTCCTAATATTTAGCCCGCATCTATGATATAGTATCCCATTACATGTATATATTTAATAGCTGTTTGGATAGGAATCCTGGTAACTCTCCCAAATGTGGAATATATTAAAGTGTGAAATATAAATTGTGCTAAAGGCCACTGACAGAAAGCTGAAGGTAGCTGAGGATTAATCCCACAAGATACAAAATCAAAAAAAATTAATTACATCAGGGTGTAATTGAAGTAAAATCAGTAGGGAAGTGATCTGAAAGCTCAATGAAATCTATCCTTTTAGCATGTTCTGTTTCATTCAGATCACTCCAGTGTTCAGATGTAACGTTTCTGGAAATGTTGACACTGTAGAAAAAATTCCTTCCCCATTTTGTTTTGGGATACTGTAATGTAATCAGATGCGTTGATGAAAGTTGAAGTTTACACTGATCAAGCCTAAGTTATTTAATGCTTCACCAATGCCATTCTCAGCTCAGTTAGCATTTAAAATTATACCACTTGAAATATTTATGAATATAAACATATTTAGGTTGTTAAGTGTTTTCCGGGCTGTATGGTCATGTTCCAGAAGCATTCTCTCCTGACGTTTCACCCACATCTATGGCAGCCATCCCCAGAGGTTGTGAGGCATATTGGAAACTAGGCAAGTGGGGTTTATATATCTGCGGAAGGTCCAGGGTGGGAGAAAGAACTCTTTGTCTATTGGAGGCCAGTGTGAATGTTGCAATTAATCACCTTGATTAGCATTAATGGCCTTGCCAGCTTCAAGGCCTGGCTTCTTCCTGCCTAGGGGAATCCTTTATTGGGTGGTGTTAATTGGCCCTGATGTTTCCTGTTTGGAATTCCCCCGTTTTCTGAATGTTATTCTTTGTTTACTGTCCTGATTTTAAGAGTTTTTTTAAAAAAAGACTGGTAGGGCAGTAAATAAAGAACACTGCTCGGAAGACGGGAAATTTAAGCAAAGGCTGGATGGCCATCTGTGTGTGTGCTTTGAATGTGATTTCCTGCTTCTTGGCAGGATGTTGGACTGGATAGCCCATGAGGTCTCTTCCAGCTCTATGATTCTATGACAAGGAACAATCAGGGCCAGCTAACACCTCCCAACAAAGGATTTCCCCCAGGCAGGAATCAGCTAGGCTTTGATGCTGCAAGGCTTTTCAATGCTAATCAAGGTGATTAACTGCAACATTCACACTTGCCTCGGGCAGAAAAGTTTTTTCTCCCACCCTGGACCTTCCAGAGATATATAAACCCCACTTGCCTAGTTTCCAACAAACCTCACAACCCACAGATGTGGGTGAAATGCCAGCGGCCATGCAGCCCAGAAAACTCACAGCAACCCTGTGATTCCGGCCAGGAAAGCCTTCAACAACACATCTACATTCCCTTCAAGGCTTCTACTACAAGGAACATTCCAGGAAATGGTTCAACCACAAAAGGGATTAAAATCTACATCTTGACTATGGCATGGGCAAACTTGGGCCCTCCAGGTGTTTTGGACTTCAACTCCCACCATTCCTAACAGCCGGTAGGCTGTTAGGAATGGTGGGAGTTGAAGTCCAAAACACCTGGAGGGCCCAAGTTTGCCCATGCCATAGTCAAAGATTCCAAAAATCCAAAGAGAAACCCGCACAGATCCCAAACCCTCCTGTTCCCAAGCCTTTGCGCCTCGGCCGGCCTCATGTCTCGAATGGGAACGTCCTCTCCAACCCTGGACTGAATCCAGGCGACATCTTTCCGGGCAGAGGCGGAAACCTAACCCTAACCCTGGGGCCTAGAGAGCCCCGCATTCGCCGCCCATCCAGGCCCACATTTACTCCCCCATCCAGGCCCATTCACTCCTTCTCTCCCTCCAAAGACAATGCGCCTCAGGGGACAATGGGCCAAATGCCGCGGCGCGCCACTCCTGGGCTAGAAAAGCCCGGCTCATTGGGGACAAACGTTGGGGAATTAAAATAGAATCGCTCCCCTCCCTCTGGGTTTTCTAGTGGGGCAGATTGCCCATCCCTTTCTAATGCAAGCAAGGAAGGAAAGAAGCAGAAAAGCCTTCCTTGCGCATCCCAGCTGCAGTGCGCCAAGCCACGCAGGCAGCTCTCCCTCCAAAGGCGCAACGAGAGAGCCAGGCAGTCGCTGCCATCGAGCCCTCTCCTTCCCTCCTTTGCTTCCTCCCTTCCTTCCCTCTCTCCCTTCTTTCCCTCTCCTTTCCTTCCTTCTTTCCTCCCTTCCTCTTTCCCGCTTTCCTTCCTTCATTCCTTTCTTCCTTCTTGCAAGGGACCCGCTCTCACCTCCTACGCAGCCGGCGAGGAAATCCAGCGCCATGATCCTCTCCAAGGCGCGCCGTCGGCTCCCAAAAACCTCTCCTTCCTTTCCACACAAGAAAAAAACCCTTCTGCGATTCTTGTTCTCCTCGTTTTTTTTTGTTATTCCTTTGGGGAAGAAGTGCGGGAGGAAGGGAATCGGATACAGGGATGGAGGAGGAGGAGAAGGTACGCTTTGCAGAGGGGTCGCTTTGGAGAGGCTGGCCGGAGCCGACTCGGGTTTGCCTTCTTCTTCTTCTCCTTCCCACAAATACAAAGAGCGACGTCCCACCCGCCGCGGCTGCTTCTTCCTCGTCTTCTTCCTCCTCCTCTCTGGCCGTTTCTATTTCTGACGCCAAAAGCAGCAAAGAGGAGGAGGAGGGGAATGCGGGGGAAGCGCGGCGCCTTATCGGGAAGCGGCGGGGCCTCCAATCAGAGGTGTCGAGAGAGGCAACACCCTCCCGACGGGGAGGCTTCGGGGGGAGGCCCAGGGAAGCCACGCCCCCTCCCTCCCAGTTTCCCATACTCCAGCCCTCCAGGTGTTTGGGACTTCAATTCCCAGAGGCCTCCGCTGCTTCAGCCAACCAACAGGAACTCTGGGAGCTGGAGTCCAAAACGCCTGGCATTCCACCCTCAAGCGGCTTGAATTCCTGGCCATTGAACAAGCTGGCTAGGCCTTCTTTCTGGGAGTTCTTTCTCAGGCCACAGCCTGGACTACTGTTTCAGAAACAACTGCCATAGTTCCACTTCCACTGCCCTTGGTTCGGTTTTATAGACTTCTTGGGGCTGTGCTTGTTTGTTTTTGCATTTGTGTCTTCTGTTTTGTTATCTCTAAAAAGGTAAAGGTTTAGTCCAGTCATGTCTGACTCTGGGGGTTGGTGCTCATCTCCATTTCTAAGCCGAAGAGCCGGCATTGTCCGTAGACACCTCCAAGGTCTTGTGGCCGGCATGACTGCATGGAGTGCCGTTACCTTCCCGCCGGAGCGGTACCAATTGATCTACTCACATTGACATGTTTTCGAACTGCTAGGTTGGCAGAAGCTGGAGCTAACAGTGGGCACTCACGCCGCTCCCGGGATTTGAACTTGGGACCTTTCAGTCTGCAAGTTCAGCAGTTCAACGCTTTAACACACTTCGCCACTGGGGCTCCTTTTTTGTTATCTCTGGTTAAACCCTGGTTTAACCATGGGCAAACTTTTTTGCCTTGGGGCCACATTGCAGGCCTGGCTGAGGGAATGGGGCCGATTGCACACTGGGTGAGCATGGGCCTGCGAGGAGTAAGGTCCAGGAGAGGGCAGGGGCAGGGCAGCGCCTGGGTTATCCTCAGGTTGTCCTCACAGCATAACGACGGGGCTACTTGCCCCATTCTTATGGCGGGAGGAAGGCGGTACACGCGGTGACTGCCCCAATCGTCCTCCCCCTTATCTTCAGGCTGTCCTCTTGATATTATGCCAGGAGGAAGGCAAAACAAGCAGTGGCTGAGAGTGCTCCAGACGGCTCTCAGCCGCCACATGTCTTCCTTGAGCTGCCCTCCCAAAATAAGGATGGGGCTGCTCACACTGTCCTTATGTCGGGAGGAGGGTGAGACATGCAGTGGCTAAGAGCGCTCTAGATGACTCTCAGCTGCTGCAGACCACTGTGTCCTTATGCCAAGAGGAAAGGGTAAATGAAGGGAGCCTGAGCTAAATGGCCGGGGGCCACATCCAGCCCCCAGGCCTTAGTTTGCTCATGCTGGCTGAATTGATTGTGTCAGAAGCAAATTGAGAATATACCGCAAGTCTCCTCTGGTGTGAGAGAATCAGCCATCTTACAGAGATTGCCCAGGGGATGCCTGGATGTGTTGCTATCCTGTGGGAGGCTTCTCTCATGTCCCTGCATGGGAAGCTGGGGCTGACAGATAGGAGCTCACCCCATCTAGTGGATTCAAACCGCCAACCTTCAGATCTTCAGTTCAGCAGTTCAGCTGGCACAAGGCAATAATCCATTGCGCCAATGTGGCTCCAGCTGAACTGTTGACCTGAAGGTTGAAGGTTTGAATCCACAAGAAGGGGTGAGTTCCCATCCACTAGCCCTAGCTTCCTGTGCGGGGAAACGATTAAAGCCTCCCAGCAGGATGGTAACACATCCAGGTGTCCTCTGGGCAACGTCTCTGTAGACGGTCAATCCTCTCACACCAGAAGCAACTTGGCTCAATTCACTTCTGACATGATAAAACAATCTCTAGCACAGGCATGGGCCAACTTGGGCTCTCCAGATATTTTGGACTTCAACTCCCACAATTCCTAACAGCTAGTAGGCTGTTAGGAATTGTGGGAGTTGAAGTCCAAAATACCTGGAGGGCCCAAGTTTGCCCATGCCTGGAACAGAGAAATGATTGCATCTCAGCTACATTTATATTGTTTTTCTTACTTTGAACTCCTGGAATGTTTCATGACTCTTGGCAAGAGGCATGCATGACATTCCTTTGTTGAGACATTTAATCTTCAATATCTTCTGTCCTGTTCAGTACTAAAAATATTTAAAAAGAAACATTAAGAAGGAAAAAAACTAGAAATATTTTTCTGTGGTTGCATGCCTTCAAGAGCTGTGTCAACTGCTGATGACTGCATACATTTCAAGGGATTGTTTAAAGGCAAGAAAGACTCAGAGGTGGTTTTGTCAGTTCCTTCCTCTAAAACACAGCCTACAGTGCTTGGAATTTTCTGGCAGTCTCCCATCCAAGTAATAACATTCCAAAAACTCTTTCCACAATCTCTAATCATGTCTGCCAGTTTTGGCTTCCTAGCTAGGGAGACTCACTGTACCGCAAACCTTAAAAAATAGGTTCTAAACCCTACGTTTTCTGCTATGTATCTGCTTATTGGCAGAGGATTTGTCCTTATTATACATTAACTTTGTGACCTAAATAGCTCCCATATATTTGATACCAGATGTTTAAGTTAGACATGATGAAATATTGCCTTGCGTTTCAACTTGTGCTTAAAAAACAGGTGCCAAGCTTGACCATTCCTCCTCTCTTCCCACAACTTCCTCCTGGAGTTGCAAAATATAAGCTTGAGGCCAACTAGTATAGTCTCTCTCAATTCTGAATACAATCATTCATTATGAGATTGTCAATCTCTTTTGGATTTTTATCATCCTTTATCAAGGAGAACACACCCATGCACCCCAAAACCCAATTTTACATATAAACTGATGGGGATCTTATCTGACATTAACTTCCCAAGAAAGGGATTCTGTGTTGTGGTTCCCTGAGGGTCCGTCCACACAGCCATATAACCCAGAATAACAAGGCAGAAAATCCCACAGTATCTGCTTTGAACCGGCTTATCTGAGTCTACACTGCCATATATTTCATTTCAAAGCAGATAATATGGGATTTTATTTAGCTGTGTGGAAGGGGAATGTTGTGGGAATGTTGATCCAGTGTATAGGTGCAAATAAGGTAAATTCTGTGTTGAAGACAATTACAAAAAGACCTGAAAATAAAACCACCAATGTTACATTGGTCTTGTACAAGTCCATGATAGGACTACATCAGCAATATTGTGCAGTTTTATGATCCGCACAAAAAAAGAAGAGGAAAATAAGAAGACAAGTGATGGGCCACTGTAAATTAGATAGGTCTTTAATTTGATCCAACATGAATCTCCTAATAATAACAAAATGGATTCTTCTCCCAAACACTCCCAACAGAGCCCATGGCACCAGAATGACCCACCAACTGAACTGTGTGATATTTATTCACTATCATTTAGAAGCCACACCATGTTTCTTTAAAAGGCACTGCAAGTGGTGCACTGTAGAAGGAATGACATTATCCCAAATTGAGTTGTAGCTGCGATGCAGCAAATGAAAATACCAGCAATGGTTCACCTACCAAGCTAGAAATGAAAGAGTTTTCTCTTGGGATTAGGAAATGCCTTCCCATCTGAGCCATCTGCTATCAGTTCTCACTCCCATTAGTTTTAGGAAAGGTGTCAAGATTGATGTACAGTAGAGTCTCGCTTATCCAACCTTCACTCATACAACGTTCTGTATTATCCAGCACACTGCTTTTTAGTAGTCAATGTTTTTGTAGTCAATGTTTTCAATACATTGTGATGTTTTGATGCTAAATTCGTAATTATAGTAATTACTACATAACATTACCATGTATTGAACTGCTTTTTCTGTCGATTTGTTGTAAAACATGATGTTTTGATGCTTAATTTGTAAAATCATAGCATAGTTTGACATTTCATAGGCTTTTCCTTAATCCCTCCTTACTATCCAACATTTTTGCTTATCCAATGTTCTGCTGGCCCATTTATGTTGGATAAGCAAGACTCTACTGTACTTAAGCTGCCCTTTAAGGCTACATTGGTGCTTAATAATTATTGTGTTTGGATTATTACAATATTTTAATGGAAGTTGGGGGGTTAAATGTGTTTTAAAGTATTCTTTTAAAAGATACTTGTTAGCAACATTAATGCAGAAGACACAAAGGGGTTTCAATATTTAATAACTCCTTTTTGTTATTTTTAATTCATGATACTATAGCATCATATACAATATATATAGGACATCAAAGAGCTGCCTGTGGCGCAGTGGGTTAAACCACTGAGCTGCTGAACTTGCTGACCAAAAGGTTGGCGATTTGAATCCGGGGAGCTGGGTGAGCTCCTGCTGTTAGTTAGGAGCTTCTGCCAACCTAGCAGAAGACATGCAAATGTGAGTATATCAATAGGTACCACTCTGGTAGGCAGGTAATGGCGTCATGCAGTCATGCCAGCAACATGATCTTGGAGGTGCCTACAGACAGCGCCGGCTCTTCAGTTTAGAAATGGAGATGAGCACCAAACCACAGATGCAGATACCTTTACTTTATAGGACATCAAATTATATTACTTGTAATATGTTTTCATTAACCCCCCCCCCCCTAAAAAAAACAACCATATTAAGACATCAGACACTTTTGGAACTTTTGGCCAACCCTATAGAATTCTTGGCTCTGTCTTTTGGAGGGATTGTTGCAATGCAAGAGTTCCTATCTTGGGTAATATATGCAATTTTGTTATTCAATACAGAGCAGAAGTACAAAACTCTTGTTTGAGTAAAGCTGTACAATAAAACTTTGCTGGTATCATTGTCAAGTGAAACCAAATTCAGAGTGGTAGTTAGTGGCTTAAGAGACACCGTTTCCTAGTGCATTTGTTGATGAACATTTCTCACCATCATCTCTATGTGTACTTTGATGGGAATATATCCTGTTGCAAGCGTACTAGACAGGCGATTCCACCCCCTCCACCGCCCACTCATTGGATGCCAAATTAAAATCCTGCCAAATAGTTTAATGCTGCAATTCGCAAACAAAACAGTGACATAGCATTAAAGGTTTTCTTTGAACTTGCTTCCCTGTCAAGGTGCTTTGGTTACAATAAGCTGGGCCAAATGTGAAATGTTGGAGCTGTTCCAAAACAAGCAGCCGAGATTCTCAGAGAGAGGGGGAATACGTACATGATTACTCAAAAGTAGGCTTGTTTTCCAGAGGATGGGAATTTGCCTCTCCATCTGGCTTGCTGCTAGTTGAATGGCAACAGCTTGGGAACTGGGAAGTAGATTGGAAAATCACCCCATTGATTCTTCCAATCTCACTTCAGCAGCACTAGTGACTTATCACACCAGTGTCAACATTGGAAGGAAGCACTTTCAGGTGCTTTCAGGGTTTTCCCCGTGAATTCAAAGATATGCCAAACAACAGAGGGAAAATGAAAAGCCACTGCTTTTGAAACGGTATTCCATAAAAAGTGGCATTAAACCTCAGTATTAAGCAGCTGTGAATGTGTGGCCCAAGCCTCATTGATAATCTCCCAAAGCAGGACACAGGATCACTCTAGGAAGGCATACAGTATGTATAAACACAACAGTTTCCAGATTAGAATTAGAACAAGCAGGCTGAAGCATGACAATGCCTTGAGCATTTTCCTTTGGGAGTCAGAGGTGAGGTCACAGCAAGCCATGAAACTGACAGAATGAACTGAAGAACAAACCTGAACATCATGTGTGAAATCTTCAGTTTGGGGCTTGGGGCTGAATTCCAACTTAAGAATAGTCAGGTTGCAGGGGCCACATTCCAGAAGTGGGTAGGACCTGGCAGGGAGGGCAAAGCAAAGTGGGTGAGGTTAGGTGGAATTTTCTTCAGTTTTGGACATACAAAGCGCAGCATGAATCATATGCATGTCTGTTCAGGAGTTCCTAGATAACTACATCCATGAGGCAAGAGATACTTCTTGGTGAGGGTGCTGTTTATTGCACAGATTTGGCCAAGGACTCAAGCACTTTTCCATACCCAGTTATTGAAGAATTCATTATCAACACAGCTTCCTGTAGGAACGCTTGGTAATTGACATTAATGGAGCCATTGCCACTGGGTGAGTGTGTGTGCTCACATTATTGTGGTGTTGTGTTGTAGGCATTTCCCTACCCTTCTGCATATATTAACCCCCTTTCTATGTAAGCAACAAATGGGGATCAATGCTGGTTCAATCACTGATTCAACAGTGGACAGTAATATGTGTACTAGGCATCTTGCTTGGTATGCATGAGCTTGCACATGTTTGTATATCTAGGGAATATGTCATTTCTCTATAGTTGCTGATCTTTGTTTATTTATTTGTTTGTTTTTATCTAAACTTTTTAAAATCTGCAAAAATCTGTAGACGTGTGAATCTTACTGGAACTTCTGGGGATTGATGCATTGTATATAAAATTCAAGTAGATAGCTCTTGTAGTTTTGTATTTAAAATGTTGTTTATAAAAACTCTGAAAATTCCCCAAAACTTTGTGGATAAGTGAAACGTTCTGAAATTTGGTCAGCTAACAGTGGTAAATGTGTTCTACCATTGTTGTAAGTTTCACTCCTATGGCTTTAAAAATGACAGAGAAAGGAGCCCCTGAACTTTCCCCAATTATAGTAATTATGCGCAAATACTATAACAAAATAGTAACAAAATTTCGATATTCTTGTTATAGTAATATAACGACCAAGTAGCAAGATTGGGAAAGGAGTATGGCAGGGCTGTATACTTACACCCTACCTATTCAACTTGTATGCAGAA
The DNA here is from genome assembly GCF_035594765.1 of Anolis carolinensis. Classification (NCBI taxonomy): domain Eukaryota; kingdom Metazoa; phylum Chordata; class Lepidosauria; order Squamata; family Anolidae; genus Anolis; species Anolis carolinensis. Next base: position 347,476,915 of record NC_085841.1, read on the forward strand.
CTGTCAGAACCCTGGCTGCTGGGCACCAATAACCTTACACAGAGGCCAGTCTCTATCTAATATCTTTATTAAAGAAATATATAAAATCAATAAAAACAAGTGAAGAATATAGTTCAGAAACAGACCTTTCAAAAGAGGTCAAATATAGTCCAAAAATGTATTGTCCAATTAAATGATATTAGAGTTCAAAGTTTTAATCCACTTGACCGAAACACACACTCTTGCCAAGCAATAGTGTGGGGAAATGTCAGAGTCTTAAAGTCCAATGAAGCTTGACAACAAGGCTGGAAATAAACTTGGTTCTTGGCTAGGTCCGTGACTGGAGACAAGGCAAAACGTGAAGCATGGAGCAGGGTCCATGGTTAAACAGCAAGGCAAGGCAAGGCTTGAAACTCGATCCGGGAAGCAAGGAACTGGGGTTACGAAGTCCACACACGATCTCTCTCCTGAAGGTGATCAATTGACTCCGCAAAGAATCTCCCGCACCAAACACCTATATTGGGTCTCGTTTTCCCGCCAACAAGTCTCTTTCCCTAGAGAACAAGAAGCGAAACCCAACTCTGTCCAGATGCAAGACTCCTTAGAATTTCCCAAGGGAAGCAGACCTAATCAGTCTGTTGTTTGGCAGCAATCCGTGAACTCCTCCGTTGGGCCTCTCTAACTCCCCTGTCTCTAGAATAAGATTCCTTCCTGGGAAACGGAGGGGAGTTCTGCCCAAGGCCTGTTTTACTGAATTCTTGAGGGCAAACATCAACATCCGGCAGGTGAAGAGACTCCAGCTCTTGTTGAACCGGCGAAAACCCCATGTTTTCATCTTCATCTGCCACAATAGTACTAGGAACAGGACTACAAGGCCCATGAGGCATCACAAGAACACATCATGGGACGTGCGGGGCTTGACGAATCAAAGGCTGGAGTTAAAATTGCTGGAAGAAACATTAACAACTTTAGATATGCAGATGATACCACTCTGATGGCTGAAAGCGAGGAGGAGCCGAGGAGCCTTATCACCAAGGTGAAAGAAGAAAGTGCAAAAGTTAGGTTACAGTTAAACATCAAGAAAACCAAGATTATGGCAACCAGACTGATGGATAACTGGCAAATAGAGGGAGAAAACGTAGAGGCAGTGACAGACTTTATATTTCTAGGTGCAAAGATTACTGCAGACACAGACTGCAGACAGGAAATCAGAAGATGTTTACTTCTTGGGAGGAGAGCAATGACCAACCTCGATAAAATAGTGAAGAGTAGAGACATCACACTGGCAACAAAAGTCTGCATAGTTAAAGCAATGGTATTCCCCGTAGTAACCTATGGATGCGAGAGCTGGACCATAAGGAAGGCTGAGCGAAGGAAGATAGATGCTTTTGAACTTTGGTGCTGAAGGAAAATCCTGAGTGCCTTGGACCACAAGAAGATCCAACCAGTCCAAACCCCAGGAAATAATGCCTGGCTGCTCACTGGAGGGAAGGATATTAGAGGCAAAGTTGAAGTATTTTGGTCACATTATGAGAAGACAGGAAAGCTTGGAGAAGGTCGTGATGCTGCGGAAAATGGAAGGAAAAAGGAAGAGAGGCCGACCAAAGGCGAGATGGATGGATGATATCTTTAAAGTGACTGGCTTGACCTTGAGGGAACTGGGGGCGGTGACGGCTGACAGGAAGCTCTGCCGTGGGCTGGTCCATGAGGTCATGAAGAGTTGGAAGCGACTGAATGAATAGACAACAACAACAACAACAACAACAACAACAACAACAACAACAACAACAACAACAACAACGGGATAGGTTCTAATACCACAGAAAAGAAGAGCTGCTTAACATGTTTCAACACTCTTTTTATTCAAAACTAATAGCATGCCCATATGAAATGAACAAACCAGATAAGATAAGCCTTACACAACTAAACGATTTTGAATATTATAGGATCCACTTGAAATCTTCCAAAATGCATCCAGGGATGACTTTTTCAACAGTCTCACCTTTTCATATGATTTTCATTTTAGTGGCAACATTTAGGGAATCTATGCTTTTTCAACAAGGTGAAGCATGTTATTATTTTCTTTCTGCTTTGCTGTTGGGTTGTAATTCCCATCACCCTCAGCTTGCATGGTGAATAATCAAAGGTGAAGGAAGTTGTTCATTAACACCTGGGGACTCAAATAGGGTAAAAGCTAAAGAGCACCGACCACTATGTAAAACATTATATTTAGCCATCTGTATCTACAGATTGTCTGTCCATGGATTCAACAGCCCTTTGAAGGCAACCATAAGGCTGATATGGCCCTTGAGGAAAATGAGTTTGAGATCCTGAACTAGAACACAAGCTGGCTTGCTTTCCATGTTTTTCCAAGATGAATATGCATATGTGCAATAAGCCAACATCCTCCATCACACATAAAGGTAGCAAGTTATCTTGGTTAAAATAATTTAATTTGCATAATGACTGAGTTTGCCCATTTTTCTTGGGAGCCATTCAAGATCCAGCTTACATTTCCCCCAGTTTCCAGCTCAAGCCATGACCTCACCCAGATTTGGAGTCAAACCCTCTCTTAACCCTTGGTCTGATCATGACAGAGTGTATTTGAAACTCCTTCACCTCAGCATCAGACAATTACCTGTGGATCCACATGACATTTACGTTCACATGCTCAATGCTTGCGTGAATTACACTTGGCAGGAGAGCAGGAGGAAACAAAGTACATGAGGCTAGAGGTACATCCGAGACATATGGCTTCAAAAAGCCACTCAGCTGGCTATTTGGCCAGACTCTGCATCTTTTGACAAGAACCCAAGAAGGACTGCATGTCACAAGCAAAGTCTAATCATATTTGGCAGTCTTGGTGGAATCACACAGATACAAAACGGATCAACCTTATTAATAAGTCACATAGTTCTGCATTATGTGCAGTTAGGGAAAGCTACTGGATAACTCTATCATTGTAGTTTCTCCCATTTCGTCTAACCAAGCTTACATAATGGCTTGCAACATGATCCAAGCATGAGGAACTTTACATAGAAGAGCTCTATCCGCGTGTCATGCTCCTACTATTTTCTTAGGGACTCTTGCCCCATTCTTACACATTTCAGTTATGCTAGACTATGAAACCCATAGTCAGCAGGATGTACAATGGGCATGATTTGTGGAGGTAATGGTAGTCAGTGCTGTACTAGGACTCTGGGAGACCAGAGTTTGAATCCCTGCTCAGACATGAAATCCCACTGGTTGGCTTTTGAGCAAGACACACTCTTTCAGCCTAACAAAAAGGCAATCACAAACCTCCTCTGAACAGATTTTACCAGGAAACCCCTGTGATAGGGTTGTTATTGAGCATATAATTCTAACTTGATACCACATAGCAACAACAACAACAGCAGCAGCAGCAGCACCCAGGACATTGTAAGGAAAGAGAGCCAGCATAGTGGAGAGAGACAGTGACAAACCTCTGAAACCCATGACAGTTTTGCCTCAGGGTCACCATAAATTAGAAATGACTTGAGGGCAGGTATCAACAATGTCCCAGACCTCACAACCTCTGAGGATGCCTGCCATAGATGTGGGCTAAACGTCAGGAGAGAACGCTTCTGGAACATGGCCATACAACCCGAAAAACTCACAGCAACCCAACGTCCCTTCTTCTAGCATCTGATTATCTGTGGATACTTGAGCTGCTGAACTTGCAGACTGAAAGGTTGCAGGTTCAAATCCGAGGAGTGGAGTGAGTGCCTGCTATTAGCTCCAGCTTCTGCCAACCTAGCAGTTCGAAAACATGCAAATGTGAGTAGATCAATAGGTACTGCTCCAGCGGGAAGGTAATGACACTCCATGCAGTCATGCTGGCCACATGACCTGGAGGTGTCTATGGACAATGCTGGCTCTTCGGCTTAGAAATGGAGATGAGCACCAACCCCCAGAGTCGAACATGACTGGACTTAACGTCAGGGAAAACCTTTACCTTTACCTACTTGACCCCAAGCACCTGTTCCATTGTTTCCTGTTGAGCCAAAGGATTTGGGCAAATGAAACAACCCAACACAGCAATTTGGAAACATAGATCTGAACCTTGACAGGTTCACATTCTTTTGCCTTCGGTGCTTGTAGGACAAAAGGCAAAAGGCAGGGCCAGCTTTTAATTTCTCCGCAACGATACAGCACTGCCTTCAGAAGTTACGCATTGACAGTATTATTGGATTCAAAGTTCCTTCCCGATATTGCCAACTGGAAACACAATCGCCAAGGAGAGAAGTACCTGCAGAAAGCAAGTTCTTCAATCTTTGGAGACTTTGTTTGCTCAATCTCTTCAGAGAAGAAGGGCTTCTTATTCCTGGAAAGTCAGGCTGTGTTCCCTTCCCCTGGCTCTGGCTGCGTGGCTCAAGCATTCTGATCTCAGGACTGGCAAAAACAGCTGGCTCCCTGCCGATGGATTTCATTGCAGGAGCCATTGGAGGTAAATAAATAAATAAATGTGTGACCCAGCAGCTTCTTGATGAAGAGAGGCAACTTTTATTTTTGTGCTAATTCCTGTCAGGCACATCCCAGTGCCAGAAATGGGTATTCCTTAAGTGAGATATAATTTGGGACAGGGGATGCATCTTCCACGCTGTACATTTATTGCAGTTTGGCACCCCTTTAATTGCCACAGCTCAATGCTCTGGAATCATGAAAGTCGTATTGTGGTGATACACAAGCACTCTTTGGCAGATAAGACTAAAGACATTGTGAAAACTCCCAGGATTCCAGAGCACTGAGCTGTGGCAATTAAAGTGGAATAAAACTGCATTAATTCTACAGTGAGGATGCACTCAAAGACATAATGAAAGGAGTTAAGCAAAGGCAGATAGTTATTAGGTATGGTTGTAGTAGCTGTTTCATAGAGTTGTAAGAGATTCTGAGTTTCCTGTCTGCACAGTATCTTTACATTTATATATTTAATAGGAGTTTGGATAGGAATCCTGGAACTCTCCAAAATAGGGAATATATTAAATTGTGAAATATAAATTGTGCTAAAGGCCACTGACAGAAAGCTGAAGGTGGCTGAGGATTAAACCCACAAGATACAAAATCAAACAATTACATCAGGGTGTAATTGAAGCAAAATCAGAAGGAGAGTGAACTAAAAGCTCAAGGAAATCTATCCTTTTGGCATGTTTTGTTTCATTCAGAACACTCCAGTGTTCAGATAAAAAATTTCTGGAAATGTTGACGCTGCAGAAAGAAAATCCTCCCCCATTTTTTCTTTTGGTAGAAAATAATCAGAAGTTTTGATGAAAGCTGAAGTTTACACTGTGCTTATATTCTGTTCAAGCCTAAAGTTAGTTAATGCTTCACTGACACCATTCTCAGCTCAGTTAGCATTTAAAATTATACCACTTGAAATATTTATGAAATTTAAAAATATAAATGTATTTGGTTCATACAAGCAGAATTGTGAATATATTCATATGCTAAAGGACTGCTGCAAACTACCCAAAGGCATGTATCTAAGCTTTTGCTGTCAGAGATTGAAGTATATATTTCAACAGAAATAATGAAGCCACAATCTTATGGAGTAGGTTAGCAATGTATTTTTGTATCAAGTTTAACGCAACACTTGAAATATTAAGCTGTTCAATAGTGTATTATCTCTCCGAGCTTGGAGCTTTCTTCCTTTCACTTATTCTTCTTATGAAGACATTAGCATTCTATTGATGCAGAAACACCAAGTGTGTATAGAAATGATAATTCTCTAATTTGTTAACGGTTTTATTTACAAATAATTGTATTCCTCAGTTGTTGACATTTTGAGGTAGCGGCAAAGTCTCATCTCAAAAAAAGAGAGAGAGAAATGCAATGGCAAACCCTCTGTAAACAAATCTTGACAGGAAAACCCTGTGATAGGTTTGTCATAGGGCAGTGGTGTCAAACGTTGATGTTCAAGTTGTTTTTGGACTTCAGCTTTCAGAATTCCTGGCCATTTGACAAGCTGGCTAGGGCTTCTGCGAGTTGGAGGTCCAAACATTTGGAGGGCCACAAGCTTGACACCTCTGCTATAGGGTTATCATAGGTCAGAAATAGCTTCAAAGCATACAACAACAATGGGAATATTACAACAAGACTATGGCCCCAGGTGCATTGCTGTAGAATATAGTATACGTTGTAAAACTCCATCCTATATCTTACACTCCTAGGATGTATACAATCCATCACAAGTGCTGTGTAAACCTCTGATGGATCAGTCTTGATTGCTGTGGAACAGATGGACCATTTCATAATAAATCATCATGCAATGCTGTGGCTGTGGAAAACAAACAGGATTCCTGATTGCTGGACAAAGTTCATTTTGGAATTATCCTAAGGATACAATTGATCACAAACAGTGATGCAAGCTGCATTGCTCATTATGCTTTGGCATTCTTCTCTTTTGCCCAGTGGAGGACCTACATATGACACAAAGGCAAAGGACACCATAGAGTTCCACTTGGAGCATGTCCTCCATTGTATTGTTTTTCTTTACAAAAGACAGAAATAATCTAATCAGTGCAGGTGTATGCACTTGTTACATGCTTTGAAGGGGAAAAAATGAAAGCTCAGATCGAGCAGAGGTATTTAGTGGATACATCTCTACATTAAGCACCTGGAAAGACTAAATAAAATATGTGCATGCGGGTTTATATTAGATGCTGTAGTTGAATTTATGTTTGGGATATCTCAGAGCTAGGTTGCAGGTTCGTCATGCGCTAGGTTTCTAAGTGTATGCAATACAAATGTACATTCAACAAATGCACACTGCTGAGATTCATTCTGGCTTATTCCAGTGAAGTCTGGCTCTGGTATAAATAATTTGGCAAGAGGCCAGACCCTTATCTAGTTACTTGTAAGATTGCACAAGACAAAGATATTCTGCAGCTACAATTACAAGAAACTTACTAGAGAAATGTATGTGCTGTCATCATTACTAGAGAAGGTTAGATGAATGTGGCAGGTGCTGATAGCGGAGAATGCTGCAAACTCACCTGTGCCAGATTTTCTCAGTCTTCTGGCAGTTGCTCTTGCTAAGTGTTCCAGGTTTCTCTGACTCTCCATTGAGAGATTGCAAGTTTAGACTTGATTGACTTGGTGATAAAATGATAGACATGGTGAAAAGGTGCTATTCTCCTCCGACTATTACAGTAGAGTCTCACTTATCCAACACTCACTTATCCAACATTCTGGATTATCCAACACATTTTTGTAGTCAATGTTTTCAATACATCGTGATATTTTGGTGCTAAATTCGTAAATGCAGTAATTACTACATAGCATTACTGAGTATTGAACTACTTTTTCTATCAAATTTGTTGTACAACATGATGTTTTGGTGCTTAATTTATAAAATCATAACCTAATTTGATGTTTAATAGGCTTTTCCTTAATCCCTCCTTATTATCCAACATATTCGCTTATCCAACGTTCTGCCGGCCCGTTTATGTTGGATAAGTGAGACTCTACTGTACATTCAGAATACAGGACTCCAGGAATGTTAAAATTCCCTGCACATAGATAGAGCTCAGGGAAAGTCTTTTTAAAAAATTATTTGGGGAATGAACTTCCAGAATATCCCAGCCAGCACACTTGGGGGGATTGCACGGTTGTAATCCCAAAGGGTAACGTTTCCAAATTCTGCACCGATAGTGAGGAAGAAGGCTAAAATTAGTGCCTTATGTCATAAAGTGAAGCTGATCCAAGGGAAATGTATGTAGCCTTCAAGACCCTGTGGGGATTAGAGCATTTGCTGACATTGCATTCGTACTTTAAAGCCTTCACAACTTGGCACCCTCCAGCAGGGTAACCCCCATCGCCATGCAGAAATTGAATGGCAATGCTGTCTGGGAAGAATGGCATTTGTAATCAAACACATCCAACCCATTGGGTTTATTAGTGGATGCTGGCATAAACAGTAGGAATGCATCTCAAAGGTGATGCAAGTTCCTCCGATGCAAAGAGAATACTATGTGGAGCTGTACCAAACTAGGTTGCAGATCTGTCTCTATCATTGGATTGTTACTACTGCACAGGATTCTAGCTGGGGCATTTCTCTGTCATGTCTTGGCAAGCATCTCTCAGATATTTAACATGTACAATACACATATGGGGGAGGGGAGGGAGAACAAGCCAAAACTGAGCCTGGAGAAGGTGGACAAATAAGCTTATGGTGACGCTGAAAGTAAAGAAAACATGACAGGTGTGCCGAGAACAATTCTAGTTCAGATGTTAGCAACTTCACAAGGTGGTCCATGCATGTGGATTCCATAGAACTCCTCTGTTTGCTACATTTATATCCTTTTTTTTAATCCAAGGAGCTCATTGTGGCCTATATGATCCTCTTCCGCACTTTAAACTTTGCAGCAAACCTGTATTATGGAACTCATAGTTGAATAGTGATTTGAACCAGTTCTATGGGGAAACCAAAACGTTGTGTTTGTTTGTTTGCTGGAATGCTTCCTACAAATAACTGGCAACATATTTGAGCAGAGCTTTCCAAACATTTAATGTTGCTGATAGCTTTGTAGATATTCATAATTTCACAACACAGTAATTCAGTTTACCTAGCAAACCAGACGATAAACCAACCCCTTATAGGAGATACAGAAAAATACATAAATTGTAATAATGAAATGAATGGGGATACAATGCATCCCATGAAAACCTTTCATTTATATATTTTAAAATCTATAATTTATTGATTATTTCACACACACTCAGAGGTTTCTCATTATATTCACATGACACACCTAAAGATTGCAGCTGACATACTAACATTTTGCAACACAGAGTTTGGAAAGTCCTGCGTTAGATCTTATTTCCACAACTGTGATCCACATGGGTGGATCCAAGTATCTCACTGTAACATTTCCGAGCTGAAGCATTTGGAGCCTGGATGCTTTTCCAATGTACAAATAAGTTACCAGTCTAATAGGTTGCCATGACCATTGTGAATTGGCAACTATGATAACAAAGGAGTTCTTTATGAATCAGCTGTGGCTTTGCAACCTTGGAACTTGATCTGGTATCTTTTTCCCTAGAGAAAATGTCATAGTGAATGCCAGCAAAGATAGATGTTAATTTAAAACATTCAGGAAGGCAATATTCTCCAGACATTTTGATGAAAATATCCTTATTGTTATTTCTTTACTTTGTTCTTCAACCCTAAGAGGGGTTTCCTTGGTTGCCTAATAATTAAAACCAACCATTTCAAAGTGATGGCACTTACATTGCCATTCTGTGAATATCCTGTCCTTTCAACTCAACTGGGCTAACTTTTGTGTCAAAATGTATAGGACTGAACCAAAAAAAGAAAAGAAAATTATCACGAATTGTGGCAGATAAATCTTATATCAGTTAAGTAAAGTGTATCAATAAATATGGAAGATCCAGGCTGCTAAAGTTTTACTTTGAGCCCGATGTTAATAAGGTCAGTCAGTGCAAGGTAAGTTTTGTTGGAAGTGATATACGTAGCTAAATCAGAACGGGCAGGATCAAAATCCCCGGAGTTTTGGATTAATAAGGACAATGACCTTATCTGCCTCCACAACACCTGGATCCCCTTTTCCTTCAAAGTTAACATGCAATCAACATAGTAGCTGGAGAAGAAATAGATTTTCCCAGTAATAGTGTTTTCCCAATAAAAGCTACATCTTGAATCTGAAGTATTTGGAGATAGGAATAGCTCGATGTTAAATAGACAACAAAGGCCTATTTGCTTTACAAAGAACTGTTATGGTGAAATGAAAATTGATAGAATTTTTTAAAAGATGTAAGGTTAGTGGGACACTTTCCATAATGTCAACTTGAGATGCTGCTGCTTCTGCTGCTGTTATTCTCCCTTTTCCCAATATTGGGACTCAAGGAAGTTTACAGAATATTAATTCCAAAACAGATTAAAAACTTTAGTAATTTTTTAAAAAAAAATGAAAGCAAGTAATCTATAGAACCATCCTAGCCTCCCCAGAGAGAGTTCCAAAGTTTGGGAGCAGTCTACACTCATATAATCGAGTTCCAAGCAGATAATCTAGATTTTATATGGCAGTGTAGAAGGGGCCTCAGTGGGATTTTATGGCCGAGTCACGGTTCAAACCCTGTTTTCCAGTTTGTAGTCTAGCATTCAAACTGCTATACTACATTGGTTCAGCGTACAGCATGTTAGAATAATCCAACTAGGACTGATCTAGCACAGCAGGTTAAACCGCCAAGTTATAGAACAGTCGTTCTCAACCTGTGGATCCCTAGATGTTTTGGCCTTCAACTCCCAGAAATCCTAACAGCTGGTAAACTGGCTGGGATTTCTGGGAGTTGTAGGTCAAAACACCTGGGGACCCACAAGTTGAGAAACACTGTTATAGAAGATCCTGCCGACTGGAAGATTGGCAGTTCAAGCCCAGGTCGGGCTGAGCTCCCACTATTAGCCCAGCTTCTGCTCACCTAGAAATTTGAAAACAATAATGTAAGTATATAACATAAGGTAACACTTTGGCGAGGAGGTAAAAGGTACCCTGAAAACATGCCAGCAAAATCCGACCAGGAAGGTGTCCATGGACAACAGGCTCCTCTGCATGGAAAATGAAACAACAGCACATCCCCATGGCCAAATGGAGCACAGCTGGTTGCCAGAGATGAAAAGAGGGAAGCTTTGCCTCTGTTTATGTACTGTCTGTATTTGTCAATTGCATAATGGCATTGAATGTTTGCCATATATATATACACCTGTAATCTACTCTGAGTCCCTTCAGGGAGATAGAGCGGAATATAAATAAAGTATATTATTATTATTATTATTATTATTATTATTATTATTATTATTATTATTATTATAGTATATTATTATTACTATTAACTAGGATGTAACCAAGGAATTGTGCAAATGCATTTCTAGTCATTGCTGGAATCTGGGCCTCCAATAAAGAATAATAAACAACAATGGATTGTAATCCTCAACAAAGGACTATAAAATATCTACTCTGCTCATTAAAAGACTCTTCAAGAAGCCAGACCATCCCCTTGATCACTAGTATCCTTTTCACTCCAAATTAACCTCTCTGGTTTTAACATTTTTTTTGGCACTGAGTCAATTTGTAAATTTGCAACATAGGATAATGGAGAGGCTTACACTTCTAAACTGCCATCGCCACAAGCCTTATTTTTAGAAAAAAAATAAAGAGAGAGGATAAAATAGGACAGAAAGGCTAAATTCTTGAGACAGATCATGTTGTGGATACGTGTGTTGTCCTCTCTTACCTCTTTAAGTCGAAATTCAAGGTCCATCACAACTTGTTAGCATTGTCCTGTCATTTCCTCCACCCATCTCCAGATAGCTAGCAGGTTCAATAAATACTGTAGTTTAATTTTGAGCTAAACAAGCTTAAGCTCATGATTCACAGATATTTCCTTGTTAACAGAAGAGATAGTCAATTCATTGGAATTGAAGAAGGCCTACAGTGTGGTGGTGTGTTTTCCCTTCTCCAGTTGCAGCAGCAGCTTTCAGCTTCCAAGCCATGAGACTATTTTAGGCTCAATAAACATCTGTGGGTTGCTATATCTGGCATGTGGAAATCCCCAGAGAATGTCAAAAGCTGCATCTTTGCTGTCACTGTCAATGCATTAGGAAAGGTCAGCTCATGTCCAGAAGAACTCTGATGATGAGATGGGCTTGATGCATCTTGCATCTCTTTTTGTTGTTGTTGATTTGGCTTCTCGTCAACTGAGGCACATGGGGACTAGGTGCTCCCATCACTCTTTCTAGTAGTAAACTCAATGCCCCCATATTAACAGGACACCACTAAGAGACAAGAGGGATGTGCTAGTAGACTAGGGTGAAACCCAAGGAGGAGTCTTGGTCAGGACGACCCCAGGCCTTGCGATTTCAGGGACGAAACCTGAGAATCTAAGGGCAACACACCCTCTTGTGATGCCATAGTGTGGATCCTGGTGATTGTATGAGTCTATACTACCATATAATCCAGTTCAAAGCAGATAATCTGGATTCAGAAACTGGATTATATGGTAGTGTAGATGGGGCTGGAAAATAAAATAGGGTATGAACCAAAGCTCATTTCACTTTGGTAAGTTTTATGTCTATTTGCATTACAGTTTGTGGCCTGAAACCTATTGGGCAGTTATGAATGTGTAACCACCATAGTTTAGCAGTCACGCTGTCACTACTGGTCCTGTTTTCCCGTCTCCACTTACTGGGAAGGGAGGAGAGGGGGGAGAGAATCATACCTTTCCCTGTAGACTCATGCAAGAGCAAACTCCTGCAACATCTCCTAGTTTGTTTGATTTTCCTCATTAATATCTTTTGCCATCTGGAACATACACTGATGTTGCTTGGACAAATATGTCCATGTTTTCTCCTGTGAAGTATGCAATGGTGGTGCTGAGAGAAAATCTTTTGACAAAGTTCTTAAAACTCAGGTTAACACACATGAAGAGATGTGGTTTTCAGACCATAGCTAGAACCTGAATCAGTTGTTGAGTGGTGAGTCAATACATAGGTAAATCCTATCCACTCAGTGGGTTTACCCTAATTGGGAATAACAAACCATTGTTTTCTCAGATAATCCTTTTCGTGATGTTTGCATGGACATCCTAGTTTCAGTTGTATAGCTACAAGCGGAGTTAACAATAAGCTTAATGCACTCATTCTTCAGAATCTGGCTACACCAGTTTTTGTGTTAAATGAACATAAACACACACCCTTTACTCAAACTGCATTATGTTTTTAGGATCCTCAGATTTGGGTAGTATTTTGGATGCATTCTGCAGACTTTGTAGTGGGGAAAGTACTGTATTCTTAACTCTACGGATAACAAGCTGTGCTTATACCAAAACACATGTTTCTGAGCAATAGGTTGGGAAATAGGAAGAATGGCTCATGGATAGAACTTTTTGACAAGCTTTGATCTGCCAACTTAAAGCTTCTCTTTTCCCTGAGATCTCCAAAATGTACCAATTTAACATGTCCAAAAATTATCTCTTTTAGGCGGAGTTAGTGCTGCAGTTGGTTATCCACTGGACACCATAAAGGTATTGACATTTTATTTGTTTACTTGAGAACAGGCCTATGTTTAGACACAGCAAGGCAATGCAAATACTGGAAAGTAAGATTTTATTTTATTTTATTTTGGACAAACTCCTGGACTGGCTGCACTTAAAAATGCTTTGTAAAGTTGGAGGGAGGAGGAAAAAAGGGGGTAAAAAGTAATGGTATATGGATTTATATAAAGCAAGTTGATTTCTATGTATTAGATGTATAACATTGCAATAAAAATATTTTAAATATTTTATTTTATTTTATTTACGCATAGTAACAGAAATAAATAAAAGGGCAAAGAACAAATTGTGATTTTTTTTAAAAAAAAGTCAAAACAAAAACTGAATTGATAAAATAGTGCTACATTTTGTAAGAGATAAAAAGTAATTAGAATCAGAAATCATTATTATTTTTATTATATAGTACAAGTACAGTAGAGTCTCACTTATCCAACATAAACGGGCCGGCAGAACGTTGGATAAGCGAATATGTTGGATAATAAGGAGGGATCAAGGAAAAGTTTATTAAACATCAAATTAGGTTATGATTTTACAAGTTAAGCACCAAAACATCATGTTATACAACAAATTTGACAGAAAAAGTAGTTCAATATGCAGTAATGCTATGTAGTAAATACTGTATTTATGAATTTAGCACCAAATGTCACAATGTATTGAAAACATTGACTACAAAAATGCGTTGGATAATCCAGAACATTGGATAACCGAGTGTTGGATAAGTGAGACTCTACTGTAATTGACCAGCCATGTCATTTTATGTTGCTCTCCAGATGCTGGACTACAACTCCTGTATTCCTTATCATAGACATCATGACTAGAGCTGATGGGAGTTGTGATACATCTGGAAGGCTTCAGTTTTTTCTGTTTAGTCAGGACAGTGTGGTTTGAATTTAGTTACCAGGTCTGTGGAAAATATTCTTTTAACTGTTTTCCAACCTCAGAGCCACAAATGCTATAGTTTGCAAACCACATGGCAAATAATCAAATGGTGGACAATCAAAAGTGATGGGAGTTGTCATTCAATAACATCTAGGGACCCAAACTGGATAAAAACTAAAGAGCATTGACCACTATATAAAAAATATAGTTTTTCCTCTGTATCCATGGATTCTGAATCATAATCATATTGAGAGCTCTTCTGAAGTCTCTCTTTTTGGGCATAATCCCAGATTGATCCACTGAGATGTATTTGGTAATGGAATTATTTAGACTTTCTGCCAAGACTGCTGTTACAAGTTTAGTGTCTTGATTAAATAATCCTATTAAACAATATGTAAGAAAAATCCTAACATATTGGTAGCTCTTTTTCTGGTCAGGATGCATAATGGATTGATTGTCTCAACAGGTGAGGATTCAGACTCAGGCAGGCTACCGTGGAGTATTGCACTGCATCTTGGACACATACAGAACTGAAAGCGTAAGTAATATGACAAAATCCTGTGACCTACCCAATATACAAGACAATTCTTTACAAGTCATGTGTGATTTGAGTATCATCAGGAGAACTGATATGTAAGACTAGGTATGTCTATCTCCAGCATAATGCCTTCACTCTGCTCACGTGGAGAGCAATGAATGTTGGATATTCAGCATTTCCAACTGTGTGAAAAACCTCTGGCAATCTGCCCTTTAGAAAGTCTCCAGACTCTATGTATTATTGTTATTGTTGTTTACATTTATGTTTATGTTTAGTATTATGTATGGAGGATGATGGAAATAAAGACAAAGAGGGCAGGGTTAATATGCTTCCTTCCCCACATTTTTTTTCTACCCAGGATTGATAATTCCTGGTGCAATTTGAAAGCTGTTAATATGAATATAAATACAAAATGGGCTGGAGTCAATTCAACTTATTTGTTTTTGTTTTGCTTTGTGCCCTGCTGTTTGTTCCTCAAGACAATTCTCCATACATTCATTGGTCTTAGGAGCACAGGACCCATATGAAAGTAAAAAGAAAAACACAAATAAACGAAATGCTTAAAAAAAACCCCCTGAGAGAACACCTTTCCAGGAATCCCTAAGTCCTCCAGCATTACTCTATATTCAGTTTCTGCTGGAGGATCTAGAGATTCAGTGAGAGAACATTTTAATAAATTTTGTTAATAATAAATCTGCAAAAACCAACCCCACATCTGCCAAGGGCTGCTGTATTCACTGCAGAGGTCCTACCATTAGCATGCAATTCAACAACCCATGTTAATCTCAAGATGGCCCAACTGTCATATATTTTGACCACATATTGCAATATATGCAAACCTATAGAAAGCTATTTGCCTATAATGTTCTGTTCTGATGGAGAGGAGAATTTTGTCAGCTCTTGTACTTATGGATGTTTTTATGTGGATATGGAAATGTCGGGAATTTTCCTCATAATTCAATCCATAACCTAGATGATAGCTTTACCATCATGTCACGTAACACCATTGGAAATTGTGATTTTTAAAGAGTCATCAGTATAATACAAAAGGTACACATATTGTTTCACTAGTACAGGTTGAATCTCTTATCAGAAATGCTTGGGACCAGAAGTATTTTGGATTTACATATTGAATGAGATATTCTGGAGATGGGACCCAAGTCTAAACACAACATTCATTTATGTTTCTTACACACCTTAAACACCTAGCCTGGAGGAAATTTTATACAATATTTTGAATAATTTTGTGCATGAAGCAAAGTTTTTGTATATCGTACCACCATAAAGCAAAAGTGTTACTATTTCAGCCACCCATGTGGATGATTTTGGATTTCAGAGCATTTCAGATATCAGAATACCAGATAAGGATGCTCAAACTGTATTTGATACCTTTCAACATTGCTGTTTATTTCCCTGTGTTTTCATGTTCTGTGAATTCAATATTATAGTAGCTGATATAACCAGTCTTCTTCCCTTCTATATATTTATTGGACTACAAATCACACATTCCAGACAGTACAACCAGGATCTATCTGTCTGGGAATTATACAAGGTATTGTCCAACACCTCTAAAGGTTGCTTACTAGGAAAGACCAGAGTTTTTATATTTGCCTTTTTATTATTCGGCAAATAAAACCGACGGGCAAGTTATGATTTTTATCTCTCTAATATTATTATTGTTAATATATTCATTATGGAAACTTGAAGAAAAGTACTAATTTCTGCTTCTCTGTATCATGGATGAGGAATATACATGTCTCCAGTAGAATTGTGAATCCCATCATCCTTCACCACTTACAATGTTAGCTTGACCTGATGGGAAATACAGGCCAAAATACCAAAGAAGTGGGCAACTTCTGTCCCTCCAGATATTTTTTATTGTATTTCCCACCAGGTCTAGTTAGCATTGTAAGTGATGAGAGATTATGGATTCACAGTCCAAAAGCATTTGGTGGGACACAGGTTACCCACTTCTGCTCTATATTGGAAAGGTTTGTATCATTAAAGTAGTATAAATGGCTAATACTTCTCATTCTATTTTTAAAGGCATTTTTTTTAAATTTTTCTGTACATATCAGGTGCTAGGTTTCTACCGTGGTGTGTCAATGACAGTTGTAATGGCATCATTAATTTCATCTCTTTCATTTGGCATCTACAAAAACTTCCTGTATAATATCTGCAGATTGCGATATGGTTCTGCAAATAGCAAGCCATCAAAGCTGGATATATCTTTTGCTGGAGCTGCTACTGGCGCTGTTCGGGTAGGTTAAAAGTAAAAATAAAGAATGGATTAAAAAAAACTTAAAAGATGAAATATTTATTTTTAATATCCTGTTGTCACAAAATTACAGTTTATAATTAATATTATTTATTTTACATTTCTTATCTGACTGTCTCAGGTATACAGTCACAAATGTTGCAAAGACAACCTGTTGCCCTTCAGGTGTTTTGGACTACAGGTCTCAGATGCATTCATTGTTGGCCCCGCTGTCTGGGATTTATGGAAATGGCAGTCCAAAAACATCTGTAAATTTATTTTAGGATTTGCAGATGATACAACTCCCTATTTCTTCCTCTGCTCAGGCAGATTATAAGATTGCTGGCTAACAGGAGCTGAGTTTTACTTTCTTTACTCTGCAAAGTGCCATACAGTTGAGAGTGCACTATAAACACAAACATCAGTGAATACACAATGAAGGGAAAGACAATAAAAATAGAAATTTGTAAAACTGTGGCAAAGAAAAAAAGTTGACAGGACTTGTCAAATGTCTTTCAAAAGAGAGAAGTTGTGTAAAGTTGTGATGGTAGAATAGAACTTCAGGCATAGATTCAATGTCTTTTTTTTAAAACTAATTTTCTCATACCCTTCTTAATGGAGTTTTTTTTGAAGTTCTAGAAATGTTTTTATGGAAATAAGCTTTGGTTTACATTCTTGGGATGTTTTCCATGGAATAAGAGCAAGACTAGCAGTTTGGAAAGCTGTTGAGCTGAGGTCCCATCTACAGTGCCATATAATGCAGTTTCAGAATGCAGATTAACTGAGTTGAACTGGATTATATGAGTCTACACTGCCATATAATGCAATTCAGTGCAATTAAACTGCATTCTGAAACTGCATTATATGGCAGTGAAGATGGGACCTGGGTCAAATAAAGACAAGGTGTGTTAAGGTGGAAATATCAGTGCTGTAAATGCCTGGCAAATCAAGTGGGATGGATGAATTGAAGGATCACAAACTCAGGAACCTGAGCTTCTTGTAGAGAATGTCCAGGTACTTTGGAATATCAAAACTACCCATTCTCCATTCTCTCCTGCAGGTTCTGCTGATAGCGCCTGCTGAAATTGCCAAAGTAAGATTACAAATCCAAAAAGACCCATTTCCCTCAACTGCATCACCCCATCTCCTTGCTACGAAGCCTAAGTACCAAGGCGCTATGCATTGCTTGAGGACAATTGTGAAGGAAGAAGGTCTTCGGGGTCTATACAGAGGGTCTTTGGCTCTACTATATAGAGACTGCCATTCTTCTGCAATGTATTTCCTTTCTTATTCTGTCCTGTGTGACTGGCTTACTCCGGTTGGCCAAGACAAACCAGGTATGTATAAAAATAGTTCTTCCACAAGCATTTAAATCTGGCCTTTGGTGTGTCTTTTTAAAAAAGTTTTCACAACACAATTTATTAGAAGAATAGTGATTCTGAAAAGTCTAGCATCCAGTGAAAACTACCATACATGTTACAGTTGGGAATGTGTTTCCAAAATGACATGGCCAAAGAATACAACAGGGTGTCTCTTTCATGACATACTGACATGTCTTCCTTTCTATATCTGAGCCACCATATTCTTGGATACACACACACACATGCATGTATGGTTATATAAATGGAACAGTTTGAAGGATATGATGACAGAGTGTTTTGAGGTCTCTTGTGGAAAAGTTAGTATAAATTGAAGCCAGTTTGATAATTAACAACAACCTCATGTTTGGTTGTGATAATTCTGATCCAATGAAGAAATGGTTTCCAGTTTTCCGTTGTGTAACTAGAAGGAAACTATATTTCATAAAACTACATACTGTAGCTGAATTTTAAATATTAATTATCTTCTGTAATTTTTTCAAGGCGTTATTAATGAAGTTTGTTATTTACTATATCCATTTGTAGCCTACAAACTTTTAAAGTGATTTTATGCTAAAATGCAAAAGTTCTTCTAATTGTACATCCAAGTAAGGTATATCCATAATTATGTTAGGAGGATCTGAATGGAAACCAGTGGGTAATCCCCTGAATTGTCGACACATAGGTAAATCCAATGGATCCAGTTTACTTTAGTGAGGAGAAGCAGTAGAACTTTGGCCAATGTGTATTTTTCAGCGACAGAGTAAAAACATTTCTCCCATCTTTTCCTGGTTTCCCTTTCTCTGGATCTGAAAAGTGTAAAACCAGCCTTGAAAAACCAGAAATGCTGCCTTTCCTTAGAATCAAACTGCCTAAAGGAAATACTTGTTTTTACAAGAGTTGTGTTTGAAGGGCAGATAAAGAGATAGTTCTTTAGCATAACAATGTTTCTCCGGAACCAATTATTTTTAAAGACAGCTTTATTTTCAGAACTGCAGAACTATAGCCAAACCCCAAAACCACCCAAAAGAAATCATTTGAATCTAAATTATTGACTTCAGTTCACTTACGGATTCCATAGGTCTCCATTAGTTGGGACTAGGATTTAGGCCAACATCAAAAACCTATGTCAAATTCCTTTTGTGTGCAGAATCAAAGTAAAGAAGAGTGAAAATTACATTGTAATTGTGCTGACAGCATACCTTCCAGCTATCCTAATTTGACAGGGGCATTCCTGAGTAATCCTCTGTTATCCCGCTTTTCAGCTGCTTTTGAAATGCCCCAGTTTCTGCTCCTGCTTTCATTCTTTCTGCTCAAATTGCTTCAACTGCTGCAAACTAAAGTCAGAATGCCAAAGTAATGGAAATCTGCACTTTATTAACTCAGCAAGAGAAGGAGTAGAGTAGAGAATAGCATAAAAGGGTCTTCATCCAGAGGGTTGGACCAGTTTATAAAACTCTGGCTGTTGAAAGTAGATATCATAGGTCGTCAGGCATGGGCTGTAAGCATTAGCCCACTTATTTATTTATTAGTTGCAATTACACTCCGTTTTTCCTGACAAGTAAGTCATGCCAGTGTAAAGGGGCTCCCTTCCTAGTTTGTTAAATTGAGATTCTGAGTGGCCCACAACTGAGATTATGACTTATTGTTGTTATTAACTTGCTAATATAACCTGCTTTTAAAAAACATTAAAAACCTATTAATATACACTAAACTCTACACAACAGCCTGGCTTGACCTTAAAACCTTTCTTCTTTAAATGCCTGCTACCAAAAGAACATCAGGAAGGGGACTCTTCTGGTCTCCCTGGGCACATTTATTTAGACTCTCCAGTTGCCTATGCCTTAATTGTGAAAAAAGCAGTCTGACCTGGTAGGGACCATGGAATCATAGGAGATAGCACAGAAATTGGAAAAATATTTTTCAACATTATACTTCCAAGAATTCCCAGCCAGCAAACCTGATAGACAAGAGCAATTGCAGAAAGCTATTCTTCAGTTGGAAAGCATGGGATGAAATTATGTAATGATAACTGGCACAGATTATAAATGTTGAGTAATATATTCAGAGAGCCTATTACAAAATTCTGTTTGAGCTCTTGTGAAACTAGCTGACTGAAGAGGCCATGTCCTCTGATGGAACCTGATAGTTCTTCCTCTCTGCTTGGTCTCCGTCTCTATCTTCCTTGACAAGTTTGCTTTGTTGGATTCCTACAAAATCCACTCATTCTTGCTTCCTAATTGCACCTTTTAATGTATTACTAAAAGGAACTGCATTTTACAAGGCTTTGTCACACATTAGTATAATCATGTAACTAGTATAATCATGTAACTCTTCAGGCTAGTAAAATCAGATAAACTGGATAATTTGCTACCAAAGCCAGGTGAATTTCCGCAGAGCTTGGAGGGTTTCCAAATGGTGAAATAAAAAGGATGTTATTGTTAGCATTGGACTAGCATTAAAGGCTTGGTAACCCATGCGTAGAGAGGAAAGGGAAGGAGCCCACAAAGTAGGTGGATCAGTGCACAGTAGTGATATGATGCATGCTGCCAAAAACACTGCCAACTAGACCGATGAAGATTAAAGGAGGACTGGGAGTGTAAAAACACTTTGTAGAAAGAAGCTTCACTGCCACTTTGTTAACCAAGGTATGGCTGTATTACAGAAGCATTCTGCCTCTATCACTTGAAGCAGAAGACTCCTGATGAGAGCTTTACCTTTCCACACCATTAGCAATAGTCATACTGACTTTAACCTAAATCCAATTGCTCGAATGTGGGAATCATGTAGTCTTCCAAATAGTATTGAACTGAAATTTCATACCAACATCTGAAGAGCCATGCCATTCTTACCCCAATCTAGGCCATGTCTGAGATTCCTGATATTTTTGCTGTGAAACATCTTAGGTCTAAGAGGTTCTCCTTTCCCTAACTTTGTGAATCATACTTCCCCTTTCTCCTCTTGTCTTCTGTCTGGTTACTGCAAGATTCCACCCCCACCCCCCCAAAAAAACCCAATCTCTTTCTTCAGCTTGATTTTTGTGACTTTGTTCAGTCTAGTTCCATGATTAAATCACACCATTATGCAAACTACACATAACAGTGTTTGCACAAGAAGCACAGATGTGTAAGTTTGGTCTCAAAAATGGAAACTAAGAAAAAGGAAGCTGGTGGACATGTTGAACTGTTTTTTGTTTTG
Organism: Anolis carolinensis; assembly: GCF_035594765.1. Lineage (NCBI taxonomy): Eukaryota > Metazoa > Chordata > Lepidosauria > Squamata > Anolidae > Anolis > Anolis carolinensis. The sequence goes on from NC_085841.1 coordinate 347,498,210, forward strand.
TGAACCTATTCCTTCGCTTTCAGAGTTATTTTTGCCTCTGGTGTCTAATTTTCTGTTAAAGAAGTAATGCCCAGGAATACAGCTGACCCTCCATATCCATGGATTCTGTATCCATAGATTGAACCACCCACAACTTGAAAACATTTTAAAAACTTCCCAAAAGGAAACCTTCCTTTTGCCATTTAATATAAGAGACAACATTTTACTACTCCGTTGTATATAATTGGACTTTAGCATCTATTGATTTTGCTTTCTATGGGCCCCCCCCAACACCAAATTGCAACAGATCCCAATACTGTACATCTACATTATTCACTGAAATATATCTGGGAATTGTGAACAGAAGGGTGCATTTGTACTCTTGTGCTGATTTCCCATAGGCATCTGGATGGCCACTGTGTGAATAGTGTTGGAAAAGACAGGCTTTTGATCTATCCTGTAGAAGTCTTTTCCTATTCTGTATCTCAAGGGTATTTCCTTATCTGTACCCATGGATGTTACTCAACATGTATAGTCTTATCTAATACAGAGGCATTCAGTCGACTTTCATTGTTTGCAAGGAAATGAGTACAATGTCTTGCAAGGGTCCTTGAAGCCCTATAATTATACAATAGGCATATATTTTAATAGGTGCAATAACATCAAATCTGTTGTTATTTTGGATAATGGTATGGTCGGCGAGCTGCAGAGATTTGTCAGAGTATTTGCAGCGCAGCAGTAGTTGGATGGAAGCAGTGGAGCGCAGAACGAAGAGACACTCAGAGACGTTGGTAAAACTATTTACAAAGTTTTACTGTATGCAGCAGTAATCAACACAAACAGACTTGCAGACAACAGACGAACACAGGACTGTTCTGTTCTCCAACAGAACTTGACTCAAACTCTAGACAGACAGAACTCAACTGAACTGACGCAATAGTTATGCACAAACACTTGTATCTGGATACTCCCTAGTTCCAGCCAAACATCAAGGTCATCATAGCTTCTTGGCAATTAACTCTTTCCACACTATGGTACATTCTGGATGATGCAATCAGTTGCAATACAAGCATGGCACAAATTGCATTTAAACGCTATCAATACACAAATCCCACATTAACAAGACTGACCATTTCTATCTATCTGTCTGTCTGTCTGTCTCTTCGTTCTATACAACCTTATTTCCATGTCTCTCTGTCTCTGTGATCTTGTTCACATTCACTTTCATTAATAGGATTGTGAATTATGCACACAGGTATGTGGGCCGTACTTCTTTCTGGAGGCTCTGCTGGAGTGCTGGCCTGGGGCGCAGCAACCCCCATGGACGTCCTTAAATCCAGGATGCAAGCAGATGGTGAGGGGCAACGTAAATATTCAGGACTAATGCACTGTGCCCGGGATAGTGTAAGGAAAGAAGGCCTGAGAGTGCTTTTCAAAGGCCTTGGACTGAACTCGCTCCGTGCCTTCCCTGCAAACATGGTGATTTTCTTTACTTACGAAGCTGTCCTTCGGCTTGGAGAACGTTTACTGAAATAAATGGAGTTAACACTCTATAAATATCAAAAGTGGTTGTTATTTCCTCTTGGAATGAGATTGATCAAGATGCTCAAGTAATTTCTTTTCAAAAAACATGTCCATGTCATGAGAAATTGTTTGTGTGCCTGAGAATAAACAAGATGTCTATCAAATCCTTCCCCACAATTATCTGCCTCTGTTTGATGCAGACAGGTTAATTGCAGGTTGCAATGTCCCTGGTGTATGGCAGGAAATGAAAATGGTAGCTTCCAGACCACTAGTGTTGCTGCAGATGCTGTTAGGAGGTTTAATCTCACCCCAGAAAGTGACTTTCTCAAGCTATGGATACATTTGGGCAGGAAGTAGTCAACCAGGGAGAACTTTGTGGCTTACATAGTGCATGTAGAGTTGCTAGTTCAGAATTGTTCCAGACTCTGAGGTTTCCAGCTCAGGACTCAAGGCCAACCAGTTGCTTACAGGTTGACATTCAAACACACACACATACACACACATATAGAACATATTTATGGTTCCTGGCATTTGGCCTCCAGCCTACATAGTTGTAATTAACTAACATAATGACAACCGATCATGTTTTGTAATGCTAATTTCTTATTTGTTGGGAGTTAATATCTTTTGATAGGAGTTGCATTGAATTGCCTAACAAAATACCCACACTAGTGGATTTGAGTAGCTTGCTCCTGTGTGCCTTCAAGTCATTTCCAATTTATGGCGACCTTAACGTGAATGTATCATGAGTTTTTCTTGGCAATATTAGTTCAGAGGGGTTTGCCTTCGCCCTCTCAAGACTGAAAGACTGTGAATTACTCAAGGTCACCCAACAGGTTTCGATGGTCAAATGGGGATTCAAAGCCTGGTCTCTAGAGTCGTAATCCAATGATCAAACCAAGTTGGCTCTCGCAGCTAGACTTCTAAAAGTGGTATACTATAAACGTTCACAGAGAAGCAGAAATTATTGATGCTGAGACTTATACTGGAATGAAGATTTGTGTTTGAATCGTCGCTTTGAATTTGACCTACTCATCATCACTAAAACAACAAGAAATATTCTCCTGATAAGTACTCAGATCTCAAGGACACTTTGAAGAAAAAAGAAAACACATTTAAATTGCAACACTCCATGTCAAATGCTCAGCTTTCTAGAATACTGCAGCTTGCTGTGGAAAACTATTATATGAAAACAAGAATACCTTTCAGTTTACATTGTTTCAAATTGAACAGTTAACTCAGTTCCCATTTAGATACGTCTTAAAGACTTCGCTGGGTTTTCTAGATTGTATTTTTTTCCTCCTCAGCATTTGTTGATCTTCCTAAACTAAGGGATATGGTTGCTCCTTTATTTGTGTTATTTCCAAAACAGTGGTGAGCTTGTTGTGTGAAGCGAGTACAGGTTGAGTATTCCTTATCCAAAACACTTGGGATCAGAAGTGTTTTGGATTTTGGAATACCTGCATTTGCATACACATACATAATATGCTATCAGGCCCACATCAAAACATGAAATTTATTTATGTTTCATGTACACTTTATACATGTAGGTTCTAGGTAATTTTATACAATATTCTTAATTATTTTGTGCCTGAACCATCAGAAAAAAAGTGTCATTACATCAGGTACCCACATGGACAATTTTGAGCTTTGAAATATTTTGGATTTTAGAATCCTGGATAAGGATGTTCAACCAGTATCTCATGGAGAACCAAGCTATTTAGCCAGACAACGTTGAACTAATGGAATAAGTGCACTTGAAGTAGCAGATCAATAGCTGTAGCGACTGCTTCACAAACATAGCTCAGAATGACTATAAGCATCTTCAAAACAATTGCCAGCTGCTTCTATTCATCAGCACTTACATAGCTATTTTAGGAAGGTTCTTCAATAAAATGAATACATATACAAAAATGTATAACCTTACATAATAGGCAACAATGGCAAAGGCAATCAGTTCTGCAAGCTCTCTCAGTTTTTATTGTATGTGATTTTAGTTTGTACAGCCCTTATGCATCATCCACAAAGAATTCCTTTTACATCGGTATGACTAAGTTGCCCTACAAGATGTCTGAGTAGGGTTGGCTTCTCTGTCACCCTTCTCACTTGGCTCTTTTGAAAACAATTTTTTTTAATCTCAACAGTTGTACTGTGGTACAAAGACGAAAAGAAAAGCTCCTGAACCAGTTTCATTTGACATCATGATTCATTTCATCAACTCGTGGCAGGTTACAAGATTGTAATTGCAAAATTCTAGCCACAGAAATCTTTGTCAAACATCATGTTTATACTTGTTTGCTAAAAGCATGGAAGTAGCACAGTGGCAGAGTGCGCTGTAATTGCATGTCATGTAGGATAGGTGCAATATTATCTGTCCTTCAAATCTGCATGTGATAAGTTCATGAGTATTAGTGTGCTGAATTAGATAAGTTCAATTTGGTTTGGACATCTAACAGCCACTATTTAAGTGTATTAGGATGCTTAACAGTAAGGCCATGTCTTTTGTGAAGCATTGTTACATGGCCGGCACATTCGATCATCCCAACTTAGTGAAAATTGAAGCTTACAAACTTGAGGCATGTAACCAAGTACGAGGGCTATCCAGAAAGTACATTACATTTTGGAATTAAAAATGAACAAAGTATAGGAGAAAACATTTACCATATGCAGTTGAAAGCCACACCCAAATACCACATCTCATGTAGTTGCCATTCAAATCTAGGCACTTATCATAGCGATAAATGAGCTTGGAAACTCCTTCCCCACTAAATTCTGCCGCCTCCGTCGTCAACCACTTGTTTCCAACAATGGGGGCGTGGCTAGCAACGCAGCGTTTTGGCGATGCTGCGCAGCTGCGGGGAGGGGGAAGGGAGAAGAGTTGATGACGGAGGCGGCAGAATTTAGTGGGGAAGGAGTTTCCAAGCTCATTTATCGCTATGATAAGTGCCTAGATTTGAATGGCAACTACGTGAGATGTGGTATTTGGGTGTGGCTTTCAACTGCATATGGTAAATGTTTTCTCCTATATTTTGTTCATTTTTAATTCCAAAACGTAATGTACTTTCCGGATAACCCTCGTACATAAACGGCAATTCTTATGAATCAGTAGAGAGAGAAAGAGTGAAAGGTATAGGACCTGAATTCTAATCTGTGGAAAGCCTGAATAGTGGATGGGACAGATGAATTAATTATCACTTTGAACATAATAACAAAGCTAAGTTCAGTATTACACAACAGATTCTTAGGTTGCAAAGCACAATTCATCAGTAAGTGATAGCTTTCTAGACAGTAAAATACAGCACAGTATTATGCAATAGCTTCTCAGGTTTTCAGTGACCTCTTTTCTGTTATACCAATCAAAGAAAAGAACAAACCAAAACTGTGTAGGAGCTCCTGCAGGCTTAGTTTGGTCTGTGAAGTGTACATTCTCTGACTCCTGCATAGGGGTTTTATGAAAATAAACACAGATCCTTCTCGACTTGGGGAGGGGAACAGAAATCACCCCATAACTATATGGATGTTAAGCAACAAACCAGTCAGGTCTGTCCCATGGAGTCTAAATCTCTGAGGCCAAACAAAGGAATGCAGGACTTTAACCAGTATTAAAGTTCTGTGGAATACTACTGGGCTATACAACACTTTCCCCAGATGCTCAAATTTGACATCCAATGGATGTTAAGCGATTTAAGAAGCCATGTTATCCTACTGAGTCAAACTACTGACATATCTATTTTAGTATTGTCCACTTTGGCCGATGGTATCTACACCTAAGTTTCAGGATGTCCTCCTAGAGCAGTCCGAAGACCTCTTTTATCCCCTGGTCTCAGTACTAACTAGGCCAAATCTTGCTTAGCTTCCAAAAACATATGGGTTCCAATGTGTTAAAACTGGATTGCACCTGCTTATCCTGCCAATGTACCTGTCGCCCATAGGGCCTATATACAAAGGCCAATGTATATGTACAACCCATGTGATCGTCCCACTGGTGTTTGGTGGTATACAGATTATTCCTTTAATACGTAGATACACTGGGCTCTGTGTAAATCTTAAGGAAAAGGACCAAAATAGGCACTGGCAACTTGTTGTACTTCCCTGTGGTTAGACTTCATCTCCTAGACAGTACAGTCAACAGTGAGGAAAGATGGAGAGAAACTGGTCAAAAACACAATCCTCATCACTAGATGCATACACAGTATTTATATCTATAACAAGTCCAACTCAATGTACTTCAATGAATTTGACAACGTAGAGCACCAAACTACTCTGTTGCATTCAGTGTGAGCAACAAACTTATTTTTGAATGAAAAGCAGGAAAGAGTTGTCAGAGTTAAAACTGAGTATCAGCTGAAATTCAATTTTTATGCAACCTTTCATATGTAATGAATTCTATGATTGAGTTTGAGGCTCTTTTAGTAGGTTACTTGCTGTCTTCAATTATGTACATGGATTTGGTACAACTGGAAATAGTAAAGACAGAGATGAAACTGAAAGGTACAATTCAGCTGCATTTTCTTTAATTGCTTGAATAGAGAGCAATTCTATTCTCTTCCATCACATGTAGGTCACAATTGTTGTTTCTCTAGTTTATGAGCATAGAAACTCTGAGCAGCAAATACATAAATTAATATAGATTTTCAAAGTCATTTTCAAATTGCTGATCAGAACGTATTTACAATTACGTTAAACGTACCATTTAAATGCATAAATTACCATTTCTGGCCTGTTCAAATATTATTATATTAATGGCACTGGATGTCTGCCATATATGTATTCTGTAATCCGCACTTAGTCCCCTCAGGGAGATAAAGTGGGATATAAATAAAATATATTATTACTATTAGAATATGGCACCTTGGGGCTAGATGCTTGCTATTACATTCCAAAGGCAATATGGAAGACCTGCCATTTAGAATACTGACCTACTTCATCATGTTGTGCATACATCTCATAAATCCCATTCTGTTTAAATAAAACTGGGGAAGATGTGCTCTGCTGAACTGTGTATTCAGGTCAACTCTAATTCTTATTGCTTAATACAAAATAATAGGCAAATTTATGGTATCTGCCATTTTATTTATTCAACAAAATACGTCATCTCTAGGCATTTTCTAAATCCTCCAATGCAACTCCATGATATTCTGGGGTAGTTCTTTAGTTCAATGCAAAGCCCAGGGAACACATCCCCTACAGATTTGAGAGTGAGAAGGTTGTACTGACAACATCTCAACTTCTCATGCTGCTCAGGGTAAAATAGTACTTTGTAAAACCCCAGAATCTACTATCCTACTCAACATATCCAGCATACATCTTAGAAAAGTATTGCTCAGAAAAATATTTATCTGATAACTGTTTTATGCTTTTAACAGTAAAACAAATGTATTTATGAATACTTTTGTGAAACATGCAAATATATCACGACTTGGGAGACCGTGATACCATACAGTTAAGAACTTTTTAATCTAAAAAAAAAAAAAGAGGAACAAGAGCAAACTGGACCAAAGATATAAGCTTATCTTTAAAGCAGGACCCCTTAGTGGGTATAAAAGCATGCTAACAGAGATCTCAAGGCTGTAACACCTGGCATTGCACATAAATCTTTATTGATGTAACATTATCATTTTTTCTAATCACACATTCTATGAAGCTTCTGTTGATGAGTAGTCTGCTCTTGAATGATTTTTCTAGGTGACCTAATTATCCTGGGAACTTATGATAGTTCAATCAAGTCTGCAATTGTGGCTGGTTCTTTCAGATTAATAAACAATGCTTTCCCAAACAGTTGCTGACACATATGGAGTAATTTTTTTGAAGAAACATTGACTTCAGCCGAGACGTCATCACAGACAGGTGACATATACAGTAGGGCATGATAGCATCGACCCACTGGATTCTGAATCTATTGATAAATTAACATGCACCTGTAGGATTAAAAATCAAACGCCAGCTTCCGTGGAGTCATGAATTCCTTCACCATTTCATCTGTGATCTGCTTTCGCCTTTGTTGGTGAGCTGCAATCAATGGCTGAAGCGTTTCAATCAGCATCTTTTTGAGTTCTCCTGTTAGTAGTGCTCCACTTGTATAAGCCTGACAAGAGAACATAGTGGTCACTATCTACTAACTTTGAGAAGGAAGCACTCAGGAGAGTCTCTTGACCATGTACATCTACACGTAAAATACTCTGCCTTTGTTATTGAGAAACAGCTGTCCTTAGTATGAACTTAACTGCAATAGAATGCGATATTTTAGACATAAGAGATTTGATTTGGTGACTCATGCAGTGTTTCTCATACCGAGGAACAGTTAGCTACCAAAGATTAGATACTTTTTTACTTTACACTATCATACTGTGTTCAGATTTGATAAAGAGAAAATGATGGCCTCTTCCCATGAGTGACACTTATGGGTGAATTGCCTTAGTGAGTCCCTAGTTTTGCTGGGGAATGTGCACACTTGTCTTTTATTGCATACTAGAAAGTTTCCATGCACTACTTAAACTGTTAATAAAGTGCAAGAATGTTTGGACTACAAATAGTCACAGTCTTGGAGTGTGGTGGAGGCTCCTTCTTTGGAAGCTTTTAAACAAAGGCTGGATGGCCAGCTGTTGGGGGTACTTTGATTGTGATCGATTCTCCATAATTCTTTAGAGGCAGCTTTTAGTTCCTGTCTCTGCTACTATCTAATTCAATATTAGGTTATTTATCAGTGTGCTTTAACTTGTTATAGGGTATATGTGGCAAATGCAAATAGTTTTCTATACAAATTATTGTTTTTAATCTTTGTATAGCAGGTCCTCCATCTTTGTGGGGATTATGGGCGAATGATCTCCATAAAAGTGGAAAAAAACACAAAACAGCAACAACCAAAAAGCCCACTATTTTTTTTTACTTGAAAATACACATACCTAGTCATATCTAGACCCTCCAGCGCAAACTTATAGTTAAGCTCTGGCAGAAGTTGTGTAATTTTCAATGGTACATATCCCCAACATTTGCTTGTTTGTTTTATTATGATTTATTTCTTGAATAAACATTATTTATTAAAAAAGAATGTATTAATCAAACCCACAAAAGATAAACCTATAAATATGAACTATGTATATATGCTATACACACAGGTATATGTATATTCTTTATGTAAAGTTTTAGAATTTTTAGATGTGAATTGATGGGTCCCATATCTTTTCCTCCAATTGCTCTGATACTTCCGTTCTCATTATTTCATGCAGTTTACACACACATACATTTCAATGGATTTGGACTCAAAAGGGGAAGACATCAATGAACAAGAAGAGAAAAATACAATCACAGAGTGAAAACTGCAAGTAATGATTGACTGAATATTTTATCAGAATGGTTAAGCAGCATTGGCAGAAGGCAAAAATAATTACCTGTTTAATTTGTTCCAATTTCTCATCATCTTCAAGGAAGAAGGAGAGATACATGTAAGACACATCTACTTCACAATTGCCTCCATATTTCCTGTGCTCTTCAATAGTATCTTTGCCACCAGAGAAGGCATGCTTATTGATCTGAAAGAAGACAAAGAAATGTCATCATGTCATAAACAATTATACCTCAGGTGTCGACAATTTGAGGCAGTTTATCTTTTGTTTGTGGGTGGTTTATGATACTTTACAAACAAGTTACTAAAATGCATAGATGAAGTAAAATGTAACTTGTAAAAGTAGTCAGATGCAACTGCCATTGAGTAACTCTTAAAATCAATGGAGCAATGAATCCATAGTTCAAGTGTAACTTCATATGGAGGTTGCCTACATATCAATTGTAGTGTCACTCGCATAATCTAGCATATAATATGTCACAATTATGCAGAATAATTAAAAAAGAAAATTGTAATAGCTTTCAAATGCTTTATGTTAGATTTTTTTCCTGCTTTTATAATGCTCTTTCATATTGTGATATACTGTTAGTTTTATTGCAGTTCTGCAAAACAGTTGTTGAAGGACAGAGGTATAATCCAATTAAGCGGAATGAAAAGAAATAAATTATGTGTACTTTTCATGTGTTTCCAGGAAGTGAACTAGAAGTCCAATCATTTACTGTTTGAAAAAAGCAGCATAGGTCTAAAAGGATGGACCCCCCCCCCCCCCCAAATACAATTAAAATATATCAAGACGGTCCAGACAATGGGAGGAGAGATGTACTACCCTCCAGGGTCCGATGGGAAACCAATGGAGTTCTCTAAAGACTAGTGGTTTATCTACCCTGGAATAAATATGGAATTAACCTCCATATCAGTCCCTAGTAATAAAATATGAAAATATTTTCCCCAAAATGAATTGTTTTATTAATCACAATGTTATACTTGGAGGGGGACTAATGCAGGGTCAAATACTTAAGATGTAGTCAGCAGTATGCAAAATAACATGGATTAATTTTGTAGGCTTCCTATGACTTGCTCTCATTTGAATTCAGAACCTAAGCTAAGTTGGGCTTGGGTATATTTGGGTGGGAGACCATCAGAAAATACCAGGGGTCTTCCAGGGAGGGCTCAGAAAGAATCCTGCCAGAAACCTTACATATATGCCATCGAAGCTGAAAATATTGAGCTGGCTGAATCAATGTTCTGACTCAGTGCAGGGCACATCTTCCAGTGTTTCAGTGTGAGATTTTTCACTACATGCTTGAGCATCATGTTTTGTCCTGTTAAACCTTGGTTTTGTTTTGCAGCTAGTTCTTCGCCCAGATACCACAATGCACACACACACACATTACAGAATCCTGGAAACAATCATGCCCAATCCCCTTCAAGGCACGCAGGCTTCACGCTCAAACACAATGCTCAAAACATGGTCCAAGAGGAGGGTCAATGGAAGCATTCACAATGAAGCTGATTGGGATCTCAGGCTGTAAGAGCTTGCCTAGCAACTGTCAGTACACAACACGTGATCAGGGAGAGGCAGGTTGGTTTGGCTTGATTTACATCACAAGATATCAACATCCCAAACCATGGAAACATACCATATATACTTTTAGCAAAGAGTGATAACACCAGCCTAACATTTAAGTTAGCTCCTGATCTGTGCCAGGTGATCAAACAGGATGTTTAGTACATTAGAAATTATTGTAAGTTTAGCAGGTAATAATCACTTGGTTAGAGCTGAATGCATGTGGACCACTTCCATTTAGACTGCTGTTTTAGATATTTCTTAGTATGTCTTAGAATGATATTTCCCCCCTAATATTTTGACAATAAAAAACAAAAAGAATGCATAAACATAGACATGCTTAGACGATGATTGCTTAACAAACATACATCTCTACCTATAAAACTACCAACATATACATAAATTAGTTTTGAACATGGATTTCCAGCTTTTCTCTTCTCTTTTAGAATGATGTTTTGATACAAATTGTACAAGGAACCTAATATGACAGGGGACTGTTCCAACAAAAGGCCAATAAAATTAAGAAATGTGTCACAAAACCAAGGTGAAATTAAAAAGAATGTTTGCATTAAGAGTGTTGTCATTACCTTGGTTTTAATTTGCTTGGGTGTATCAGTAAGAAAAATAGAGGAATTGGGGTCGCTAGCACTCATTTTTGTCTGTGCTCCCTGCAGGGCTGGAAAGAAGACGGAATGGAGCAATGCCGGCTTGGGATAGCCAATCCGAGGGGCCACATCCCTTGTCATTCTGAAATATGGATCCTAAAAACAACAACAACAACAACAATCAGGAATGGGCTTGTGGGAAAGTGAACACAAACAACTTTGGATCACTTAGTTCAGCGCCTCTGTCTGCAAGGTTTCACAGAAGTGTATGGTTGCTAATATCAATGATCTAACCTTTGAAACACTTTCTTAAAGATCACTGCAAAGTGAATGAGTAACAGGAAGCGAAGACATCGTGTACTCTGGAGGGAGAAGCCAAATTCTATGTCACGAAAATGGATGGCTTGGCTTAACTGTCAATTACTGTTCTTATTTTCAAGATGTTAAATTCCACATTATTAGAATTCGGACTATGATCCTAAAATGATAGAATAGTAGTTAAGGAAATAATTTCTTTCCAATCTTTTCTTTCCAGTAATTTCTGCTCTCAGAAAACTCTCTGGGTGCTGTAGTTCAACATCTTGAATAATATGGGAGGGCAGAGCAAACAGAAAACAAAAATCACAATACAATTAGACATAAAACGTAAGTTAAAAGTTTAAGGAAGTTCAAAGAAGGAATCCCCTGTCCCCCGTCCCCCTTTCCTCCCCACAACCAGTCCCCTATACCCATTCATTCTGCATATTTTAGGAGGAGTACCTCCAAAAAAGTTTTTTGGGGAACCACAGCCAATTATAGGATGGAATCAGGATAGGAAACCTCACTTCCATGAACTTGGTTTCTTATCTACAAAATGAAACCTATATATTCTGAGTATAAATAGAGATATACAGAATATACCTAGCTTTGGTATTTATAATACTCTTGTTTTAACTGGAGAAACATAAAATATTTTTTTTAGAAAAAATGCTCTGTACCTGATCAATTGCACACGGGATCAGACACTGAATGTCATCTCTGTTGTTGAAGATATGTGGAAACGATGAGCTAAAGGATGGAGCTGCTTGAATAGCAGGAAAACTGATTTTACCTAAAAGGGCACAAAAGAGTCACTTAGAGGGGATTTTTATATTTTTCCCTTCCCTTTTATTCCTTTAAAAATTACCCAACCTAGCTTAATACTACTGGTCTAATACTGTTCTCAGATGTCTAGTAACAGATTGAAGTTGAATTGAATTGGGTCCCATAACAGAAGAAAAGCATGATAAAATTAATTAATAAATTAAATGTCACACCTGCGGTGTGTTAGATGTAATCCAAGGGCTCCTCAGAGTATGTGATAGGCAGTGCATAAATTTACAAAAACTATACCTAGGATTGCAGTATCAACCTTTGAAAACTAGCAGCAGTTTATTTCTGATACTGCTGAATTTAGAAAGCTAAAATTTAATCACATTTATTTATTCATTTATTAATATTTTATCTCACATTTCTTCTAAGAAGGCTATGAAATAAGTCAAAAGTACATGAGCAGTCAAAAGTCACGCAGAAAGCTTCATTTTTACATACTAGTTTTATTTACATCCAATAACTTCAGGGAATGCATGTTCTCCCCCACACTTTATGTTCAAAACAATAATGTGGGGTAGATCTGGCCACAAAAGTGTGACTGCCTAAAGGTCACCATAGGCTTCAATGGAGTCAAGAACTTAGATCCTGGTGTGTTCCTTTTCTTTTTATATAGATTGACTAAGGGTGCATCTATACTGTAGAACCAATGTAGTCTGATACCGCTTTAATCGCTATGGCTCAATGCTATGGAATCCGGAGAGTTGAAGTATTACATGGTCTTTAGCCTTCTCTGTCAATTAATGCTGGTACCTCATCAATCTACAACTTCCAGGATTCTATAGCATTGAGCCATCGTGGTTAAAATAATGTCAAACTGAATTAAATCTACAGTGTAGATGTAACTTTAGTCCAACAACACTGTGCTAGTTCTCTGATACAATTTGACCCAGTATGCTTACTGGATTCTTCTTTCCACTCATTTTTATTCATGAGTCACTTGAGAAGCCTCGGGAACTCACCTATGCAGTCACTGTCTGTAAAACCAAAGATTCCTTTCACCTGGTTGAACGTAACATGCTTCTGGACTTTAACAATGTTCTTGTAGAATCCTGGGCTCAACCTGGGAACAAAAGCAAGTGGCCAGAGAAACGAGGAGTCAGAACTGAAGTTTGGAGCAGGAGAAAAATGTGCTGCTAGAGATTTCTGACAAATAAATACTGCAACTCAACTCCTGAGCAGCAAGGACTTTTGACATCCTGTATGCGGAATAAAAGGCTTAAAGGAAACTCAAAGACATTTTATTATGTTTTTTCATAAGTTCTCTAAACATTATTTGTAAATGCATAACTTCATTACAAAGGCAAGACCAAGTACATGAAATGCCCAATGTGTTCCTAGACTTTAATTTAACAACACAGAGAAGTAAAACCACACTTCTTCTTGTGTCACCTTGATATAACAATAGCCATAAAGATCACAGTGATAAGATTATGGAAACTTGCTTACAACAGCTCAGATGCTAGTTACAAACAAGCAGAGAACAAAATATATTACATGTCAGTTGCAAAGCAAACTATCTTTAAAAAAGAATAGACATTAACATTTGTAATTCATAATTAATCTATTACCAATTAAAAGTCGGAATAAATGTGCAAGGGAAGCTGATTTATATAACTGCGCCTTTCTTATCTGCGCCTTTCACAGAAACACATTAAACTGCTTTCTACAAATTGGGACCCTGTAGCTCAGGATTTCCTGCATCAATATCATTCAACAGGGTGTTTAGACAGCACTTCCCATTATCATCAACCATTGTCCATGTTGTCTTTGACTTTTGATACTGGTAGCAGCTCTGTACCATGTGAGGCAAATATGGCTGAAAACTGAATATGCAATTGAACAAATTTGCATGTGATGTATGTACTTTATATCATTAAGCTATGGATAGAGAATGGAAAAGTTGGGGATTTTGTGAATCATAGGCCTGTATTTGGTTGTCAATACTGACTAGAGTAGACCCATTAAATCAAAGATTTACTTTAAAAAAAGGTAAAGGTTTTTCCCTGATGATAAGTCCAGTCGTGACTGACTCTGGGGGTTGGTGCTCATCTCCATTTCTAAGCCGAAGAGCCGGCGTTGTCCATAGACACCTCCAAGGTCATGTGGCCGGCATGACTGCATGGAAAGCTGTTACCTTCCCGCCGGAGCGGTACCTATTGATCTACTCACATTTGCATGTTTTCGAACTGCTAGGTTGGCAGGAGCTGGGGCTAACAGCGGGCACACATTCCACTCCCGGGATTTGAACCTGGCACCTTTTGGTCCGCAAGTTCAGCAGCTCAGCGCTTTAGCACACTTTGCCCCCAGGGGCCCCTATGTGTTGAGTAATCCATCAACAATTCATTGAGTAGGATGCCATCCATTAAACCACCATATAATTATGACAGTTCACTCCTATTTTAACTGCATGGCTTAATCCATGGAATCCTGGGATCTTTAGTCTAATAACCCATAACTAGAATTCTCTCCATCAAGCTCCATTGCACTTCATCACTTTGAGCTAAAATATTATAAATGCCAGTTTTCCATAAGACATAGCTACTGCTGTTAAAGTAATATCAAACTGCAATACTTGTGTAGTGTAGATTCAATCACAGTTACTTCAAATAACATTTCCAAGTCCCTTTATGGCTCTTTCCCTCTTCCATGATTTTTTTTAGAGCTGGCCTCTGTTAATACGGATTTACAATGTCCATCCTCTCTCTAGATTGTTGATGTTGTTATGTGCTTTCAAGTCATTTAGACTTATGGCGGAACAAATGAGTTCCTATTACAGGGTTTTCTTGGTAAGATTTGTTCAGAAGTTTGTTGAGAGAATGTAATTTGCCAAAGATCAGTGCTTGGGATTCATGGCTGAGCAGGGTTTTGAACTATGGTCCCCAAAGTTATAGTCTAATGCTCGAATCTACACCATGCCATCTCCCTGATTACAATTAAGATAAAACAATGACGGAGGTGACCATATGTCACTCGCCATGGCTTATTCTCAGATTAGAGAAATGTAATTAGAAAAAAGGGATACTGTTAGGAAGTGGAGCCACACATGAAAAGAGTTCTATTTTATATCTCTGAGGCTGCAATCGCTTGATGTTCAAAAGCCCTAGAAAACCAAAGGCGACTTTTCCAGTGGCTAGCCAGACAATTAGTTTGGTTTATCAGTTCACAATCAGTTTGCCTTTTGATAAATTGCTATTTCTTCTGAATCTGAAATAACCTCAAGGGGTTGCTGTATCCTTGCACCCTCTGCTGGAATTTAAAATAATAACTAATCAGGATCAAAATGCCTGTGGTTCTCTTAAGACTCAACAGAGACAAGCTGGAACTATCAATAGCAAAATAATTGTTCTCTAATAAATTTCTCTCCCCCCCCCCCACCTCCTACACTTCTTACCACAATAAAGCTAATTTTACAGATACAACTGCCTTACTACTCATTGCCTGTTCTGAAACAATTTGGTAAGAAAAGCCCCTCAAACTGTGTTTACATTCATGGAGGGCTCCAGATCACAGAAAATAGAAGACTTTTGATCATGTAGTTTCAAAGAAATCTTAGAACCTTACCCCAAATAATGGAGATCTGAAAAGATGAAGGTTTTGTTGATATCAAATCCACAGGCTATAACATCCTTGATGTTTTCTATAGCGTACTGGTATGCTTTCTCAATTGTAAGATCTTTCCAGAGATACTTTTCATCGTCCGTCAACTGGATAACTAAGGGAACATTAAACACGTCTTGTAACCACCTGGGTAAATAAAAGAAACAGTTCAAGTTAAGCATTTTACAGTGTATTCTGCTTAAACCATTAGCCAACATGGCTATCCACTGGAAATCCTATGATTCTGGTTAAAACTTTATTTCATGATTGTACTGGGAGCCTTTGGAGAAACATTTTCCCCATTGCAGAGACACTTATAGATTCTTTTACTTCTGTGCAGGACAGAGTATCAACAGGCAGGAAAGGGTAACATGATATGACACAGGACATATTTTAAAAGGAAGTCATGTACAGGCAATCCTTGATTTACAAATACGGCAATCCCTGACGTACAAACGACTATAGTTTAGAATGGGGGTGAGGTAACAGGAAGTGAGATAAATCTACCACTAGGAAGGGAAATTTACTCCTGGAAGAGTTATCATGGGTAAAAGGTGTCTCCACTGAAACCTTATCACTAATCCCTGTTTACACAAGAAACCAAAATTTTCAAAATCCAATTATCACAGGGGCAGAAAGTGAGGTGAAATCTTCTGAACAAAGGCACGGACAGCATTAACCCTTCCATATGCTATCCAAAGATAGATAGATTTGGCTGGAGTTCCACTTAAAATGTATCTATTCCAACTTACATGCAAATTCAACTTAAGAACAAACCTACAGAACTTATATTGTTCATAACTTGGGGACTGCCTGTAGTTGTTTGATTTTAGTGGTAGTTCTGCCTCTTGTCTTGGAAAACAATGAACAGAATCTAAAGGGTGCAGTCTATGGATGGATCTTCTGCCAGTGGAAACTGAAGATGTGGCAACCCTTCCTCCTTGCGGCAACCTCTTTTGCCCCATGATAAGCTGTGAAGGGCTGGGAAACCCTGGTTTTCAGGAGGTACAGAGCAAATGGGAGAGGAAGAACATAGTGTCACAATGGTGGTCAAGCACCAACATGATGGTGCTCTTTACTAGAGCTTTTAATCTATTTTAATCTATTTTAATTTTTATCAATATTTGTATGTATGCATTTTTATCCTTTACAATTTTATCTTGTAAATCGCCTAGAGCATCGTGGATGGAGGGCGATTAATAAGTAATTAAATGATGATGATGATGATGATGGTGGCTTTAGGTCAACACACTGCTCTTTCTTTTTTAAAAACACAAGGAAAATCAGCACCATCAAATGAAATGCCTCAGTGTGAACGGTTCTGTGGTTGAATTGTAATACTTTTACAGAGGTTTGAGGTATATGACCAAGTAAAAATGTAAAAAACACAACACAAGTGTTTTCCTGATAGAACATCTCTCCAGGCAATTGTAGGTTCTCCAGTGCAACTTTAATGGTCAGCTTCCACTGGAAGTTGATCACAGAATCACGATGAAGAATCTACAAATACCTAGAGAATATTTTTCTATTGGAATCTCTCAGTCTTTCAGCATGACTCTGTGGTTCAACGGAAGCTGACCAGAATTGCTCTGGAAAACCTAGAGATTCTTAGAAATAACGTATTGGTCAAATCTGCAAATAATAAAATCCATAAAAGTTAAATCTACAAATGTGGATGGCTGACTGTACTTTCATACTGAAGCATTATAAAACGTTTATCTCAACTTACTGATACATAGTGCCTTCGGCACTGATAACATCTAACTTTATTTTGTGTTTAATTTCTATCAGACAAAACTAGATGGGTGTCTTTCATTTCCCCCCGCAGAATATTGTTTTGTTTCAAGTATTTAATTAAGTATTTACTCAACATGTTAGTTCCACTTGTCTTACTCATTTGTTTTTTGTTTCATATTTATTCTTAGAGACATTAGGGCTATGGGGGAGAAAAATTGAATGGATATGCATGATACCAAATATCTGTTGTCATGTTATGCATCAAAAGTGCTTTGCTATATAAGAACTATTGGTACAAACTCCAAGGAAATCCATAGGACTGGTATAAACAACCTCTTGCATGATTTTAAGGAGGCCTTTGATCCCAGCCAATGTTTTTATTTGTGTGAAATCTTAGCAATGGGGTGTCCATTTAATCAGATCAAAGACTGGCACAGCTATATCATCTGTTTTGCATGTTCCATCATATCTTGAGCTCTTGAAATATGGATACAATCTAGAAGGGACAAAGTAGTACAGAGGGGTCCAGTTTCTGCTAAAAAAATAACTTCAAACTGTTTTCTCTTTTTAATCTACAAGCAAGATGCACAAACATTTCTAAGGCAACTCTTTGCTTTCTAATATGCTGGTTAAGTAGGCATCTGGAAATAACGAGTTGAATCTCACTGTTGGTTCAAATAATAGATTTTACACAAGTGTTTTACACAAGTGTTGACTGTCGAAGCTCCTATGGATTCAAAGAGTCTACTTGAGAATAAGAGTTGGATTTATGCTATTTTTTGCTTTCAACACCTTACTATTTTATGTTCCCTGTCCATCCTTATGCATATACGGTAGTCTCACTTATCCAACACTCACTTATCCAATGTTCTGGATTATCCAACACATTTTTGTAGTCGATGTTTTCAAAAAAATCATGATTTTTGGTGCTAAATTCATAAATACAGTAATTACTACATAGCATTATTTCGTATTGAACTACTTTTTCTGTCAAATTTGTTGTATAGCATGATGTTTTTGTGCTTAATTTGTAAAATCATAATCTAATTTGATGTTTAATAGGCTTTTCCTTAATCCCTCCTTATTATCCAACATATTTGCTTATCCAACATTCTGCCGGCCCGTTTATGTTGGATAAGTGAGACTCTACTGTATTTAAAAGATTGATAGGGAATCACTTTTAAGGCAGAAGCCCTGATGTCTCTATCAACAAAACTACTATAAGCAGACTTAATTGGGGAAGAGAGAAAAATGCCAGTTAACCAGAGGCACTTGAAGTGGCCAACTTCTGGTCAAAGGAAATTTAGTATAATGTCAACTTTTTTCTATACATTACAATTGTACAGTATTCACAATTCATTTCTGACATGATAAATAAACTCCACTCAGACAGCAACATTCCCTTAAATGCATTTCTGCATCATCCACTCTGACCACATCCCATTTCTGTTCTTGGAAGGTTCTTTTGTCTGATTTTGCATAGCTTCCTCTTTCAACCAATGTTCTCCTTTTCACTTTAGTTAGGGGCAGGGGTAGGGGTGGGGTCACTCATACCTCCAGAGATTTTTTTCCAAGCAGCAGGATGGGAAAAAGAAAGCCTTCTTCAGTCAAATTTCTTCTGATCTCAGAATCAAAGCCAAAGTCAGAACGTATAATATACTAAATTAATGATTTTGAAAAGAAATAACATGAAGCCAACTATCCTTACATTACTTACTTTGTAAAAATAAATGGGATAAGGTGACCAACATGCATTGCCTCAGATGAAGGACCTCTGCCCGTGTAAAGGTAAAATGGCTTCTTATTTTCATATGTGTCAAGAATTTGGTTCATATCTCTAGAGGAAAAAAAAACAACAACCATGGCAAGCTTTTCAAAATGAGTGCCAGAATAAATAAAAAGGGAAGAAAATAAATTAGAAAGATACAGTTCAGATCTTTTTGACATACACTTTAATGAAAACATTACTGAAATGGCATAGCATGCCTTCATAAAGTTTTGCTAAATAGGAGACATTTTGCCTTTGAAACAGAACACACTGCATAACAAATTATTTTATCCACAAAAAATGGCTGTTACTTTCTTCTACAGATATGTGTGCAGAATAATACAAAATAGAATAATAGAGTGTGAGAAAAGTTAGAACAGCTTTTGTTCATTCAGATTTTTAAAAATTACTAAAACATACCAACCTATGAGAAAAGAAAATGCCTCTGCGTAGGAAGTGATGTGGTTTTTGCCCTGTAATTCTCTCTATCCGATTGATGAGATCTTTATCAATTTTACTGCTTCCAAATCGAACTAAAAGAACAAAAAATTATGATAGACTATACACACTTCTAGATAAAGTGTACCATATAACTAACAATACATCATGGGCTGAATTCTGGCTCAATCACATTTGAACAAGGTCCAGTGAAATTATTAGGACAAACTGGTTATGATTAACAGGGCTGATATCAACTGGTCTCCTATGAGTATGACAATATCTGGATCCAACTGTGTGCAGGGATCATCTCCCCAAAAATTATATCCTGTAAACTCTGATATGCTGACAAATGTACAATAATTAAATCTATATTAATTCAGTTCCAAGCTCTTTACCTGATACTAAGCTATTTCACCTTCACATTTCAGTAAAAATTATCAAGACTTATAGAGTGATCTTTATTATTTAGAAGAAAATCCCATTTTTAGTGGGGTGCTGTTCCACAATTAGCATATTAATGATCACAGAAGCAAACATTTTCAACTTAAGTTTTCTATTATATCATCCTCTCTCCTCACTAAAACTCACTGTTCTATCAAATGTTATGGATCTAAAAGGAGACCAGAAACATAACACAGGCTTGTGACTGGATATTATTCCAATACTATCTGGACAGCCATAAGTTCTGCTACTTGAAAATGTTGTATTCAGATATAATCCTTGAGATTGAGCAGTACGTACCAATAAGTTTATCATAATCTACTCCTTTTGCGTTCGATGTTTGCACTGTCCAAGGGTCAACAAAATCGTCAACTTCAGCATCACCTGGACCATTACTGATGGGTGCAAAATCCATAGGAGGGGACCCTGCTTTATAATCTTCACCTGTTGCTGTTTTATAGCTCAGTTTTAAAGATAATAATAACTGAACTGCTGCATCAATTTCACCCTGATGTAAAATATGGGGGGAACGGGAGAGAATACAACAGTCTTCAGGTTAGTAAAGCTTGCAAAGCTTCGGCTTTCCAACTGATTGCAGACATTTTACAGAAGATGAACTATTCAACATGCCTGAGGAGAAATGAAGTAGATAATTCTTAAAGCCAATCAGCCTGCTTGTGTAACCTTGATCATGTCATTTAAGATCTCCACTCAACTTTTCCACCTGCATAATGAATACAAAT
The DNA here is from genome assembly GCF_035594765.1 of Anolis carolinensis. Classification (NCBI taxonomy): domain Eukaryota; kingdom Metazoa; phylum Chordata; class Lepidosauria; order Squamata; family Anolidae; genus Anolis; species Anolis carolinensis. The sequence goes on from NC_085841.1 coordinate 347,519,085, forward strand.
ATTTACTTATCCCATAAGAGCTCACTGGGATTTAACTGAAAAAGTTCAAGGTTTTCAGATATTCCACCTTTTCTGCCTAAGGCTGAGATTCTATGCAGGATCCCAGTTTCTTCCATGAACACAAAAACACCTTCCATTAGTGGAAAGGACTGCCTTGATCTATAGTGAATCAAGAAATGTCTACATTATACATTTGATGGGAGAGTAGTACCAAAACTGAAAATGCCCGTGTTTTATATTTGTGAATTAAGATATCAAATGCTCTTTCCATCAAGACTGAATAATTAAAGGCCACAGAAAAAAATACTGAAACCTCAGAACACTAAACAGCAATTCAAACCAGAATATTCAAAGTATTAATATTACTTTACTACTTTCTAAATTTTACCTTTGCTGCTTTCTCAGCCTTTAATGACCTGACTTTTTCTCCTTGTGCAGTTACTTGTTGAAAAAGTTCCAGAGGATTAAGAGAGCAAAAATCGCCAATCGGAATGTCTGCCATTTTCTGGAGTGTTGAGACTCTTTTGTATTGACAACAAATGTTTCTGTTAGTTTCCTTTTATTAAGAAACTGATAACGACCTGAAGGACTCTAAAAGACAGAAGAACACAAAGGCTTTAACCTTTTATTTTTATACATATACATCATTCAAACATTACACAAGTAAACATTATTATGTTTAGAAAATAACCTGAAAATTACAAAATAATAATAATAATAATAATAATAATAATAATAATAACTTTATTTTTATACCCCGCCCCATCTCCCCGAAGGGACTCGGGGCGGCTTACATGGGGCCAGGCCCGATAAAACAAACAAAACAGTAACAAAACAATAAAACAATTATCCCAGTAAAAAACATCAACATCAATAAAAACAATCATTAAAATCAACAAGCAGGATACAGTGTTAAAAACAGGAGACTAATTCGTAGATCCCAGGCGAAATGCAGAGTGATACGAAATGGGAAAAGGAAATTTCACAGTTGGACAATAAAGTGTGGTATAAAATGGCAAGACAACAACAATGGGACTATTATGGAATTGACAGATAGATCAATCCAGCAACAACTAAAACCAAGAATCTGAAAAAGGTTAATATCTAGCAAACCTGTGTGGTAAGACCAGAAGGACATTACATAACAGAGCTAATGACCTGAAGCAATTAGGCAAGACACTTACAGAAAAGGCCTGGTTAAGATATTTTACAAACCTGTTTCCTATCTTAGACAGAGGTTCTCTAGCCTTCTTCCTCACACCTTTTCAACCCAGTGCTACTTTAGACTTGGTACTCCAAAAGTCTGATCTATATTTATTTAGATTTAAGACCCACTATCATAGTCAGATTGATGTAGTAGTTTGAGTGTTAGACTATGATTCTGGAGACCAGGCTTCACAGAATAATAGAAACATAGAGTGGAAGGGCCCACAAGGGCCATCCAAACCACCCCATTTTGCCACACATGATGGCACTCCAAAGCACTCCAGGCAGATGGTCATCTAGACTCAGTTTAAAAATGTATTAATCTCTTTTTGATTCCATTATTTTACAAACTTATTTGCTTTATACTGTTTAAATATTATGTCTATGAACAGCACATTCCATCTAGACATCGTTTTCTATTGCACTTACATAAAGAGTGAGAAAAGGTAAGGGCTAAATTCCCCTAGAATTTCTGTTGTCCTCTATCACTCCATAATGTCAAAATGCCTGTTTTTCTTCACTGTTCCTCTAAAAATGGCACTTATTGTTACCTTTTTCAGTGGGACTGTGAGAAAAGCAGAAGTACTGGGGAGCTTGTGGAGGTACTGGAGGTTGTGTGGTGGGTGTGGGGTGTCTTTCCATCAATTTGGCAGCTTTCAGTATAATTTATTGGTGAAAATCAAGCTGATTATGTGACTGGAAGGGAGTTTCATTAGCCACATAAGTGGGGTTCAGAGAGCAAATATGGCTCACAGGCTGCATTCCACTCACCCTGGCCTAAAGGAAAGAAGGACATTGTTTCTGGACATTGTTCGGGTCCAGCTCCCACTAACCATAGCCAGTATAGCTAATGGTCAAGGATAATGGGTAATAGAGTCCCATAATTTCTTGAGAGTAATTGCTTTTCTAGCTCTGATTAAACATTACAGGAAATATCCCACTGCTTTATCAGAAAAAACAGTGAGAAGGCTTGTTTCTGCTGCTTTCTATACATGTCTTTGAAACCTGCTACAGCGATCCTTATCTTATTGTTTCCTAATTATTTTATTTATTTTATAATGATACAGCCAACTATACTTAAACCTTCTTCGTAAACTACTTTCCCTGAAACTCTACTGAACACTTTTGCATAGCTCTGCCTATCTCTGGGTTGTTATATCATAGGACAGAAGCAGTATTTGTCTGAGCTGACATGCTTCCTTAATAGTTCTCTGCTCCAGTTCTGACATTGCTACACAGCTAAAATATTGTAACTGCATTCCTCCCTAATAAACTTTATGAACTATTCATTACTTATTTCTGTTCAACATTCAAACAGTCACAATGTTCTATTGAGAGCTTTGAGAACTCTGTACCAGTTATCTCTGTGACCCCATTATAGTGCTGAATGCTTTGCTGCAGTCAATTAAGTTTAAGCAAAAAAATGTATGTAATGACTTCAACACCAGTATTTTCCCACTGGAAATCTATTCCCACAGGGACTAATTTCAGTCATTTTAAAAACCTTCCTGCCAATCATTTTAATAACATTTTACCTCTTCAACAAAAATGAGAAATTGTAAACTTACTTATACAGTGTCTAGTTTTCCACTCAGGAAGAGACAGGATATACTGTACTTGCAATTTTTAATTTTTGCTATGCTTGTAAAATTGGTTTTTTTACAACTTGATAAAATGATATAAGCTTTTGGACCCATTCATTGTCTTTCAATATGTAAGTATCCCAATAATAATTAAAGACAACTCATTGTTTCAATGACAACTCAATTAAAATTGATCACAGCCTAAAATGAACTAAACCCTAATCTGCATTTAATGACCCAGATTTTGTTCTAAAGCATGACAGAGTGTCAGAGAAATGAAAATCCAAACCATCTCTGGGACATTTTCAACTATTCTTGGAAATTTACAAGGACCAAAAGTCTGCATCCTCCCATAACTAATTTAGTTCATTGCAGAACAGCTCATAGATTAATTTAAACAAACACAGTTTAGATAACCTAGAAGTCTGAAAGCTTATCAATGAAAGAAGCCTTTGAATTTCACAGATGCTCACTTTCCCTAGTTCCTATTTAAAACAGGGCAGCAAATTAGCATTTTCCTTCTAGCAAAAGGAACCATTCCATTCTTCACTGATGTTTTAATCTCCTCTATAACACAATTACAACCAACACATACTGATATTAAATTGTCCAATGAACAGTCAAATCTGAAGCACAAAAGAATAGCCCCGATTATTTTAAGCTGATATAGAAGACCACTGACATATTGAGGAGCCACGAGTCTCCTGGAAATCTTATTATGCAAGGTTTTGCTGCATGAAAATCAATATAAAAGATATCCTGAGACAGCTTTCTCATGTTATCCATTAACAACATTGGAAAAGCTGAAATCTGCTAGAATTTGCTGTTAGTTTATGTCGATAGCCTAAGAGGCTTGGCCAGACTATCTGAACTTCAGTGTTTGTATCAGACATGTACAAAGCCATCTATTCCATGACAAAGATAAGAAACCTTCACTAATGAACTAGAGATGTGGTTCAAAGGCTACTTTTGGGGCACTTTTCCTAACCAACAAAATGGGTATGCATGAACCACCTTTGCTGGAAGCTTCCCATAAGTAGCAATTTTCCTTTTAAAAAACAAAGCAGGACCCATTTTTCCATACTGGCCACTTCTGTTTGTTGGCACTTTGTGCAGCTTTAGAGGGACCCAGTGACAAAATTTGCCCTCAATGCCATTTAATTTTCCACCTACCAAATAAACTGGAGTTAAAAGTGTTTACTGAGAGAGGGATATCTGAAAGCCACAGGAATAACAAAACTACAAAGATGGACAGTCAGTCATGGTGTTGCTGTAGAGATCTACTGACTGATGTTCAGAGGGTACCTATTATCATCAATCAAGGAAAAAGAGGAAAATATCAAGCAGACTGATTTTCCAGGCATTTTATATACATAGCTGATGCTGTCTGGAGGATAGTGAGAAGTGCTTGGAAGAGGGAAGCAGGAACTAAAACAATGTTTAACATTAACATTGTGTTTGGAATGTTCAGAGAACTCACACATTACCTCAGTATGATCAGCCAAGTTTCCAAGGAAGAATATAGTGAGGCTATTCAAAATCATGGGAATTAACAATCCCACTATATTCTGTGCCGGTTAAACTTCATCTGGAGTGCTGCACTCTGTTCTGGGTGCCTCATTTTAACAAGAAAATAGACTACTGGAGTGAGTGCAGAGAAGGGCAATGTGGAGAACAAACCTATGAGATGTTAAAAGAGCTAGACATGTTCAGACTGGTGAAGTGAAGATAAGGACTGACATGATTCCCCCCTTAAAAAGCCTCAAAGGCTGTCACAATGAAGAGGATTAGTGCTTGTTCTCTGCTGTCTTAGAGGATAAGACCAGGTCTAATGGCTTAAATTTACAGGAGGGTAGATTTTGATCGAACAAAAGGAAATTCTTGACAGTAAGAGTGGTTTGGCAATGGAATAATTGAGAGAAGCGACAAGGTCTCTTTCTCTGGATGTTTACAAAAAGAGACTGAACAGCTCCCTGCTGCCGATGCTGTAGGCTGTTAGGAATTGTGGGAGTTGAAGTCCGAAACACCCAGAGGGTCAAAGTTTGCCCATGCCTGCTCTAGTGAGCTTACCATACATTGAGTAGTGTTGGGTCTGATAGGACAAAGCGCCCCTTCTATGATTCAGCAACTAATTCTGAGAGACAGTAGTTGATCCAAGCAGTTCTGTAGAAAAGATAAATTTTGAACCTAGGAGTTTGCAGCTAATAAGCCAGTCTTTAATGGCTGTTCTCCTCTTTGAATAATGAACATTGTATGGTTATTTAATTTTGGCAAACATGTAAAGTCTGATTGACATATTAAATATCTAAGTATATAATATGGAAATTTTAACTGGAGCAAGGACATCGCTCACCCCATCTCAACCATTGGTTCTGAGTGACCTTGAAAAACTTGGCCGAGTCATTCAATTTTGTAAAACAGGCTCAGAGGAAATATCTGTCATGAGATAATGATTAAAGAAAGTTGTTTTCTAGTAAGTCACACCATTGAGCCACTTAGCCAAGCACTGTTTCATCTGAAATGAAATATCATTTCAGTATATGAAAGAATTGTCTTCAGAGTTTGGAGCCAACCATCAAGGATAGCTGTATGCAAGCAACAGAGTACATGCTTAGCACACAAAGCTCTCAGATTCACTTCCTTAAAGCACTTGGTTATAAAATAATAATTTATTAGATAGGTAAGACACCTGCTTGATATCTTAGAGAGCATATCTCAGTAGAAATAGACTATATTGATAAAGACCACCAATACTGAAGTGATTATCCTCTACCATCAACTCTGATGTACTGGCCACATTGTCTGAATGCCGGATCACAGTGCCCCAAAGCAGTTACTATACTCTCAGCTCAAGAACTGAAAATGTAACGTTGGTGGACAGCAAAAGAGATTTAAAAGTTAACCTTAAAAACTGTGGCATAGACACAGAGAACTGGGAAGCTCTGGCCCTGAAGCGTTATAACTGGAGGTCAGCTGTTACCAACAGTGCTGTTGAATTTGAAGAGGCACAAAAGGCAGAAACGTATCAAGAAGCACGTCAAGCCAACTCGTCGGGACCGCCTTCCATCTGGAAATCGATGTACTCACTGCAAAAAAACATACAGATCAAGAATAGGCCTCTACCGTTACTTCCGTACCCACTACCAAGAACCTACACTTGGAAGGCAATCATAATCTGCCACAAGTGGTAGTGCATGAGGATATGGACAAATATTTCGATCTACTTAGGCTCTTTTTCACATTTTCTACTTATAGCTCTTTCTACCTCTCTTTTTCTGGAGAAACAGCCTGGAATTCAGACTATGTTACTATCTACCATGAGCTTAATTGTGATGGGGGAAAGAAGATGAACAACTACCTGCTGGGAATACTCTAGCAGGAGATCCTGCACTGAGTGAGGGGTTGGACTCAATGGTCCATGGGGTCCTTTCCAGCTCTATGATTCTATGTATTATAAATCACAATGTCTCTAGGGAAAATTTCATCTCTATTGTAGAACCCAGAGACTTTAATAGAGTCATTGTGTTTCTCATCAACTGCCAGCAATTATAGAATCATAGCGTTGGAGAGACCCCATGGGTCATCCAGTTGAACCCCCTGCCAAGAAGCAGGAAAATCACAGAGCACCCCCAACAGGTGGCTAAAAGCCTCTGTTTAAAAGCCTCCAAAGAAGGAGCCTCCACCATACTCCGGGGCAGAGAGTTCCACTGCTGAACAACTCTCACAGTTAGGAAACTCTTCCTCATGTTCAGGTAGAATCTCCTTTCCTGGAATTTGAAGCCATTGTTCCGCGTCCTAGTCTCCAGGGCAGCAGAAAACAGCTTGCTCCCTCCTTCCTATGACTTCCCCTCACGTATTTATACATGGCTATCATGTCTCCTCTCAGTCTTCTCTTCTACATAGGGCTTGTTCTCCAGACCCTTGATCATTTTAGTTGCCCTCCTCTGGACACCTTCCAGCTTGTCAACATCTCCCTTCAACTGAGGTACCCAGAATTGGACACATTATTCCAGGTGTGATCTGACCAAGGCAGAATAGAGGGGTAGCATGTCTTCCCTGGATCTAGACACTATACTTCTATTTATGCAGTCCAAAATTCCATTGGATTTTTAATGTGATAGAGATAGTGTGATAGTGATAGAATCTGTGATAGTTTTCATGTCAGGGAAAAAATAGTGGTGGCTAGCCAGTTGGTTGCAGTGCTGGAAACAGGAAGAATTTCATATCTGGGACTCTAGCTTTTCACGGAGTAAGGTGCCTGCTCAGGCAATATGTTTCATAAAGGGGCAGCAAATAGCTATGTTTAGGCTGATGCTGTTCTGTTTTCTACTCTTAGAGATGAGAGGAGGTACTTGTGATATTTCCTGGTACTATACCAGGCATGGGCAAACTTCGGCCCTCTGAGTGTTTTGGACTTCAACTCTCACAATTCCTAACAGCCTGTTAGGAATTGTGGGAGTTGAAATCCAAAACACCCAGAGGGCTGAAGTTTGCCCATGTCTGGTATAGACTCATAGAGTTGGAAGGGACCACAAGGACCACCCAGTCCAGCCATCCAGGAAAACAATCAAAGCACCCCCAACACATAGCCATCCAGCCTCTGCTTAAAAACTTTGGGAGTAGGAGACTCCACCATAATCTTGGCGCACTTCCAGACAGGCCCTATATCCCAGGATCCGATCCCAGGTTTTCTGTTCATCCCAGATTATCTGGCAGTGCGAACTCATATAACCTAGTTTAAAGCAAAAAACCTGGGATCAGTTCCTGGGCTATAGGGCCGGTCTGGAAAGACCCCAAGGCAGTCTATTCCACTGCTGAACAGCTCTTAAAGTCAGGAAGTTCTCTCATGTTTAGGTGGAATCTCAATCAATTGTTCCATTGTGGCCTAGGGCCCTTCCATGCAGCCATATAACCCAGAATATCAAGGCAGAAAATCCCACAATATCTGCTTTGAACTGGGTTATGTGAGCCCACATGGAGGGGACATTTGAACTAAAGTGCAGTAATATAGTTACAAAGTGCTGTGGGACAAACGACAAGATGGAAAAATTTTTAATCGTTTGCAGGGGATGGACGTCCGGTTAATTATAAAGCGGGAACAGTGCGTGAGAAATATATTGATTTAATTTAGGACATGGGGACTGAGTTATTCAAATGTGCAGTGAAAAAACCAAGTTGTTAACTGCTTTTTAAAAGATGCAGAATATCAAGGCAGAAAATCCCAAATTATCTGAGTGTGGACCCAGACAACCCAGTTCAAAGCAGATAATGTGGGATTACAGGGTTGTTGTATGCCTTTCGGGCTGTGTGGCCATGTTCCAGAAGTATTCTCTCCTGACGTTTCGCCCACATCTATAGCAAGCATCCTCAGAGGTTGTGAGGTATGGATAAACTAAGTAAGGAAAGGAAAGAATATATATCTGTGTAGAGTCCAGGGTGTGGTAAGAGTCCTTTGTCACTGGGAAGCCAGCATTAACATTTCAGTTAATCACCCTAATTAGCATTGGAAAGGTTTTTGTCTCTTGCCTGGGGGCATCCTTTGTTAGTCATTAGCTGTGCTCTGCCCTCAGAGTGTTGGTTCCCATCCACTGTTTTGATTTTAGAGTTTCTTAATACTGGTAGCCAGATTTTGTTCATTTTCATGGTTTTTTCCTTTCTGTTGAAGTTGTCCACATGCTTGTGGATTTCAATGGCTTCTCTGTGTAGTCTGACATGATAGTTGTTGGATTTTTTGTCTTGATATTCTGGGATATAGGGCTGTCTGGAAGAGCCCCCAGTCTCCAGAACAGCAGAAAACCAGCTTTCCCTCTCCTCAATGTGACATCTTTTCAGGAATTTAAACATGGCTCTCATGTCCCTTCTCAATCTTCTCTTCCCCAAGACAAACTTCCACACAGCCACATAACCCAGAATATCAAGGCAGAAAATCCCACGATATCTGCTTTGAACTGGGTTATCTGAGTCCACACTGCCAAAGCAGAAAATATGGTATTTTATTCAACTGTGTGGAAGGGGCCCAAGTTCCTCCTAGGGCTTGGCTTCTAAATCTGTGAGCACCTTCCAGCTTGTCAATATATATCCCTCTTGGATTGTAGAACAGGACACAGTCTTATTCAAGGTGAGGCCTGGCCAGAGCAAAACAGAATGCGACTATGGCTTCCCTCAATCTCACTCTACTCTTGAGCTTTGAGGAACCTCCTCATCAACCCCAACTCCCTCCATTTCGCCCCAAAGCCTCACCTGCTGCCAGCAGATCAGACAAGCGCTCCTCTCAGGCAAAGAGCGATCCCATTGCATCAGCAGCAAGCGAGGCAGAGCCGGTGCGTCACCCCTCTCCCTCCGACCGGGAAACAAATTCCTGACCCGGAACCGACAACGGCGACGAAAAGGAGAGAACAGTCAGATGGCAGCTCACATCTGCGGCACGAAGGAACTCACTTTGCAATAGTAAGTCATAGGGGAAGGTGGTGCGTGAAAGGGAACTATAAAACGGCGGTTGAGTTTCCGGGGGGACCCCTATGAGTGATGGACCCATTTTTCTCATGCCGCAAAGCTATGCCAGAGACGACTTGCGTCAGTGCTACCGTGAAATGAGTCCCCCACCTCATAGATCATACATGCAGCGGCCCTTCGTTTTCTGCTTCTGTTATGTTAAGGTTCATATTCAGTCGTCTCCACAGGTAAGAGGCGCTTCTGAGGCCCTGTGTGAGCTCTGCCCGAGACGGAGTTTCCAAGGTGCCTCTACACTGTAGAATTAGTGCAGTTTGACACCACTTTCATGGCATGGCCCAGTGCTGAAGAATCCTGGGAGCTGTAGTTGGATGAACTCCCAGCAGTCTTTGACAGAAAAAGCTAAATGCTTAGTGCAACTACAGCTTCCATGATTCCATAGCATTGAGCCATGGTGTCATAGTGGTGTCAAACTGCGTTAATTCTACAGTGTAGATCAGGCATGGGCAAGCTTGGGCCCTCCAGGTGTTTTGGACTTCAACTCCCACAATTCCTAACAGACTCAGGCCCCTTCCTTTCCCCCCTCAGCCGCTTAAGCGGCTGAGGGGGGAAAGGAAAGGGCCTGAGGCTGTTAGGAATTGTGGGAGTTGAAGTCCAAAACACCTGGAGGGCCCAAGTTTGCCCATGCCTGGTGTAAATGCACTCTTGGGCAGAGAAAGCTAAAGACCTTGCAAAAATCCCACAATTACATAGCATTGAGCCATGACAGATAAAGTGATGCCAACTGCATTAATTGTGCAGTGTAGATACACCCACAGTTTCAAGTTGTCATAGTTTCATGGCAAAACATATTTTAGTAGTTGTCTGTTGCAGAATGGAGTTGACCATATGCTTAAAGGGAGACCTGGTCTCATTTGTATCTGGCTGCCATTAAAGCAATGATATGTTTCCCAATACAGTCTTGAATTCACTTTTCTGCTTCCTTTATATTCAGTTTACACACTTTCATCTGACTGACTTTATTATTTTATGGTCACACATGGCCAGATATTTGCAGTTTGGAAAACTGAATGGGAACATATAGACATTCTTCATACACATAAATGCAGGCGTGTTCCTGAGTTAGGCTATACAGCAGGTTCTTGGTAGCTGCTGCAATTTGTTCTCAGGATCCCCTGTGGATACTGAAATCTATGGATTCTCAAGTCCTATTATATGCAATGGTGCAATAATATAATGCCCTTTTTGGATTAACCCCTCCCCCAAACTCATGGATAAGGAGGACCAGCTGTATATCAGAATTTCACAAGTCAGTGTTTCTACTATTCACTCCTGGCCCAGTGACAATCTGCAGTTTTTGTTTTGGGGTTAAGCACTACAGTGTAGATTCACCCACTGTCTTCAGGCCCAAAGTTATATTTCACTTAAGGAATACCAATTTCTTTAGTTTGGTCAGCACCAACACTGTTTGGCAGAGAAGGCTAAGTACTTTATGAAAATAAAAGGGTTTTCTTGGCAAGGTTAGTATTTTATTTATTATAATTTTATTTACAACATTTATACCCCGCCCTTCTCACCCGAGCGGACTCAGGGCGGCTTACAAAAATTGGCAAAATTTAATGCCCAAAAATGCAATATAAAAACAAAACAATACATACAGATCCATTAATAACATTGTTAAAACACACTAGTAGGTTAAGTTAGTATTTGCAGCCTTGTATTGTAAGCACAATATTGGTGAAAAAAGGTCTGATGGTTACTTGTTAAAAGGCTTAACATTTCGCTACTGAATTCTGAGGTTGAGTTGTATAACTGTTTGTAAATACAAGTAAAGTCAGAAATAATATTTATTTAATTAAAAGTCAATAATAATTTAAGACTTTATTTATAACTTGCCCTCTCTCCCTGAAGGGACTCAGGGCGGTTTCCAAAAGATAACAAAAATGGCAAACATTCAATGCTCAAAAAGCAGACAAACAGTAATCAAGACAACACATGAAATAAACTAAACTCAATATAACTTATAAAAAACTGAAACTGTGGGTTAAAGTAAATAAACGTAATAAATACAAGGAGTCGAACCAATTAAAACACTTTTCCTAATTTGTTGATTACTTTCATTGTAGATGCCGTTTACTGCATATGAAATGAATTAGATTCCAGTTTGCTGGGAATCTAAATACAGGAGTTGGAAATTTGTCTTATAGCTGACTTGATGAACTCACTTGTTGATTATGATGATTCAGATTCTGAATCAGAGGCTGAGAAGTCTGAAGATGCTGCCATTAGTGAAACAAATCTGACAGATTCTGCAGAGAGTGCTGTTCAGTACTGTAGTGAACTATATACAGTTTGCGAGAATAAAGCCCTTTGTATGGAAGGAACTGACAGCTCCAGAAGGAACATCTGTCATGAAGATATTCTTCTACAGAATCTACAGAGCAATAAAAAGCTGCGGATAACAGATTATCCCAGGAAATTTTATCCTGTTGATTTGAAAATAACTAAGAATCATAAACAACCAGGAACCTCTTTACTGGAACCTAATGTGCTTTTTGGGAATGAGAGCTTTTCACCAAAGAGGACCCATGATGACAGTGATGTTCCTATACAGGGGCTGAGACCATATATCCCTAAAAGAATGAGACAAAGCAATAATTCAGTTCCTCATGAAGATGAAGACTGTAGAGAGGGCGCAAGTTGTGCAACCAAAATGGAGACAGCAGGAGATAGAATGTCCATTCAAGTTTCCCAGTATTTGATGTCATATTTAGGATCCAAATATGGAGTTAGTGAAATTCCAAAGAATCTGGTGTTTCAGATGTCTGAACACAGTGGTCCAGTTAATGCAGTCCAATGGTGCCCTCTGCAGAAGTGGAGCCATATGTTGCTTTCTGTGTCTATGGATAAAACTGTCAAGGTAATGCTTTACAGAACATATTTTTATTGCATTCTGTTTCATAAAAAACAACTGAATGTTTTTATATGGAGAAAAACGAATGAGATGTCATTGAATTATGAAAGTCTTTGATGTACCTCTGTGCGTCCTTTTCTATGTCACTAGCTCTTTTGTGGCAGAAAGATGGAGACATTCATCTGAGTCCCTTCGGGGAGATAGGGTGGAATACAAATAAAGTTGTTATTATTATTATTATTATTATTATTATTATTATTATTATTATTATTATTATTATTCAGGGCAGTGTACTGTATGTGAAACTGAACTCCTTTAAATGGTGAATATAGGGCAGTGTAGAATCAGCCTGAGACTGGCCACAATCCTTTTGCTTTCCTCAGATGGCATAATGTCTTGGGCAACCCTGCTGCATGCTCATACAAGAAGAGTTTTGCTTTAAAACACTGCCGTTTTCAATGGTTAAGCTAAAGAGCTTGACTTAATGAATAAGGAAATTAGTAATTCCCTTTATTAGTGTTTTTGCTGTCCTTTTTATCCTTTTTTACAACATCCTCCTTGAGCCCAGAACTGTATTCAGTATCCAGCTGTGATTTCATTTTCTGATTTATGTAGAGCTAGATGACACTGTGGTGTTTTCTCTACTCTTTTGCTGGATTCCTGAGTTTCTGGTTGAATTTTTCCCCTCAGCCCACTGCAGTGAGTCTAGTTGCTAGTGTTCTCAATGATTCCATAGTGTTTTTTCCCCAAACAGAGCCAGCTCTCTGATTAGGCAAGATAAGCTGCTCCACTTTAGGCAACATATCTTGGTCTACTTTTTAAAGGACAGCAAATGATCAATTATATAGTTTATTATGGTATTACTACTGTGTGGAGAGGGGAACCAATTGGATTTTCTACTTCATGCATGAAAAGTTTGGGGCTTTTTCTATGTTTAGAAAGAGGACACAGACTGGAACGGTTTAAATAGAGTTTAAACTACTTAAGGAGCTACTTGTTAGAATTGCATCTTGTGGTATTATTTATTGATATGAAAAAATACAGGGAAGAAAAAATGAAGAGCATAATATGACCTCAGCTCTCCCAATAATGTTTTCTTCTACAGGAAAAGACTGGGAACACAACCCTGGCATCTTTGAAATGCCTTACATATGTAGACACTACAGTTCAACTGAAAGATTATTTTAGGATTTTGCTATTCCTGTCTTTCTGTGTCACAGAAATTTCATGACTTTAATTCTCTTATCAGGCAGCCTCGTTCAAAAAGAGGCATACATTGCAATAGCTAAGTCTTCCATTATTTCTCAGGCAACTGAAGCAGATCTAGTACAACGAATCAGAAGCTTTACTGAAATATTAGTCCAGCACTGTTGACTACTGTCAGGAGATGGTGGGATCAAATCAGAGTCTTACTATGTGGCCATAGTGGCATGATTTGCAAGTGTTGTATAAGTGCTATGACCAGATATCATCATTATACAGAATCAAATATGTTCCATGTGGACCAGTAATGCTTTGATTCACAGAATCAAACTACTTTTATTCACAAAAAACTCCCCATAGCTTTAAGATAGGGATGGAGAACCTTTGGGCTTCAGTCCAGATTTGGCTACCATGTCTTCCTCTCTAATCTCCTGTGAGGCTTTCCTCCTCTAAGGGCCCTTCCACACAGCCATATAATCCAGTTCAATGTAGATTTTATTCAGCTGTGTGGAAGGGGCCTCATAATAAGGAGAAGGAAGATAATAGCGAAATTTTGCAGCTGGAATGCAGTTTCCTTGTTTGCGAAATTCTCCTTCAGAAAGTGTCTCCATCGAATATGCTCTGTCTTTGTTTTTCCTGGTGGGGAAGGCATAGGAGGAGCAAAGATGATTCCCCAGTTGTGATACTGGCTAGAATGTTCCTTTACTGGGGCTTGATCTAGTATGCTTCATGTAAGCCTTCCTGAGATAGGAAGCATGAGTCAGTAACAAACCTTCTGATACATTCTGATACTGCTGGGCCAAGCAATTGCTCAACCACATCCTTTGTAGAGAAAGGGGAATGGATGATGCTGGATGTCACAGAGCTTCAGGGGAAAGGTCCTGCCCCAGATGCCCCTTGGGAGATGTTCTGGAAACCATTCTGGCATCTGGGATTAATCTACTTTACTGTCACAGTTTTAGCAAAAATATTTTCTACAGATATTTAACACAGATGGATAAAAATGAGGAAATCTTTCTGTGCTCATTATTTGAGATCTGTAACTGGAAATGCTCTGGATTCAGTAGCTGCTACTGTGAACCTTTACCATCCAGCTGACCTCCCTTATTTCACATTCTGCATAATTGTAAAGCTAAACATCATAGTCTTCATTGGAACCCAATGAGTTATTTACTATCTCTGACTTCTCTCAAATGCTATAGTTCTGCACTCTGCACATAACATAAAACCAAGGTTTATTATATGTATATGTTAAAACAATGGAACATTGAATGCCAGAGATGAAGAAATTGCTAAAAGAGATAAGGCAAAACCCAACCACCCAGAGCGACACAGACCTTTTGATTTGGTTTTGATTTCCTGTGACCTATTATGAGCTGTAATTTTCCTGAACTGCTTTCTTTGTACAGATTTCAAATGACTGTTCATAAGTTATCCTTGTAATTAAAGCACTTAGATGATTCTTGGGTTAGTTGTAATGACGTTTGATATGCACTGTAAGATTTTATTGGAAGGCTTCTGAGGTGTCCTGCTGTTAATCCTAGCTCTTCACATCAGCAGGTGACTTATCTGCTTTGCTGTCCATAATGTCTCATTTTTCATTTTTGTAAAAAGGATTTGAAGTATAAAAGACATACAAGAATATGTATCTTTTTTTTCTTTAACTAGCATAAGTTTTGCTTTCACATGCCACTTTGCAATAAGTTAATTAACTAAGGAGGGAGAATAGTGAGAATAGAAGCCACAAAAATCAAGTTCTCAACATCATTATAGAAAAACAAGGTGATGTATTATTATCAATAGATCTAGCATAATACTTTGGCTATAAAGTAGCAATGCATAAAAAGTTCCCTTGTCCTCTGTTTTATGCCCCAGGTCCTCACCTAGCACATACTGATTAATTATTCCATATTGCTTGGCTTTTTTTTTTGGTATCTAGTAAGTCTGCTTTAAACATTTGTTTTAAACTTCAGAGTGAGTGAGAAGCTGAAAAAAGCTTTTTAGTTCAAAGATGGGCAAACTGTGACCCTTTGGTTAATTTCACAACCCTTTTGTACGAGTGATCAAATCAAGTGAGCCAAATGGAGCTCTCAATTTCTATTAAAGTAAGAAAAGAAAGTGGACCTAGCTAATTCTGGCTGCGGCCTTGCCTATTACTGACATGTGGCTTCTGACAGAATAAAAATAAAAATTCCTCTGTTTCAGGAAATACATTGCACTAATTGTTCCCATCCTGTGGATGTCTAGAGGTTGCTGACTAGAACATATGGAAACTTTCACCACTGACCATTCTGACAGGAATTTCTTTTGGAAACTATTGCTAAATATGGCAGGCATCCTCAGAGGTTGTAAGGTACCTCACAACCTCTGAGGATGCCTGCCACAGATGTGGGTGAAATGTCAGGAGAGAAAACTTCTGGAACATGGCCATACAGCTCGAAAAACTCACAGCAACCCAGTGATTCCATCCTTGAAAGCCTTTGACAGTATATTGCTAAATATACTACTATGCATTGGTGTCTATATGTTTCTCTGTATAAGTGGTTGGGCATTTTTGTTAATTGTAGAAAGGCTGCATTCAGTTCAAGGTTGTGGAAATAGAGTTGTACGTACATGTGCAATGTCCATGCAGTGCCTTTGTGGATCAAAACACGTACTATACATTTAGTTGTGCATTCAGTTTTTCATTCAATTGTATAATTGAATAATTGAATCTTAGAGGTAGAAGGGACTACAAGGGTCAAATAGGCTAGGGCTTCTTAAAATTTTCCACTTTTGACCCATTTCAAACTGAGAAATATTTACGTTAGCCCAGTTATATACCGTGTTTCCCCGAAACACGGTATATATATACCGTGTTTCCCCCTCGATGGATTGTCACCTTGCCGTGGTGAGGGGGCTTGCATGTTCCGATGAACCTGTGGGCACAACCACTGGAGTGATGCACTCCCAGGAGTGGCCGCAGGGGAGGTTCCAGACCAAGCACAATCCGAAGACCCAAAGACCTCAACGGCGGAGCAGGCGGAGGATAACATGGTACATGTTACAACGGCTGTGAAGGCGGAAGAAGGCTGCAACAAACCGAGAAGCCACTGTCGTTGTGTTAACCACACCACTGCTGGAACCTCACTCTGTGAAGACTGTGTGTTGACCGGCCGTGCACCGACCTCCACACATTAAAAAAAATCACGCACAGGCGTCTTCCAACAAAAATAAAAACAAACCTACGTCAGCGAGTGGCGACGGGGGCAGGACTGTGAAATCTGGAAGCCCCTAGTCACAGACTGGCACATGGGCGGTGGATATGGACTCAGTCGTTCTACCTCAAGGACCGAGGCAGTTGAGTAGTCCGGCAGCTGTATCCATGACTGAGCAGCCCTTTTTAGGATCCGCTCTGCTCACCCCACACGGGGAAGGGGCTAGAAAAGGTGCCCTAAACATAGTCTGCCTCTCCTACCCTGACTGGACTGCCGCGTCCAGAGGGGTCACCACTCTGCGGCCAAAAAAGAAAAATGAACTTTGGAACATTGAACGTACGGACATTATTAGATAACACTGACAGCGAACGCCCCGAACGCAGGACTGCTCTCATTGCAAGGGAGCTGGGACGCTTTAAGATCGACATAGCAGCCCTTCAGGAGACCCGGAGAGCAGGAGAGGGGCAGCTGAAGGAAGAAAAGGGAGGCTACACCTTCTTCTGGAAGGGACTGCCTGAAGAAGAGCGAAGAATACACGGAGTTGGCTTTGCGATCAGAAACGACCTGGTGAAGCACCTGACTGAAGCACCCACTGGCATCAACGAACGACTTTCAACCCTCCGAATTAACCTTGCCAAAAACCAACAGGCAACCATCATATGCGCCTATGCACCAACTCTAGATGCTGACGAAGACATCAAGGAAAATTTTTACTGTCAGCTGGACACCATCCTATCGGAGATACCTAAGGAGGACAAAATCATCCTCCTGGGGGACTTTAATGCAAGAGTCGGAAGGGACTCTGACCTGTGGCCAGGGATCATAGGAAAAGACGGGGTTGGAAACAGCAACTCGAATGGCATCTTGCTTCTCACCAAATGCGGAGAGCACAACCTTGTCATCACCAATACGCTCTTCCGCCAGAAAAACAAGCTCAAGACATCATGGAAGCACCCTCGGTCAAAGCATTGGCACCTCCTGGACTATGTTATCACACGTGCCAGAGACCGCCGCGATGTGCTTCTCACAAGAGCCATGACAGGTACTGATGACTGCTGGACAGACCACAGGCTAATCCGATCCACGATGGCTATCAAGATCGTCCCCAAACGCAGACTCCAAGGAAGAAAAACAAGGCGCAAAATGAACACCCAAGCCCTTCAGGAGCCCTCCAAACGAGCCCTTCTCCAAACAACACTCAAAGATCATCTACCCACAGAACACCCCGAAAATGTTGAGGAACATTGGAACAAACTGAAGACCTCCATCATCACAGCCTGTGAAGAAAGCATTGGATACCTAACTAAGAAACATCAAGACTGGTTTGATGATAACGACAAAGAGATCCAACAGCTGATTGATAACAAAAGGAAAGCCTTCCAAACATGGCAGAGAGACACCAACTGTGCTGCCAAGAAAAAGATCTATGCCAGTGCAAAAGCTGAGGTCCAAAGAAGGACCAGAGAACTCAAGAACATCTGGTGGACAAAGAAGGCTGAAGAAATCCAACACCTTGCAGATACCCATGACGCTCAGGGATTTTTCAAAGCCACAAAGATCATTTACGGACCAAGAAACCATGGCATACAGCCCCTACGCTCATCAGATGGAACCAAAATTCTGAAGGACAAAACATCAATTGCACTACGTTGGAAAGAGCACTACCAGAACCTGCTGAATCGCAGCTCCAATGTGGCCGAAGAGACCCTCTCACAAATCCCGCAACAACAAACCAGGGATGAGCTTGCAGCACTGCCTAGTTTGGAAGAAGTCAGCAATGCCATCAGCCAACAAAAAAACAACAAAGCCAGCGGACCTGATGGGATTCCTGCTGAAATCTTCAAAGAGGGTGGACCTGAGCTGATACAACAACTCCACCAGCTCATTAAAAAGGTGTGGATGACCGAGAAAATCCCAGCTGACTTCAAGGATGCCACCATCATCACCCTTTTCAAGAAAGGGGACAGAACAGACTGCGGGAACTATCGTGGTATCTCCCTTCTAACCTCGGCCGGGAAAATCCTTGCAAGAATCCTTGCAAACCGCCTTCTCCCTGTCTCAGAAGACACCCTCCCAGAATCCCAGAATGGCTTCCGTCCCTCCAGAGGAACAGTGGACATGATCTTCACTGCTCGACAGCTCCAAGAAAAATGCAGGGAACAAAACCAACCTCTGTACATGGCATTCATTGACCTTGCAAAGGCATTCGACACAGTGAATCGCAGCGCTCTCTGGACCATCCTCCAAAAAATCGGGTGCCCTGACAAATTTGTGAACATCCTGCGGCTCCTCCATGATGACATGATGGCAACAGTCTTGGACAGCAACGGCTCCCAAAGTGACCCATTTAAGGTGGAATCAGGCGTCAAGCAGGGATGTGTTATTGCCCCCACATTATTTTCCATCTTCATCGCTATGATACTTCACCTTGTTGATGGGAAGCTTCCCACCGGAGTGGAAATCATCTATCGGACAGATGGCAAGCTATTTAACCTCAGCAGACTGAGAGCCAAAACCAAGGTCACCACAAAATCTGTTATAGAACTCCAATATGCTGATGACAACGTAGTCTGTGCGCATTCAGAAGAAGACCTACAAGCCACTCTAAACACCTTCGCAGAAGCATACGAGAAGCTCGGCCTCTCACTGAACATCGAGAAAACCAAAGTGCTCTTCCAACAGGCACCAGCTAATCCCTCTGCAAAGCCAGGAATACAGCTTAACGGTGTAACATTAGAAAACGTTGACCATTTCCGCTACCTTGGTAGCCACCTCTCCACAAAAGTCAACATCGACACTGAAATACAACACCGCCTGAGCTCTGCGAGTGCAGCATTTTTCCGTATGAAGCAGAGAGTGTTTGATGACCGGGACATCCGTAGAGAGACCAAGGTGCTTGTTTATAAAGCCATTGTCCTCCCAACCCTGCTCTACGCCTGCGAAACGTGGACTGTGTACAGACGTCACACCAAACTCCTGGAGCGTTTCCATCAGCGTTGCCTCAGGAAAATCCTGCAAATCTCTTGGGAAGACAGGCGGACAAATGTCAGCATGCTTGAGGAAGCAAAGACCACCAGCATTGAAGCGATGCTCCTACGCCATCAACTCTGCTGGACTGGCCACATTGTCCGAATGCCCGATCACCGTCTCCCAAAGCAGCTCCTCTACTCCGAACTCAAGAATGGGAAATGGAATGTTGTTGGGCAGGAAAAGAGATTTAAAGATGGGCTCAAAGCTAACCTTAAAAACTGTGGCATAGACACTGAGAACTGGGAAGCCCTGGCCCTTGAGCGCTCTAATTGGAGGTCAGCTGTGACCAGCAGTGCTGCGGAGTTCGAAGAGGCACGAACGGAGGGCTTAAGGGAGAAACGTGCCAAGAGGAAGGAGCGTCAAGCTAACCCCAACCGGGACCGCCTTCCACCTGGAAACCGATGTCCTCACTGCGGGAATATATGCGGGTCAAGAATCGGTCTCTTCAGTCACCTAAGAACACACGCCCAAGATACCAAGGTTGGAAGACTATCGTCCTCGAACGACGAGGGATCGCCTAAGTAAGTAAGTAAGTAAGTTCCCCGAAAATAAGACAGTGTCTTATATTAATTTTTGCTCCTAAAGATGTGCTAGGTCTTATTTTCAGGGGATGTTTTATTTTTCCATGAAGAAGAATTCACATTTATTGTTGAACAAAAAATGAACATTTATTATATACTGTACAGTAGTTGTCATCACAAACCAACATAACCAGACAAACTGAATGCTATCAAAAATTTCCTGTTACTACCATTATTTTCATGTACAACTGGTATGGATATTTACCAATCCTGCATGCTCTGGTGTTTTATTTGGCAGGCACTGACATGGCGCCCTCTTTTTCTTCGTCCTCCTCTTCGGCTCTTCTTTCATCACAATCCTGAAATAAATCAAACAATAACTCTATGTGTCCATTTTGTCCAAAGTACCCATATACTTTTTCAGTAAGCTGCGATGGAATACTGGGTGTATTTTCCCTAAACTTTTTGGCAATGCCAACTGGAAAGTCACTTCGTTGATAACCCCCTGTATTCTGAATGGTCCAATATATTTGGGGCCCAATTTTCTCGAAGGTAGCCCCAATTTGATGTTTTGGGTACTTAACCACACTAAATCTCCTTTCTCCAATTTATCGCCTTCCACCCTTTTTCTGTCTGCGAATGTTTTATACTTTTTGTGTGCTTCCTTTAAGGATGCAGTCACTTGACTCCAGCATTCTAGCATTTGAGTTTTCCATTTCCCTGCCCCTGTTTCTTCATTCTCTGTCCATTTTGGCAACTGGGGCAGAGGCTGTATTTCATACCCGTAAACTACTTCAAAGGGAGTTTTATTTGTTGCTGAATGTATAGTCGAATTAAAAGCTAGTTCTGCGAAAGCCAGCCACTTAGACCAGTCAGTTTGTCTCATGTTAGAGTACATTCGAAGGAACTGCCCAAGTGTCTGTTGAGTACGTTCTACTGCCCCGTTTGTCATGGGGTGAAAAGCAGAACTTAGACTCCTTTCTGCTCCTAGCATTTCCAAGAATTTTTCCCAAAATTTTGCTGTGAATTGAACCCCTCTGTCACTGACCACTCTACTGGGACATCCATGAAGTTTGTAAATATGGTTTATGTATAATTCAGCTAGTTTTTCTGCCGATGGTAATTTTGTCAGTGCTATAAAGTGGGCCTGTTTAGAAAACAGGTCTAATACTGTCCAAATATAACGATGCCCTTTGCTAACCGGCAGTTCCCCCACAAAGTCCATAGCTACACATTCCCAAGGCCTGGTAGGTTCTGCTACTGTTTGTAATAATCCCATTGGCTTCCCTCCTCTCGATTTATTTCTGGCACAATCATCACATTGAACAACATGATTCTTTATGTCCTTCCTCATTCCTGGCCACCAACAATGTTTTGCTATTGCCTTTGTTGTTTTTGTAATTCCTGTATGACCAGCGCTCTGGTTATTGTGAAAACGATGCAAAATCTTAATCCTTAATATTGCTGGGATATACAGTTTCTTGTTCACAAACCAAAATCCCCCCTTCTGCTCCCCCTTTTCTGCGTTGGATGCGATCCACTGATCTCCTTCGTATGACTGTTTCAGTTCTTTTCCCCAACTACTTTCCCCGTCGAATTCAATAATAGCAGTGTTCTCTCTTTGGGTTTGCGCTCTTGTCCTGACAGCTAAGCCCCATTGTTTATCAGAGAATATTGTTCCCTCTTTTGCTGTGGTTATGCCTTCGTGTTGAGGCATGCGTGAGAGAGCATCAGCCAAGACATTCTGTTTCCCTTGGAAAAACTTTAATTGGAAATCGAACCTGCTGAAGTATTGTGCCCATCTAATTTGTTTGGGGGACAATTTTCGAGGAGATTTTAAATACTGGAGGTTCTTATGGTCAGACCAAATTTCAAATGGGATTCCGCTCCCTTCGAGGAAGTGTCGCCAGCATTCTAAGGCTTTTAATATGGCTAATGCCTCTTTTTCCCATATGGGCCAACATTTTTCAGTTTCACTGAACTTCCGGGACAAATATCCACAAGGTTTTAAGTTCCCATTTTGATCCTTTTGCAATAGTACTGCCCCGTATGCACAGTCCGAAGCATCGCAATGGATTATGAAAGGGCTCCGGATATCGGGGTGTTTTAGGACGGGTTCTTCTGTGAAGCATCCTTTTAGGGTTTCGAATGCCTTTTGGCATTCTGGCGTCCAACTCAGTTTGGCGCCAGGAGCTTTCACTTTTGCGGTCTCCCCTTTCCCTTTTGTTTTTAAAAGTTCAGTAAGGGGTGCGGTTATTTGCGCAAAGCCTTTTATGAACGATCTATAAAAATTTGCAAACCCCAGAAATGATTGCAATTGCCTTCTTGTTTGGGGTACTCCCCATTCTTTTACGTCTGATACTTTAGACGGGTCCATAGCTAACCCTTCTGGAGATATCCGATACCCCAGAAAGTCAATTTGAGTTTTATTAAATTCACATTTGGACAGTTTTGCATACAGCTTTGCTTCCCTTAGTCTCTGCAAAACTTCCCGGACCAATTCCACATGCTTTTCTTTATCTTCGCTCACGATCAATATATCATCAAGGAATATGAATACCCCTCGGTACAACAATGGGTGCAGTATTTCATTTATAAGCTGCATAAAGCAACTGCCGCCATTTTTTAACCCAAATGGCAAAATTTTATATTCAAAATGGCCGAATGCGCAGGAAAATGCAGTTTTCCAAGTATCCTCAGGTTTGATTCTTAATTTATGATATGCTTCAATTAAATCAAGTTTAGTAAATATGCTCCCTTTCTTCAATACGGTAATTAAATCCTTTACTAAGGGCATAGGGTATTTATTGTCCTTAGTAATTGCATTTAAATTTCGATAGTCAATGCACAATCTTAGGGAGTTGTCTTTCTCCTAAATAACACTGGGGCTCCGAGAGGAGAATTGGATGGCTTAATGAAGCCTCGCGCCAGGTTCTTATCAATATATTTCCTCAATTCCTCCTTCTCCTGAACAGACATGGGATACACTTTTGGTTTTGGTAAGTTTGCTCCTGGGGTTATTTCAATTTCTACTTCTATATTCCTCTTGGGAGGTAATTTACTTGCCTCTTTCTGATTGAAAACATCCACAAAGTCTCTGTATTCAGGTGGCAATAGCTGTGGGTCTATTTCACCTGCTTCATCTTCCTCGTCCTCCTCTCCTGCTATTTTGCTTATCTCCCATTGCGTCTGTTGTTCTTTAAATGCTAGGCTCTTTCCTCTCCAATCTACTTCGGGATTTGCCTGTTCGAGCCATGGGATCCCTAGTATTACGTGGTATGTGGCAATAGGGGCTATCACAAAGGATATTCTTCCTTCCCATTTGCCTATTTTACATGGGACCCCCCGTATTTCCTTTGTAGATACTTCCCCAGCAGCAACTGATCCATCTAGCTGCGAAAATGCAATCGGGGAGTAAGCAACGTCTGCTGGCATTTCAGCGCTCCTGCTAGTTCCGGAGTTATAATGTTCCTAGAACAACCGCAATCCACGAATGCCCTGCAGGTGGCCCGATTCTCTAGCCCCGATAGGCAGATTGGCACTACTAGCATGCGTTTGTCTCGACTCACCAGCCTTTCCGAAGATTCTGAGGCTCGCACCTCCTCCTCCGCTCGCCTCCCGGTTGCTGACTTGGGCTTTGAGGGTTTTGGCGGCTCCCCCTTCCGGGCCCAACATTCTGCTGCTCGATGGCCCGTCTTCCCACATACAAAGCATCCCGGCTTGGGTTTGTTGTCATCTCCTTTGAAGGGGATCCCCGGCCTCCCTCCGGGCCTTTCCTGCTTCCTCGTTTCTCCTCGCCCTCTCGCCACCGGTCTTTGCTGGCCGCCGCCGCCCCTGAAACGCTTTACTTGGGCCAGGGTGGATTCGACGCGCCCCGCTAGTTGTATCCAGCCCTGGAGTGTTTCTGGGTCGTCTCTGTGCGCTGCCCAACTAAAAACCTCGGGGCGTAGTCCCTCTTTAAATATCTCCACTTTGGTCACTTCGGACCACTCTGGTACCCTTTCCGCGAGATGGAGGAATTCCTCTGCGTACTCGGGCACCGTTTTGTCCCTCTGCTTTATTCCTTTGAGCTGGTCTCGAGCCCTCAATTGCTCTAGCCGGTCTCTGAACCGGTTTTCCAGTGCGGCGAGGAAGCGGGGCACTGACCTCAGGCATGGGTCGCGTCTGGCATGTAATTGCACATACCAGCTGGCCGCTCCTCTCTTTAGTGTGTTGCCGATGGCCCGAACCATGCTTGCTTCGGAGGGGAATGTGTGTGCATTGTCTTCCATATATCCTCTGATGCTAATGAGGAAAAAGTTCAGTTCAGATGATTCCCCTCCGTATTCCAGTTTGAGATCTTCCCTCCTTTGCATCCATTCTGTGGCCCGTTGATGCTGTCTGGGAGGCATGGGGAAGGGTTGCATCGGGTTTCCTTGGACGGCTCCTTTGAACACGCCGCGCCCCACTCCGGCGGTCGTTCTGCGCGGCTCCCGAAATTCTGCCGCTGCTGTTGGCCCTTCCACCCATCCGAATGCGGGCCTCGCTGTAGCTGCCGCATCTCGCCTTCCCTCGTCGTACGGCACATCCTCCTCCTCTTCCTGGATCTCCGGCTCCTCTCTGCCTTCGTCCGCTAATCCACTGGACCCGATCCCTGGCCCCAGTGGTCTTTCCACCCCGACGCCCATTCGGGGGGTTGGAAGTTCTGTTGGAGTTGGCGGCCTCAGAGTTCCCAGAGCTTGCTGGCGCTCCACTTCGCGTGCCATTCTGTCTCGGAACTCCAGTTCCTGCCAGTATTCCTCATCCCCCTCGCCCCTCGCCTCCACGGGGCTCTGCGTTGAGGCGCGCTGGCCCCTCTGGCTCCAATCTCCTTCTTTACTTGGCTCTCTCTCGGCGCCATATCGGGTGGGCTCCTTTTGGAGATTCTCTTCCAATAGTGGCACCAACCTCCCCATGGTTTCCGACAGCCTGGATAAATTAGTTTCCAGGATGGATAACCGCAGGGCCACGGTCTCCGGCATGCTTCCTCCAGATCCCCAACTGGTTTCTGCAGCCGCAGAAACGCCTCTTCCTCCTCTGGGAATCCTCTGGGTCACGCCGTTCGGCCTGGGGTACCCCGTAGAGGAAGCTATGGCTTGCAGCGTCTCTTCCCCCAACGGCCGGGCCCCTGGCAAAGGCCTCCCTGCTCCATTTGGGCTTTGATCTCCTTCATTCATTCATTATCACTTCACTGCGAATCCGCAGGAGGGTGAGAACGGGATTCTCGACTTAAATGTCAGGCTCACTTCAAAGGACCAGTCTGAACGCAGATCAAAGATAGCTGCTCTCAAATCCAATCTTTATTGAAGAATACATGACTTTGGGAAAAGTCGAGAATGACCTAATGTTTACATACAATCATTTTTATCACCTCTGATGCAACGTAACACCACACGCAAATATCATCATCAAACCCCACCCCTTGTATCACATTTCTACTATTCCCACACACTATACCAATTATAATTGTTTATACTTTCAACCCCGAGTTCCCAGGCTCATTCTATCTTCTTCTGCCAGGTGCTTCCAGGATTATTTATGTTATGACTCCAAGTCCAGGGCTTGGAAATTCAGCCCTGGGACTTGGTTCCATGACACTGGAGATGCTTCCGAACAAAACCTTTGCTAGGTCTTACTTTCAGGGGAGGCCTTATATTTAGCAATTCAGCAAAACTTCTACTAGGTCTTATTTTTCGGGGATGTCTTATTTTCGGGGAAACAGGGTAGGTGTATATAAAACAGGTATAAAAATCATACATTTTCTGAAAATATGTCAGCATTTGCACAACTTGCTCAACAGGCTAAATTTCCTTTTTATGAGGTCCAGCTGAAGCATGTTCAGCAGAGTCCGCTGTAAACCCTGCACAACAGATTTGTGTAATGTCTAGAACAGCCACTAGGCAATGTTCAAAAACCTTTACTGTTACCAATTTTTTGTGATTTCAAAATTGAGCTAAGGGGACCCCATTTGGGGTTGGGACCCACAGTTTAAGAAGCAGTGATCTAGGCTAATCCTCTGAGTGATTACCACTATTTAAAGATCTCCAAAGAAGGAGAATCCATCACTTGAGGCAGTCTATGCCACACTATGCAACAGTTCTTACAATAAAGAAGTTCTTCCTAATGTTTATATGAGATCTCTTTTCTTGTAATTTGAATTGATTGGCTTTCGTCTTAGACCCCTTCTACACTGCCATATAAGATCCAGATTATCTGCATTGAACCAGATTATATGGCAGTGTAGACTCATATAATCCAGTTCAAAGCAGCTAATGTTGGTGCCCTTCCAGACAGACCCTTTATCCCAGGAACTGATTCCAGGTTTTGTGTTAATCCCAGATTATCTGGCAGTGGGGACTCACATAATCCAGTTTAATACAGAAAAACTAGAATCAGATCCAAGTATATAGGGCCTGTCTGGAAGGGCTCTGGATTATTTGCTTTGATAATCTGGATTATATGGTAGTGTAGAAAGGGCCTTAGTCTCTGTAGCAGCAGACAACAGATGTGCTCCATCTTCTCCATGATATCCCTTCACATATTTATAGAGGGATATTATTTCATCAGTTTGGAAAAGATCATGATGCTGGGGAAAATGGAAGGAAAAAGGAAGAGAGGCTGACCAAGGGCAAGATGGATGGACGGTATCCTTGCAGTTACTGGCATGAACTTGAAGGAACTGGGGGCGGCGACGGACGACAGGGAGCTCTGGAGCAGACTGGTCCATGAGGTCATGAAGAGTCGGAAACGACTGACCGAATAAAGAAGAAGAAGATTATTTCATCTCTCAGGCATTTTCTTCTCCAAACTAAACCCACAGTACCTGACTCTCCAAGTTGTTCCTCATAAGGCTTGTTATCCAGAGCTTTGGTCATATCTTAGTAGTTATTCTCTGGATTTGTTAAATATTCGTCTTAAACTGTGGCGCCCAGAACTGGACACAGTATACCAGGTGAAGTCTGACCAAAACAGAATACAGTGGCACCTCTGCTACCCTTGATTTGAACACTGTGATCCAATTGATGCGGACTAGAATTATATACACGGCCTTTTTCGGCCCCTGAATCACACTGTTGCTTCATGTTTAACTTGCCATCTACTGACACTCCAAGATCCTTTTCACATATACTTCTTTCAAGTTTTCTTTAAGTCATCTTCAAGTACATTTTCTAGTTAAAATATAACTTATACCATTGTTGTTAAATTAATGAGCTCAGATGGAAACATTGTTTGAGGTATGCTAGAGCTTCAAAAATATTAGTTTGTAGAGTATGAGCCTCCCTGCATGCTAGACAACCTTTGCAAACTATTTCATGTCTTGGAAAAATAACAATTACAGTTAAAAAAAAAAAGCTCTTTGCACAGTCAGCTCCTGCAGTTGCAACTTTCAAGCCAGTAGAGGGCACGGTTAGATTAAATATAAATGCCATAAGGGTGGGATAAGAACTTCTGTGTTAGAACAGTTATTGCAGATAGCTTACTTTGTAATTTAAATAATAGCAGAAAATGTTAGGCAGAGTTTTTAAATTCAATCAGGTCTGTTCATTGTCCTGTTTTGTTTTTAAGCTGTTGTTAAAACTAATGTTCCCTTAGGTTTAGGCATAACAAACTTTACAAATAAGGATACATCTTATTTCTTCCTTGCAACTGTGCTGAAGATGGATCATGGGTGAGGGAAGATGGCAGACTAATGCCAATTTCTGCTTGTTTGTGTAACATTAAACAATTATGTACCATCCAAATTATGCAATTAAAGGGCAGTTTAAAAATAGTTATATAGACTTCACGTGTCCAAAAAGTGGCTGCTTTGTGACAGTTGATTCAATTAATTAAAGGAAGACTAACTCATGTATTAGAATGATTTATGTACTGATTTTCACCATTACAAAATAAACGGAAGCTTATAAAATATTAGAAAATATTATTATTATTGTTATTATTATTATTATTATTTCATTTTTTATCCCGCTTTTCTCCCATGGGTGGGATTCAAAGTGGCGTACAGTTGTTAAAAAGCAGAAATTACAGAACATACACATTCAACTAAACATCATAAGCAACTAAAGCAAATAATCCAATTTCCTAAATCATATACAACAAATTAATAACTTACAACATATACTATTAAAAAGATTCCCTAACCTTAGTGAAAACAGTATTTCATGCTTTATTTCCACTCCCAAAGGAGCAATTTAAACAATGCCCAAACCAGTAACAATATTAAAAGCAGTTGCAAAAAGAAACAAAACAAAATAAAAACAACAGCCCAACACCAATAGATACATGAAAAATAAATAAATTACAAGACAAAAGCCTGAATGGACAAGATAATGATAAAGCTTCCTGGTAAACCTCCCTGTGGAGGGTGTTTCATAATGAGGGCACAACCACAAAAAAATTTGCTATCAGTTTTACTTCCACAGGTGAGAACAGGTGTGAAAAGGTCTCAGATGGTGATTTCAGTTTCTAGCCTGGGCCTAGAGTGTTCTGAACCTGTGCTTTGAACTTTATCTGGAAACAAACTCGGAATTACCTTTTCTTTCAGGCGTTCTAGATCTGAGACCCTCTTTGTTTATCTCCGCTCTTTATTTTTTATTTCAGTTTCCATCACTGTAGTTCATATCTGTTACCTAGGAAGCCATGGGCATCACCTGTCTCTTTAAAGCAGTTATACATATCTCTGTTGGTGAGATTTTGTGCTCCTATGAGGCAAGAGGCTATGCTGATACTAGCCATATTGTTGGTAGGCTGTTCCATGTCTGATAGGCTTTTGTTGAGGAGTCAGACTAAATGTGGCAAACAGCTACTCAGCAGCAGTGACATTGAGATCTCTCAGAGACAACGGCAATGGCATCACAGCTAACATTTGTTAGGATTGTGTAGAAGGAGACGTTGTGACCCCTCTTTGTATGTCTTTTACTATGAAAATCCAATAATGAGAGAGTCTAAAACAAAACAAGAGTTACTGCCGGAAGATGACACTTCCAGGTTGGAAGACACTCAACAAGCTATTGGGGTACAGCAGAGGATAAATATGAGTCATGAACTTAAAGCTGTTCAGCTGTTGATATGCCCAAAGGTGAAAAGACAGTCTAAAGCTGCACAATACATATTATAGGAACCTAGAATGTGAGAGGCACAATCAAAGGGAGCTAGTAAAGCAAGAAATGGAATATATAAACATTGTGATACTTGTGTTGAACAAGCTAAGGTGGAGGAGGTAACATAATTTAATATATGCAGATGGCACCATAGTACTAGCAGAAAATAACAGTAGTATTTGAATAAGACATGCAAGACATGAGCAGGGCTGTTGATGATGGTGGATGTCTCATTTGTGTGTATGTATGCCTTCAATTGCCTGTTGATTTGTAGTGATCTCATGCATTTCGCAGGGTTTTCTTAGGCAAGAAATAGTCAGGCATATATTGCAGTTCCTTCCTGTGATATATAGTTCACAGCATCTGGTTTTCATTAGTGGCTTCCCATCTAAGTTCTAACTAGGAGACTGTTTTGAAGATCAAATGGGTTCTATTGTATTTATAGTATTTAGGCATAGGATCACCATAAGTCAAAGTTAACTTAATGTCAGTTAACAGCAGTGTCAGACTATGAACAAGGAAACCTAGGTTCAAATTGTTGTTCAGTCATAAATCTTAAATTTCATTCAGAGAGCTTTAGGTAGTTGATCTATCTCACTATAGCTTCCATTGCAGGATAGAGCGAGCTATGCCTAATAGATAGTACTTAGTCTCTTTGGTGAACCTTTAAGATTATTAAAAAAGCTTTTCTTTTTTTTTCTTTTTTTGCATTTAATTCTTTAAAAAAATAACATGGATTGTTGAGTAGTATGTAATATTAATAAGAAAGGACTGGGTGTATGGAGTAAAACATCCCCCCTGGCTCCCATGAAATAAAACAATGATAAACTTTTAAGAAAAAGGTTTTTCTGTAATATCCTGCTATCACTTTGAAAATCTAAATTTAGCTTAATTGTGAGAGCAGATATTTTTGTCAAGGACAGAACGCCACAAGGTTCAAGATAACAGAGTTTATTGGATTACAGAACTCAAAAATGCCCGTAAAATACAAGGGCCAGGCAGTATTAGCCTTTAGGAGCAAAAAGGGACAAGGAAAAACGTTCAAAAGATAAACCGGATTAAACCGGAGTTTAATCCGGGTAAAAACAAACTGCTTGCTTCAGCCTGGGGATAAACAAAACAAAAGCCGAGGAACAAAAGATACAAAAGAATGCAACTAATTGGCAGCAGATTCCTCTCTGCTGCCAACACTGTGCTTAGAGTAACTTGCGTCGCTCCCACACACACAGCAGACAGGATTTCCAACACGAACAGATCAGCCAAGGATTGTAGCAGTAGAGTAGACCCAGTTCCTTTCCGTAGATCAAAGCCAGAAGCAGACGTTTGTAGTTTCCAAGTCCAAGAAGGGGGAAGACAAGCCGTGGTCAGTTCAGTCCGAGTTTTCAAAGCAGGAGATGGCGTCCGTCAAGAAGACGACGGAAGGTCAAGCTAATAAGAGTAAGCACAGGTTTGCACAAACAAATGCCCACACAATTCCTCCCGCCGTCTGACCCTGAATTCCAAAACAACTTACGTATCAGCACACGAAAACACACCAGTCTTCAGGAAAGCGTCCCACACAGATCCCAAGCGTTCGTCCAGATTACCTTGCCCAACGCAATTTGCAATTGCTCCCAAGCCCCATTTTATGCCAGTTACAAATCCTCATCACTGTCAGCTGTCCTCCTTAACCCGGGCGTTTCCTCATCACTTTCCTCATCAGAGCTGGAACACCTCTGACTACGCCCCACAGCATCTCCAGCTGTGGATCCCGTCCCATCCCTCCAGCTATACCATGGGTCTAATCCTGAAGGTCCCCATTCATCTTCTATCCCATCATGGCCAGTGGCACCCAATTCCTCCCTCACCCGAGTCCAATCCATCTCATCCTCCTCCGAGCTAACCAGCCCCTCCTCCATTCTCTCCGTAAACCCCTCAAAAGACTCTTCGTCAGATGGTGCTGCAAAAATGTCTCGCAGTCTTTTTCTTTCTCGCTCCTCGAGAGTATCTGACTCTCGAGGAGTCTTACGCCCACGTCTGTCAGTAACAGAGCCATGAGGCTCAATCATAACAATTTTAGACTAATAACTGGGGCGGCTTACAGGGAGCGTACCACCCCCTTGTTAAGCCAGCTCCACTGGCTGCCGATATGCTACCGAGCCCAATTCAAAGTGCTGGTTTTGACCTATAAAGCCCTAAACGGTTCTGGCCCAATCTACTTGTCCGAACATATCTCCTCCTATGAGCCAGGAAGATCCCTGAGGTCATCTGGAGAGGCCCTGCTCTCAGTCCCGCCTGCCTCACAGGCGCGGCTGGTGGGAACGAGGGACAGGGCCTTCTCGGTGGTGGCTCCCCGGCTATGGAACACCCTCCCCAGAGATATACGGCAAGCCCCAACCCTTTTGAGTTTTAGAAAAGCCTTAAAAACATGGCTTTGTGCCCAGGCTTTTAATGAATAAATGATAACCCAGATTGTTATATGGATAAAGTTGGAGGATATTGGACGAACGGATTTTAAACACGTTTTATGTTTTATATTTTATACTGTATTTAATTGGTTGTATTTTTATATGTTGTTGTTTTTAATGATGTATCGGCATCGAATTGTTGCCAATTGTACGCCGCCCTGAGTCCCTCCGGGTAAGAAGGGCGGGATAGAAATATTTGAAATAAATAAATAAATAAATTTAGTATTAATCAATCATGTTTTGACTTATAACATATTGCCTGCTTCACATTACTTTATTCCCAATACAGTAGAGTCTCACTTATCCAACACTCGCTTATCCAACGTTCTGGATTATCCAACGCATTTTTGTAGACAATGTTTTCAATACATCATGATATTTTGGTACTAAATTCGTAAATACAGTAATTACTATGTAGCATTACCATGTATTGAACTACATTTTCTGTCAAATTTGTTGTATAACATGATGTTTTGGTGCTTAATTTGTAAAATCATAACCTAATTTGATGTTTAATAGACTTTTCCTTAATCCCTCCTTATTATCCAACATATTCGTTTATCCAACATTCTGCCAGATAAGCGAGACTCTACTGTATTTCTTTTTTCATTAAAACCCTAGTTTCACGCATGCTCAGAGAACATGCTGCTTTGGAGGGTTTTTCTTTTCTCCAACTGAGTAGCTTGGTCTAAGGGGAACATATGTGTCTGACTGAAATCTAGCGAGCCATGATTTATGAATGAGCTACTTACTATAAAGCACTTTGCACACTAAAAAGTGCTAGGAGGGGATTAATAATACATAAATAGCTTCAGTGTTACAATATATGTTTGACCACCATTTTCACCAGTAGGTGAGGCTGTTCAGCACCTTGAAGAGCTAGAACTGAAAAAGTTACATGTTAAAGGTAGAAGATAACACTGTCTTTTGCATATGAAGCAGACCTGTTTTATTGTGTTGAATAAGATTGTGCAGAAAAGTTTTAAAAAAACTTTAACAGGCTTATGATGATCTGAAGGACAAAACATCTCAGAGGAGAAATCGTTTCAAATGTAAGTTTAATGAAAAGGATCACCCTTTGACTCTTTGTTACTCCAGACAGAGCTATAAATTGGCTCAGAATTTTCAGGGTCTCAGTAGTCCTCTTCACTATATTTTCCTGATCCTCTGGCTTTTAAAGTGATATTAAAAATCACTACACACATGTACCCTGTCTCCCTGTGGTTGCATCAGTTGTTCCTTGCTGAGAAGTCAAAGGATCACATTAGCATCTCTCTTAAGAGATTTCTAATCTGAATGGATTGTCATTTTTGCCTCAAAGAACCCATCTAATTCTGGACCTCCTAAAACATAGTGATGCATTTTGCAAGGACTTTACTCAGTCATATACTGCTGTTCTGAAGCACTGGAAACATGTATGCATGTGTGCACATCTTAGCAAGACAAGGGAGACCACCTTCTGTAATCTTTTGCCCCCACACAAAAAGTATCAGCCCCTAGAGCAGAGCTTTCCAAATGTTTCATGTTAGGAATGCACTTTTTAGTTTTTAGTCATGCATCATTTTGTGACACAGTGATTTGGTTTTACTAGCAAACCAGAAGTTAAACCAACTCCTTATAAAAGATACGGGTCATTTCTCATTATGTTTGCTCAACACACCACCATACTGCAGCAGACACACTGTCATTATGTTGTGATACATAGTTTGGAAAATTCTGCCCTAGAGAATCCAGGGTTATTTACTAGTAAGAATTTATTTCTAATTAGAAGTATCTTTTTTAGATTCTGGTAATATACTGCATTTTCTGGTCTAATTTTGACAGAATGATAGTTTTTCTTGTTATTTTCAGTTACTGAGTATGCAGAAATCTGAAGGCATAGTCACACTTTTAACTGAAAAGGAGAATAATTGCTAATGGGGAAAATATACATTTGTAGGAGACAGTTCACCCAAGAAATACATTTGTACATTATCTCCTAAATTTTTTTAGATTATGCCTCTTCTTTGAAACTAGTACATTGTATTCTAGTTCTTCAGCTCTTTAATTGCTACGATTTTTAAAATGTATTGATTCCCTACATTTCCTATCGATATTTTCATACAACCTCTCAATTAAAAATCCATTAAAAAGACACAGAAAAAATTCCACACTTTTTAAATGTAAAATATATTAATAGTTGAAACCATCATAAATCTGTACAATCTAGGAGGCATGGAGATCTTAAGAGACAGTTTAAAACAAGCCAACCTGCCATAGTAAAATGATTTACAGATCTGGGAAAAGAAGAAGCCTGTTGTCGAAAGGATGATGAAGTAGGAGCCAGGCCACATGTCTGGGGGAGTGCATTTCATAATTGGGATATCTTTCTTGGTTGGAATCCCAGGGCTTCCATCTTTATCCCAGACATTTTGATGGGATGTCCAATTTCACCTTCTGTCATTAACCGCTTGTGAATTTCTAGTAGAAATGCTGCACTCACAGCCATTTTCTGTGAATCAACCTCTGCCTAGTTTGTAGTTGGCTAGAGTAATCACTTCAGTCTGAATCCCAGTGAGGCCAGAGTGACATGTGCAGCACAGACCTTTTGCTGAAAATAGCATCCCTGCTCCAATCTTCCCTTCGCCACAAAGATGGTTGTGTTATGAATTTCCTGATCCTATATCAATGTAATTTACAGCATCTGTGAGTACCATGCTCACTTTTTACAAGTAGAAACACCTGTTTGTGGAGTACAATTCCCATTATTAACAAAATACTTTATTTTGGATTAAAAATACTTTTGTTTCTGTTGCCACTGCAGGGGAAAAATCAACAGCAGTGGCAGGGACCAAAAGGGGTGGCATGTGTGGCCCATTTGGCATACACTGCGCAGCACTCATGTATTACTTCTGGAAAAGAAGGAAAAGGCTCATTGTGTGATATATAATTAGTAATAGAGTTTATGATTTTCCCCCCAAAATACTCTTTTAGCATTTATCTAGTATATTTTAAAATATGTTATAAACTTCTATTATTCTATAATTTAAAGCCCCTTTCCACTGGCTTATATAGAATAAACTATCATTTTTCTTTCTCCATCTGTGGACTGCGTCCTGCAGTGATCTTAATGCCTAGATTGCCTCTCTGCTTTCTTCTCCATTTTCTGCATGTCTTTTATGTTGTTAGACATTTTATGCTTTTGCAGAGTGATATATAAGTATAGTAAACCTGATAATAATAATAATAATAATAATAATAATAATAATAATAATAATAATAATAGTAATAATAATAGTAACTTTATTTTTGTATCCCGCCTCCATCTCCCTGAAGGGACTCGGGGCGGCTCACATGGGAACAAGCCTGATCAAACTTGGGTTAAAAACGCAATCAACAATTTAGAACATCTTATCAACATAAAATAACATAAAACTACATAACCAATGTCAGGAGCAGCAGCTTAGAACCTGGGTAGTAATAATTACTGGACATTCAGGGGGTTAGAGTTGTGTATAGAACACTGGGCAGGGCTAATTGATGGTGTCAGATGGTCGGTCATAAACAAGGTGGAGAGCTGTGTCAGTAATAACACTAAAAAAAACCCCTATGGGACAGGGACTATGATAAAGTGCAGTGGCTGAAGGTGGAGTGTTGTTGGGAGACAGGACAGGAGTTGGAGTTAATAATAGTAGATTATGAAGCATTAGTTTTGGTGGAACCAGGTTCTAGTCCCGTGTAATAGGTGTAATTCCCCACCCTTGTGTCTTAAAACTAAAGCACTGAAGATTCTTTGTTTATTAGCTCATTTGTATCTTATCACTGTCTGGTTGCCTGGCTTCCAATTCATGAACAACAATATAGCCCTTGGCAGTTTTAGCATCAGCATTCCACTTATATATTCTTTAAGGATTGAAATCTCGGGATTATTAATTTGAGAGCAGGAGCAGGACGGTTAAATATCTTTTAAGTTATTTTGTTGATATAGACAAACACACACACAATTCCCTTTGGGGAGGATCATAGACTTCTCATTGTCTAGGGCATATAACATACATTTCATTGATATTATATTTGATATAAAGCACTTCTCATCCTACACCTTATTCACACTTTCATCAGATTTGCCAATATTCCTTTTAGCAAACATTCACAGATAGTCATTGCGATGTAGAGCATTCTCTCTCTCTCCCCCCCCTCTAAGCCATTTATCACAGCACTGTTTATTTAATGTATCCTGTTTTGTTTACTATAAGGAGGTGGAGGGGGACTTCTGCTTCTGTCTCTCTCCCTCTTGTTTTTAAGAATTTTTATCAGCTGTGCATTGCAGTAGCCCAAATTCTGTCACAGAACAGGCATATAATATACAATCAATGAAATGTATGTTATATGCCTAGACAATGGGAAGTCTGACCAATGGAGATCTTGTAAAGGCCTAACTCTTTGTCTCATGATGTTGCATTTTAGAGAGATACACCTACTTCTATACATTCCTATTATCTTGATATTCAGGTGTTAACAGCTGACGTTTTACAAGATGTATATCCAAATTAGTATTTAGTTTATAATACTCCGTCCAGTCATGAAACTTAGCTTTGGATGATATATTGTCATCCAGTCTGACCTTACTTAGGAACTTGTGAGGATGATGTGAAGAACAGAAGAGCTAGTATGTCACTTTAGGCTCATTATACAAAGGAAATATAGGTAAAAGTAAAGGAGATATAGATCAAGGGAATCAATGGTGCACCTCTATTCTGGAATAATGTATCCAATTCTGGGCACCACAATTCAAGAAAGAAATTGACAAGCTAGAACATGTTTATAGGAGGGTGACTAAAATGATCAAAAGTTTGGAAAACACGCCCTATAAGGAGTGGCTTAAAGAGCTGGCCATGTTTAGCCTGCAGAAGAGAAGGTTGAGAGGAATCATGATCGCCATGTATACATATTTGAAAGGCTGTCATAAGGAGGAGGGAGCAGGCATGTTTTTTTGTTTTTGCTACCCTGGAGACTAGGACTCAGAGCCATACAGGAAAGGAGATACCACCTGAACATTACGAAGAATTTCCTGACTGTAAGAGCTATTCAGCAGAGGAACGTTCTGCCTCGGTGTGTGGTGGAAGCTCCTTCCTTGGATGCTTTTAAACAGAGTCTGGATGGCTATCTGTCAGGGATATCTTGATTGTGCTTTTCCTGCATAGTAGGGGGTTGGACTGGATGGCCCATGTGGTCTCTTCCAACTCTGTGGTTATATTATTCTTTTTCGAAACATTTTATTTAAGAAATAACTCATTTCACATGAGTCTTAGTTCTGATTTAGAAAGCTTAGTTTAGAATGAGGTAGGCTTTTTAGTTGTTGTTTGTCTGGAGCTCCTGTTCCAGCTTCTGTCCTACTTTCCTAAAGTTTTTGCACGATTTCCCTCTGGTTGAAAAAGTGAATCTCTATGCATCAAATTGACCATTTGATGCATATCTTATTTCTTCAGATTTTCATAGTTTTCTCTCTATTTAAAATGGTGCTTTGGTGAATATGTTTGATAGTTACTTTTATAACATAAAAGCTATAGATAAAGAATAGAAAGACGTCTTATAGAAAATGACGATTTCAGTGCATTTGTCATGGAGATTCTGAAATCAATGGGAGTTATGCAGAAACAATTCATGGACATATATCTTATCAGATGTTTTAAACATTTTGTTTTTGAGTCTGCTGTTTCCAAGGAAACAGAAAGTAGTCATTGCAAA
Organism: Anolis carolinensis; assembly: GCF_035594765.1. Taxonomy (NCBI): domain Eukaryota; kingdom Metazoa; phylum Chordata; class Lepidosauria; order Squamata; family Anolidae; genus Anolis; species Anolis carolinensis. The sequence goes on from NC_085841.1 coordinate 347,556,482, forward strand.
GTATGGTTCTACATTTTCAGTATCCCGAAGTGGAACATATTTCTAGGTTACAGTATCGTGGTATTCAATAGTAGGTATTAATCTTACCTTAAAATGTTTCTTTCCAAAGATGATTATATACTAACACTACCTGATCTTTATTGGAAAGACAGCACCTTCCCTGGCACTTAACATAAGACTGTTTATGAAACATTCCTGGTTCCAGAGCACACACCTATCTTTACCAGTTGAGAGTATGTGCCACTCTTCCCCAATTGGTACAATGATTGTGATGTGTGAAGCATTATGTGGATCTTAGGCTACCATATGGGGAGTGGAACAGATTGAGAGATGATGACCAGTGTTCTTCATATTGTACTACTTCCATTTTTTTTGATATACAGTTTCTTGGAAGGTTACTTCCTTGGGCAAAATGGCATTGTGTTAGTAAGATATGCAGATATAATTCTACTTCATTCTTGTGTTGTAGTTGTTGTGAAGGTTGGTATTCTTTTTCTCCTTCTACATCAATAATTCCCTCTTCAGACTCAATGTCGCTCTGATAGCTCCACCAACAACCATTCTGATGCGCATGGAAAGCAGAGGCAATTAAAGAAGTGTCTGGCTATGTTCTCATAGTTAGAAATATGTTGAGTACCTCATCTTTTGAGACCTTTAAAGGACCCTGATGGATCTTTGTTGAAGATGTCCTCAGTCTTCATACTGGCTATAAGAATGTATCCAAATTCTTCGCCAATCTCCCATGCTCTCCACCAGCCATGAATTAATCTTCCACATGTGGGGGGTGGTTGGGAAGGGTGCTATTGTTTTGTGATAGAACTAGGTGCAATTCCAGATCTCCCCAAGAGTTCTTTTGGTGCCAGACACTGACACACACTACTACTTTAAAATGATGCAGCAAATGGTATACAGCAGAAAAGCATTCCAGTTGTTTTGCTGATGGTATCCACAATCCCTCCACTACTAATGGTACAATTTGGCCCCAAAATTAATCCTTCCCAGACTGTCCTCACCTAGCAATCAAATTCAGTCCCCATCAGTTACTATATAAGGCTCCTGGACTGGGGCTTGCCTTTTCCAGAATGAGGCCAATAGAAGATGGACTCCTAATGGCTAAAAAGTACATAAACAAACAAACAAAAAATTCCAAGTAAGCAAGCATGACTTTTCTCAGCCCCAAACTAATACAAATGTACTTTTTCATGTCTCTGGACAGCTGTTAATATTTGGCCATAATAGTAACAAGGACTCTAAAACCCACCTGTCTAGTGGCAGAGGTTCTGTTCACTACAGCTATGAAAACAGCACAATGAGTTTTGAACTAATGCAGTTAACATGGAAGCTCTTGTGTACTTTCCATGTAAGACCTTATGTTTTTGTTTTCTCTTTAGTATTTTAAGAGTTATGGTCCCATTTAGTGATGAAAGATGTTGTCTGAAGCCCTTGGAATGCTTTCTTGGCTTGTTTGTTCAAGGTATTTATATATTGTCTCTCATTTCACAAGGACCCCTGCAGTGATGTAGAACAGAATGTTTGATCCAATAAAAATTCATCCCTTACACAGTGATTAAACAAACCATCCTTGTTTTTAAATCAGGAATGGTGAGTTTATGGCTTGTGAATTAGATCGGACCTTCCAAGCTTTCCCATCCACCTAAGAGGCTTTGACATAAGGCCTTCTCCTCCCAGTTATGGTTTATTTGAACATTCTGTTGCAGTCAGCATAGTCAACTTTACTTATTTCCAGGGTAATTATATAAATTTTCTTCTTCATTTTTTGAAATTGAGACTGGAAGATGCTGTGTGCTTTATTCTATGTGTGTGCAGGCTGGGGAAAATATTTGTTTTTGGTGTCAGAGATTCTTCATATTATACAAGATGTGTGCGCAGTGAGCTACTGTACATATTAAGGCTGCAATGATTGCTATGGTTTCATAAAGTTGTGTTCCTATTTGGTCTTTTGTGGGTGACATAAACTGTAGTATTGCCTTAAGACATGTACAGACAGAAATTCATGATTTCATTAGCTTCAACAATGGCTTTACAAGGAAGATAAATCCCTTTGGACTCATGTTTTGTTGAATACCTGAGTAGATACATATCGGATCGCATTGCTAATTACATCAGTTGTTGTTACTGAGTGCCTTCAAGTTATTTCCAATTTATATTGATTCTAAGCCAACCCTAATATGTTTTTGGGGTGCAGGATTTGTTCAGATGGACTTTTGTCTTTCTCCAAGAATGAAAGAGATCATCCAATGGATTTCCATGAATGAGATACAAATCCTGTGCTCCAGAGTCTTAGTCCAGTGTTCTTAGTCCAACCACTACATTATGCTGACTCTCATGACTTAAGTAATGAAGTAATATTACACAATTATGTTTATATATATGTAGACATGATTACGCTGTTAAATTACTCCTCTTCAGATACTCTCCCCCCTTTGTGTTGTCTATTTGTGGACTCTTTTTCCTGACTGCTTTTGTTCTGAGTTGAAAAAAGTGTTCCCTCACTTATCGCTGGTTAGGTTCTAGGACCACCCACAATAAATGAAAATCCGCGAAGTAGGGACACTATATTTCTTTTAATATTTATACATTATTTTAGTAGTTATACATTATTTTAGTAGTTATACACTATTTTAAGTCTTTATCAACCAATCGTGTTGTCGCACCTCAGGTTAGCTTCACCTTGCTAAAGACACCAGGCTGCACACAGATTCTAGTCTTTTGTAGTTTATTAGGAAGTAAGGAAAGGATAGTTCATAAAAGATAAAAGTTCAGTTCCAAAAGATAGTTACAAAAACAAGGTTGTAAGAAGAAATCCATGGAAACATTAGGCATGAAGCAAGGTCCTTAAAACGAAGCCACAGTCCCAGAAACGAGGATACATCCAGTCTACAAGATAATACAGGAAAGCAAACGTGGTTCTTGATTCAAGCGAGGAAATAGCTTTGATGAAGATTTCCCTCTCAGCAGACTGTTTTAATAGCATAACATGAAGGCATTTCTTTGCCCTTTGACCTCCCTCTTATTTGCTATTCTGAGACTTCTGCGCAACCCCCAAAATTCCAAACGACTAGCCCGATCTAGAGAAGCAGCCTCATCGCTTTCAAGGCCACAAGGCTCGTTAGTGTCAGGCTGAGGCTGGGAGCTACGCTCCCTTTCTGCTTCTTGCACCTGAAAACCATAATCAGTAACAACATCATTTCTTCCCGTGGGAAAACCTCCCTGTTCCTCATCTCACACAGCAGGAACACTCTGCACCTGAACCTCATAATTCCCATCAGTGTCATCTTGAAACTCATCCTGAACCTGAATCCCATCATCTTGAAACTGCATCCCAGAATCCTCATCAGAGTCACACAAAGGCTGAGTCACAACACGTGTGTTGATAAATCTCCTCCTTCTCTCCCTTTGCCGCTTGGGCTCCTTTTCCTTCCCTTCGGCTTCTCCTTCCTTCCTTAGGCTGTAAAATGTAATTTTTATTATTTATAATAGTCTTTTAGAGTTTATTGAAAAACCGTAAAACAGCAAATCTGCGAAATGTGAACCACGAAGTAGTGAGGGAACACTGTAAACCTAATTGAAAAGTAATTCAGTACCTGCTTTTATCTTATGCAGTGTCTGAATAAGTAACATCAGAGACAACTGCAAAACAAGTAGCTTTTTGAGCCAAAAGGTGAACTCTATTCTTTGGCTTTCATAAATGCAAACATTGCCAATCTCATTTCCGTTAAGCAGTGATATCTCTTAACTTGATCTTTCTTATGCTGAAATACCTGAGTATTTGATCATTCTGAAGGTAATTTTTGGTTCATGCTGTGGAACTTGTGGCAGTGTTTGATGTCTTTGAGATAATGTAAATCCTGGAATGGAAATAAAAATCCACCTAATGTATTTGTTGTTGGTAATACCGTATATTATAGAAAAGTAAAGTTTAGGTCTTCACGAACTGGAAATCTCTATTGGACATCTCCCTGAGAGTGTGTTCATTCTTTGACTGAAAGGCTAATGGTGCTGGAATGCTTTAAAAAAAATCAATTCTTTCTCTTTTACCTGCACCGCAAAATATATTTTAAACAGCGGTTAGCAAAAATATCAACATCAAAATAATGGTTTAAATAGTCTGTTTAAAATATTATCCTCTCCATCAACAGGGGTTCATTTCACCCAAACTACAAACTGGTTAGAATAAGACCACCCTTCCACTTCAGATCTGACCAAATGAGAATTCTTCAACAGAATCTTCTCTCTCTTTGGTTTGAGAAAGCACATCTCCTTTAGTAGCATAGGTGCATATAGGGTGGTAAATATCCATAGATGCTGAAAGATGGGAAAGCCTCTCTCTCTCTCTCTCTCTCTCTCTCTCTCTCTCTCTCTCTCTCTCTCTCTCTCTCTCTCTCTCTCTATATATATATATATATATATATCTGTTGTCTGTCTTGTCACTGTTATAATTAGCAGTGAATGTTTGCCATATATGTGTTCTGTGATCTGCCCTGAGTCTCCTTTGGGGTGAGAAGGGTGAAATAGAAATACTGCAAACAAACAAACAAACAAACAAATAAATAAATAAATGCAGTGCATGTCGTACTTCAGCTTCCTGACTCTGTGTCCAACAAAATTAATATTTATGTACATTGTCTCTGCCAGGTTTTCATGTCTCTTTCTCTCTCTTCTCAGATCCATGCATTACAGTCCACTCCACCCCATCCCACTGAGCAAGTTCCCCAAACTTTGGAGAAATCTTTGAAAGTAGTCACAATCTGTCAAGGGCAGGAGGGGACAAAAAGTACACCAACCCAACAATTTTAGTGTTTCTTTAAAAAAAGTCCCCCATGTTTAGTAGAGGGACTCTCCTAATTAAAACTGTGTATCCTCTGGTCATTGTACTGCACAGAGTGAAAGTCTTGTTATGATAGCAGGAGTAGTAGTAGAAGAAAGCTAGAAAGTTTCTATTGTATTCACAGCATCACAGAATTACCTGCTGGATCTCCTGTGTTGCTCTCATTTCCCTGAATATATGAGTCCAATGAAAGGGATTTGGTTTCTCCACCCTTGTCTCTTTTAGACAGAGGGATTGAGGGTCCTTACTATTTGTCAGCTAACCTGAATTCTGTCCAGAGTTTTATTGTGAATTTCTGGCCTTCTAGGACTCCAATTTGTGATGGTGGGCAAAGCCAGACAAGCAGAGTATCCCACTTCAGTATCCCACTTAAGCTTTCTTAAGTACTGGAATTATAGGATATTAATATGGGAAAATGAATAGGCGTTTCAGTAATCTTTTAGGCTGTTATATACAGTCATAGATATCCAAACATATACATTCTTCTCTGCAAGGAGCATAGAAATGGCTGGGCACATTGCTTATGTTGCAATACGTTGTATAACATGTAAGACATCCTTTATTCTTTACATTATGGATTTACAAAGTTGATATACTTGATCTATAAAGCCTTGTTGCATAGCTATAAACATCCTTAAACTATTTTAGTTGTTTCTTTTAATAATGTTAGCATGTTTGGATAGAATGCCAAATTAGCAGCTTGGAGCAGCAGCTTGGAGGCTGTATGATAGCTTCCATTTTGTCCATTGCAAAGCACCTTGTTCTTAACTCCTTTTGGCTTCTTTTATTTTCTCTCTACTGCCTGCCCACCTATCAGCTGTCCTATCGAAACAAAGGTTCTGGCAGTGCCTTGTTTATGTTATCAAATCAAAACAGAGATCTTAAATGTGACATCACTCTGGGTCTTGTTGGAGATAATATAAACAAGCTGTGGAAAGCTGTCTTTTGGCTGCCTCTCACCTGATTGCATCAGCCATTGCCCCTGCTTGAAGGGTTTGTAGCTGTCAAATTTGCTCATATCTCATTGCTGAGAGAAATGCAGGCAGCCTCTCTTTGTTCACTTTTGAATAGGTATCCTGTCTAGCATTAGCCTGTCTCTTTGTTCCTGGTAACATACATATTCTAATACCCATAGCTTCCTGAATTATCTCTTATGCCCTAATATTGTATTTTATTGGTTATACTCTGTATTTTTTAGATATATTCCCAGGAATCAGTCTGGCAACCAAAATAAGCCTGGCCTGTAACCGCAGTTCATATAGGGAGGAAGATAGTAAATATGGTGGAAAAGATCAGGGGGATACGGATTTTATCTGGTTCTATCCATTTTTAGTCATACTACAACTCCCTGGTCTCATTTAGGTTTCTGAAGCAGTAGCTACAATGGTGTGTATAAAAGTTAAATGTAAGGAATCTGTTTCTTTGGTAATTTGGCCAATAATAATAATAACAATAACAACAACAACAACAACAACTATATTTGTATATCTTGCCACTATATCTCCGAAGGGACTCAGGGCAGCTTACAGGCGGGACCAAGCCCAGTAACAACAGTCAACCAAATAAAAACACATTTAAAAATACAATAAACAATAACAGTCCAATTAAACAATAAAAAACAATAGAGTATAAAAACATCATTAAAATGAATCAAAGCAAACCTCAATAACCAGAACCAGGAATATGGTGGGCAGATCAGAAATTAGAGGGTGCTGGGCATGGGTTTATGCAAATAGCGGATTATAGGGCTAGGGCTAGAGGTAAACTGCTGAGTTCAGTCGGTCAATTTCGGCTGGGCATTCATAGACAGGTGTCTAACCATTATCAAATGCACATTGGAACATCCATGTTTTAAAGTCTCTGTGAAAGGCAGAGAAAGCGAGTGCTAGCCTAATTTCCCTGGGGAGGGAGTTTCAGAGACGGGGGCCACTACTGAGAAGGCCCTCTCTTTCCTTCCCACCAATCGTGCCTGTGATGGTGGTGGGAGCGAGAGAAGGTAGATCTTAGGGTCCATGCCGGTTCATAGGGGAAAATGCAGTTGCGAAGATATGCAGGACCCAAACCATTTAGGGTTTTCTTAGGCTAAATAGCAGTCAGAAGCAGTGGTTTAGGTTTTAATGATAATTTGGAGGCTAAAGTTGGCTTCTGCATCAAATGTTCCCTCGAACATTATTGTGCCATAATCATAATGTGCAAGAATGGCATCTGGTGTCACTGCCCAGACCAGGTTATTTTTTCTCTTTTGGTCATAATTCCTTCCCCTCAGCAAGTAGTTTTGATTGAAAATTATAAGGTTAATTGTCACTTGGTAGACTTATAAATGTATTGTGTAAATATACTGCTCTCTGTGTTACCTTGCTAGGACTGGTGATGACTAAATGCATGACAGGCAGGAACAGCTTGCTGTAATTTTTGTGCAGCATTCCCATGTGGAAACTCACTTGCCAAAATTTGCTTATAATTTTCTCTGTTTGTATGTTCACTGAATAATAAATGGTCAGACCCCAAGTCCTGTTTGGGTCTTTTTTCACTGGAAGATAAATTATATATTCACAACACTAATTGTATTTTTATTACTGGAAGTAAATACGTAGGTACTAGTGACATTGTGTAGAATTGCATTTTCAGCTTTCTAAATAGGAGTCTCGCCCATGTCAATTGTGGGCTGAGCATTATTGTATTCAGTTTTAATCAAAAATAGGGAAGAATCTTCTACTTGCCTTCCCAAAATCCCAGCCAGTATCCAAACGGGCTGAGTTGCTAAGAGAGGTCAGATGCACCAGTTTCTGAACCCTCTGGTTTGCTCCCATAGATATGGATTCATAGCTTGTTCCTTGCTTCTGCTAGATCCAATGGTGACTGTGGCCAGAATTACTTTAGTTCAGATTTGATTACTTTCATTTCATGCTTTAATGTCATGTAGTTTAGACTACTGCACAGTATATCATGTGGAGCTTCCTTTAGAGCACTACTTTTAAAACTGTGGTCCCAAACCTAATTGGGATCCCCTTAGATCCATGTTGGGGTTTTGAAAAATCGAGCAACAGTGAAGCGTTTCTGAATGAGGCTGATTTACATGACTTTGTTTAGCAACAACATTCAGTGTTTACATGGACTCTATAGAAAATGCTCCAGTTGTACTCCACGAAAAGGAAAATCAGCCTGTTTAGCAAGCCTTGCAAATGCTGATTTATCAGTAAATGTTTTATTTTACACCTATATTCCCAAGGTCGTGTAAAAATGTATCGGGTGGAAAGGGGTCAGGGGAAAAAGTTTAAGAAGCCCTGCTTTAGATCCTGTTCATGAGCATTAGCTGCTTAGAATACAGCTGCCAGTGTATTACTTAGATTTTGCTCCATGTAATATATATCTTGTTTCTTATACCAAGAGTGCATCTACACCAGGCATGGGCAAACTTCAGCTTCCAGGTGTTTTGGACTTCAATCCCCACATTTCCTAACAGCCAGCTGCTAGGAATTGTGGGAGTTGAATTCCAAAACACCTGTAGGCTGAAGTTTGCCCATGTCTGATGTTTGTTGTTTAGTCATTCAGTCGCTTCAGATTCTTTGTGATCTCATGGACCAGCCCAAGCCAGAGCTCCCTGTCGGCTGTCGCCACCCCCAGCTCCTTCAAGGTCAAGCCAGTCACTTCAAGGATAACATCCATCCACCTTACCCTTGGTCGACCCCTCTTCCTTTTTTCCTTCCATTTCCCCCAGCATCATTCATTTCCCCAGCATCATTTTGTGGCCAAAATACTTCAGCTTTGCCTCTAATATCATTCCCTCCAGTAAGCAGCCGGGCATTATTTCCTGGAATATGTACTGGTTGGATCTTCTTGCGGTCCAAAGCACTCTCAGAATTTTTCTCCAACACCACAGTTCAAAAGTGTCTGTCTTCCTTCGCTCAGCCTTTGTCATGGTCTAGCTCTCACATCCATCAGTTACTATGAGGAATACAATTCCTTTAACTATGTGGACCTTCGTTGCCAGTGTGATGTCTTTACTCTTCACTTTATCAAGTTTGGTCATTGCTCTCCTCCCAAGAAGTAATTCCTGATCTACACGGTAGAATTAATGCATTTTGACACCATATCCCATGGAATCATGGGAGATGTAGTTTTACAAGTCTTCTCTGCCAAAGAGTGCTGGGCCTCACTAAGCTATAACTCCCAGAATTCCGTAGTACGAGGCATCATATTGAGACATGGTCGTTCAAGTGGTGTGAAGCTGCATTAATTCTACAGTGTAAATGCACCCCAAGTTAGCATTTGACTTTTAAAGCCTTAAAACATCAGAGTTTGATTGTGAAATATTGAAAGTAATATTGTTTCCTGTTGAGTAGGAAGGGCAACATCTAAACGTTTTAATGACAATGATATTAACTCTAGTTCCCTCACATAAGTAAAATCTAGATTGTTTTTGTTCGTTGTTTTCAAGGGGTTGGGACATTTTGGGCCAATCTTTGTGATTTTTGTATCTAATCTTCAACAGTGGGAATAATAGTGTGTTAGTTTGCTTTCTTGAAGTGTACATGAGTAATGTGTTAATGTAAAACTAGTATTCATACTAATGAATAAATAATACTACTCTCTACTAAATGGTTCAGGATACATGCCATTTTAAGAACTGCTTGTGCCTGTTTGAATAATCCAAAAATGCAGATCAGTACTAGAGGCTTTTTCTGTCTCTACTAGAAGTGCTGGAAATCTTCATGATAGAGAGGCCTTTCCGTTGTGGCACTTAGTTAAAGGATGCCATTCTACCTGATCCTGCAATTTGTCACCTTTTAAATAGCAGTGAAAACTGATTATTCCATAGAAGTTGACAAGATGATTGTGTTTTGTTCCTGATCTCTTTGCTGTTGATATTTGTTATTACATCTTCTATTCCGTTTGTTTTTATTGTGGTGAATAGAATTGAACTGTTATGTTTGGAGCCTGCTGCGGTGATCTTTTAGACAAAAAAAAAAGAAAAAAGAAAAGAAAAGAATTACTTTAATGAATTATGTAGTATTATAGCACAGTATATTCAGTGGTGCATGCTAATGGAATCAAATAAATGGATGATTGGCACAGCATGTTGACGTTTTTCATGTCTTGGAAACTGATCCAAGAGTGAAATATGGAACTTCAGTACATTTAGCAGTACACCTGAGATGCATACATGGATGGGAGGAATAATATTATTTTAATAAGTTATTCAGTTGTATAAATCTAGCTAATGACCACTTACAGATCTTTGATGAATTCTCTTTTAGAAAGTTTGCTGAGCTATCTAAGTAAATTTGAATTTTTAAGTATGCCGTTATAATATAATGCCATCCTAGTCTCTGAACATATTATTGTGTTTGCTAGTTATGTCAGAACGAATTCATATTCTCCTATTTTTCTGTTAGTGTTATTTCAGAGTTATAACATTTAACTATGCCTTTTAAAAGTCATCCATAGTCATGACCTAGTGGTCTCTGGGTCAGCTCAATTCAAAGTTATCATCCCTGGACTGATAGCAGTCTTTGAGCCATCGTCTGCTGATCTCTGATAAGTTTCTATGAAGGAAAAAAGCAGCTATAGCCAAAGAAGAGAAATATAGTGCCAATACCTAGCAAAATGGGGAAAAACAATTGCCAGTTCTCTACATTAAATCATGGACCTTTGTCCGTCCAGATATTTTGTTCTGCAATTCTCACAATCCCTTGCTGCAAGTCATGGTGGGTCAGAGTGAAGTGCAAATATGTATTTAGTTATTTAAAATATTTATATATTACATCTTAGTCCACAAGCGCTCCTGGGGCAATACACAACAAATAAGAGCATATGAAACAGCACAAGACAGTACAATATGAGAGCCTTCTCTAGATATTCAAGTAAAAATCACATCAAATGCTATCTCTGTCTCAAGCACCATGAAAGCATGTCAGGATTCCTTATCTGCATATATGTGAACAACTATTTTCAGAACCCAAGTGTGGAATTGGTGAGATTTGATACCCTGTAAGTCAGTGGTTTTCAACCTGGGGTCCCCAGATCTTTTTGGCCTTCAACTCCCAGAAATCCTAACAGTTGGTAAACTGGCTGGAATTTCTAGGAGTTGTGGACCAAAAACAACTGGGGACCCTGTTGTAAGTCCTGGGCTTGCTCACATATTTAATACTGAAGGCAGTTGTTTAGCTAGTGCTTAATTTACAATTTGACATCACATTGCTATATATTCAGGTAAGTCAGTATGTCTAATTTTTCTAAAGAAAAATACTTGATTACAGTTTTAATGATAGCTTAAGTAGTGTTTTCAGATGTGCAGGAATCAAGGTCTTGTAGCAGACGAGCTGAATTATGCCAGAGACTGTTCATGATCACATTAAGGTGCTTTAAAATGTCACATTTGGAAATGCTGCTATATTGCTAGTTAATTAACAGTCATTAGTAAAACCTGTACTTATGCTTTTGATGTTTTTGCCTTCTGTGTTGCTGAGATAAGAAAATGTTTTAACCCTTTTTCACACTTGTTGGGGTTAAATAGTTGTGACTTTGATCAAAGAGGCTACAAAACATCCAGCCAAGACAGACCATGCAATCATACCTCTCAATTACAGATTTTTTAGAGTAGAAAGCCTATAGCTAAGACTAGAAAGCATATTTGTTCCAGTTAACTAACAACCAAGATGGCAATTGCCATGTGGGAGATTACTGGCAAACTACCAACACCGTTATTGTTCGACAGGTGACAAAAAGCAGGGGATTCTGTCATCTTGGGCTTAACATTGCCCTTTGGAGAGCTAAAAGGAGTTGCTCATACATGAGCCTGTCACTGAAGCAATCAGTTGCATTTTGTGACCCTAAATTCTACAGTATGATTTCAACATACACGGGGCTGGTATTTGTGGTTTCTCTATGTCAGAACTTGCCAACCATTTCATGTTGGTGACATGCCTTTGAGATATGTATCATTTCGTGACATGGTAATATAGTGTTACTAGCAAATAGGAGGTTAAACCAACCCCTTATAACAGATACAGACACATACATAAATTGTAATAATGAAATGTATGGGGACACAACATATCTCATGCACATCTTTCATTTATATTTTTAAAAACATTCGATTTACTGCTTATTTCACATAGACTCAGAGGTTTCTTGTCACATTCGTGCGACTCACCGACATACTGTAGCCTACATACTAATGTGTCCTGACACTCTATGGTATTTTTTGGCTTAATGTTCTTCATTTTCATAGAGTTCTCTATTGGCTGTCATTTTGCAATATCAATACAAAGTCCGGGAATATATTCCTTACGAATATGGGGGTCATTCTGTAGTTTTACTGCACAGGAATGGGGAATCTTCTTTTCACCACATCATGGATCATTTTTTTAAAATAAATTTTGACAATTGACCCCCTTTCTTAATCATATTTTCTTCTCTTAGCCAACAGACTTAAGTGATTTTTAATCATGGGCCCCTAAAGCAAATAAAATTGGCAATGCTTTTGAGTTGTGCTAAAAGCAGCCAGTATGCTGGCTGTTGAAAACAGTCACCTTGGGAAACAGGGCTCAATGTTGAATATAGAAGTCAACAGAGGATTTTAAGAGAGGGAGGGGAGAAATGAAAGAAAGAAGGAGAAACCATTAAGAACTGCATGCAAATTAAAATGAAGTAAAAATCCAGTGTTTGGCAGCCTACTTTCAGACCCAATTAATAGATATAAAAAATGGATAAGAGGGTAAGGAGGAGCATTGAGAAAAGAGCATTTTCTTAGTAATTGTCTCTGCCTTTCTAAGGAGGCTAGCTGTATTCAGGGTTTCGGTGTTCAAAGCCCCAAAAGATTTTCCAGGAATGTTCATGTTAAAAGAACTTTCCCTAAAATTCTGAAAGGAAATTTGTCATTGTGGTGTCAGGTACTGTTTCAGCTCCAATTATGGCCCATCTTTTGCTTTTCCCCCGTGAAAGCTTTTATGTAGTCCTATTAAAAAGAAATGTCAAAGTCCACCTATATTTCCAAGCACAAATAAAATAGAGAATGTTAAAAAAAAAAACAAAAAAAAAAAATTAGCCCTGGAAAGTGACAGGCTAGAACTCAGAGTCCCTTCAAACCTAATTCCTCCAGACTTGCACTAGGGTGAAAGTGATTTTATAATCAGCTATGTTTAATATGTAGAGAGCTGCCTCATCTTAAGTGGAAAAATACAGTGACCTTTGAATATGTAAAACAGCTATTTTTGAGTCCAGTTTTCTATATCGTAACGAACATCTCCAAAAGAAACCGCTGAGATAGTTTTCTAAGTACTTGGAAGTGAAGCCTAGGTACCTACAATAAAGCTGTACCTTTTCAGTAAAACAGGCTTTGCTGAAGGATTTGCGTTAAAAGTGCATTAAGTATAGCTAATCAATATAGGCCGAGTACCCCATTTCTGAAATGCTTGGGACGAGAAGTGTTTTGATTTTTTGTTTATATTTTGGAATACCCGCATTTGCATATTTATTCATAATGAAATATCTTGGGGCTGTGACCCAAGTCTAAATAAGAAAGGCATTTATGTTTTATATACACTCTGTACACATACCATGAAGGCAATTTTACTCAATATTTCTAAAAGTTGTATGAATGGAACAAAGTTTGTATATGTTGAACCATTCGAAAACAAAGATTTTACTATCTCAGCCACCCATTTGGCCAATTGCGGACTTTGATGTAATTTTAGATAAAGAATGCTGAACCTGTAGAAATATGTATAGCAAAATAGCAGTTTTGAGACAGATGCATAGGGCCAAGTTCTTAGTTTGGGGAGGGAAATGTGGGAATATAGCATCTGATTGAGAAGCAGCTAATCCCTTCTCCCATCACTTTCCTTGTCTTTCTTGCAAATTAAACTCTGACATTGCAGTGAAGATTTACAAGCAACATGTACTTCTGGTGTGGTAGTGCAATGATTGGTAATATTCATAGCCCTCTAGGGCTTTGCTTTAAAGTTGATGGATTTTAATTCAAATGCCATTAAAAAATAAAAGCATATTTCCAAATTATAGCATAACATCAACCAAAAAAGGCAAAAATAATAACATTTAAATACTATTTTTTAAAAAAAATGAAAACACTGGATTAACTTTACATTATTATTTGATATACAACAAGATTAGTACACAGCAAACAAGATCATTATGCTAGCTGTTGTATTGGATCACATGTCGGACACTTCCCAAGCATTACATTTCATTATTATCAACACAACGACGTTGTATGGCACAGCAAACAAGATAGATATGCTGGATTTCGTTTCGCAAAACCACAAGTCGAACACTTCCCAAGTGTCTAGGACTGTGTGATGTATTTTCTGATTATGTGTGCAGATCCCAGTAGGGTGGCCTTTTGCAGTTGGCAGATGGTGATTTTGTCAATGTCTATTGTTTCCAAATGCCGGCTGAGATCTTTTGGCACAGCACCCAGTGTGCCCATCACCACCGGGACCACCTGTACTGGTTTCTGCCAGAGTCTTTGAAGTTCAATCTTGAGGTCCTGATAGCGGCTGAGTTTTTCCTGTTGTTTTTCATCTATGCGACACCTGGGATGGCAACATCAATGATCCAAACCTTGTTCTTTTTCACAACTGTGATGTCTGGTGTGTTGTGTTCCAGAACTTTGTCAGTCTGGATTCGGAAGTCCCACAGTATCTTTGCATGTTCATTTTCCAATACTTTTGCAGGTTTGTGATCCCACCAGTTCTTTGCTGCTGGGAGGTGGTACTTGAGGCATAAGTTCCAATGAATCATTTGGGCCACATAGTTGTGCCTCTGTTTGTAGTCTGTCTGTGCGATTTTCTTACAGCAGCTGAGGATATGATCAATGGTTTCGTCGGTTTCCTTGCACAGTCTGCATTATTATTATTATTATCTTCTTTATTTTTATCTCACCCTTTTCCCCAGAAGGACTAAAGGTTGCTTCCAATAACATGGCGCAACACAACAGAATTTAAAAACAAGGCAAATGCATGACTTGTATGTATTTTATTTTGTTTTATTGTAATTGTTTGGGCTTGGCCCCATCTTAGCCACCCTGAGTCCCTTCGGGGAGATGGAGGCGGGGTACAAAAATAAAGTTGTTGTTGTTGTTGTTGTTGTTGTTGTTATTATTATACATATGAATACAATAATTTACAAAATAATTAAATATTTGTGATAATTAAATACAAAAATGATAATTCAGATAAAATACAAAAATAAATACATTTAATAAAATAAAAATATATTTAATAGCTAAACATCCTGCCAAAATCCCATCCATAACATTCCTAGCAGCCTGCATGCTGCATACCTCTCAAAAAGAAAGGGTTTTTTAAAAAACAATTTTGGGATATGTTACATTAAACCAATTAGAAATGGATGTCACATTCCCAGATTGTAGTGAATGGTGTGTCCCAGAACTGGAAGAACCCAAGAATTCTGCTTTGATTGGAGATTTTGTTCAGGGCCTAATAATTCTACAACAAAAACGGATTATTTTATTCTTATGATCGATCAGAATGACAACCAGTTTAGTCTGGAAGTGTTAACAAAGACTTGGTGCTAACAGACCCAATTTCTCCATTAGCCTTTGTATTATCCAGAACAGGCCCTTTAACACAATGTAATGAGAATGTTTATAAATGTTGCTACCAGTTCCAGCAGATTGTATGTTGTGAACTGTTGAGATTTTGACTGATGAGTACAACGTTCTGTCATAATGGGGACCAGATGGAATCGATCTTTTATCTTTTTTTTAAAAAAAGAAATATTTGTGGTCTGATTGCCTAAAACCTTCTTCAAGATAAAATATTTTTATTTAAAATGCAGAAGAAAGGAAGCATTATAGGATAGCTTAAAGAATATTTTCTGACATACAACATGTTTCTGATTGGTTCTGCCAGTATAACAAAGGTTGTGTTTCAAGGTGGTCTAAAAACATGGGAATTGGATCTGATACCATTGAGGAAAAGGCACAGTTGGGGAGAAAATATAATGACTTCTCTCTTTCTCTACATTTATGGTGCTTACAGTTTAACATCTATTCTGTTTTATTGGCTATTCTAAAGCCTTTGATCTGTGGATCATAATAAATGTTATGGTGTTATGGGGATGCCAAGTCATCTTGTCCGTCTTCTGAGGAATCTGTACAACGACCAAGTTGCAACAGTAAGAACTGACCACGGAACAACAGACTGGTTCAAGATTGGGAAAGGAGTACGGCAGGGATTTATATTCTCACCCTACCTATTCCACCTGTATGCAGAACATATCATGCGACGTGTGGGGCTTGATGAATCCAAGGATGGAGTTAAAATTGCTGGAAGAAACATTAACAACCTTAGATATGCAGATGATACCTCTTCGATGGCTGAAAGCAAGGAGATGCTGGGGAGCCTTACAACCAAGGTGAAAGAAGAAAGTGCAAAAGTTGGGTTGCAGTTAAACATCAAGAAAACTAAGATTATGGCAACCAGACTGATTGATAACTGGCAAGTAGAGGGAGAAAATGTGGAGACAGTGACAGACTTTGTATTTCTAGTTACTGAACGAATAAACAACAAACAGTTTAACATCTATATGACTTACAATAAATATATGTGTGAGATCTTAAATATTGTTAAAATATTAAATTGCTGTAAAAAATCCTAAACTATTAGAGACAAGAATATAACTAGGCAGTTTCTGTCTCAGCCTTTAAATTTGTGTGATGGGGAAAATCTCTGTTATTAGCTTTATTTTTAAATCAAATTAAAAATAACATAAACTGAATAAGGGTAGTGGAGGGATTATTTATTAAACCATCTTGTTCATTTTATGTATTAGCAGCCATTCCCTTAGGCTTGAATTATTTGGAATGGAATAGTTTGTAGCCATTTGTAGCATAATGAAATAGAGCATTTAAAATTCAGTTCAGAACTTCATTGCACACAAAGTCTTGAGTCTTGCTTTAGTGACCTTGGTTTTTCATTTTCTTTTCCTTTCCAGTGGATGCTTATGCCTGTTGTCTTGCATTCCGCTATTGCTATTATAGTTAAGAGAGGGGATATGCTTTACTTCTTCACTGAATTGTCAGTTTTGCTCATTGTATGAGAAAAAAGAAAAATAAGTCAGATATGGCTCAGTTTTTTATTTAAGTTTAAATGAACTTGCTGGAGCAAGCTTTTTTAATCTGGCAAGAACACTGGTTCTTAAGGCAATGTTGGGGCATACTGACTGATATTGCGCTGCTAGCTTATATAAATTCTGAGAATACATTCTGAAATGCTTGGTCATTGTTACCGAAACCAAAGTTGAATTTTGTTTAGTTCTGAATGCATCACACTTCAACAAACTTATCAAAATCACACTTTATTTCTGTTTTATTAGGAAGCAACTGTTATCTTCAGGTGGTGGAGTTATGAAGATGATAGAGCAAGCAACAAAGGAATATGACTGTATATACATTTTGTTTTTGTATTTTAATTGTTTTATGTTATGGTAATTGAGTAAGACAAATTACATGCTCAAAAATATGCTGCAAGAAAAACAAAGCTTTTAGTGACCTCCTTTTTGTTAAGAAATTATAGAAATCAATCTATTCTTCCTGCTACTTCTTCTCATGTAAAAGTTTTGCATGTCTGACATACTAGCACAGAAGTAGTTAACCTGTGGTCCTCTGTCCACAACTAGCCCTTAATCTGATTGTATGAAGATGAGTGGAAATTCCATAAGGAGAGAAGGCAGGTAGAAAAATTCTGCAAGTTTTCTGTTTCAGACTTCTGGCAAGAATAACCTTTCCTTCCCTTCAGTAAATGTATGGGATGGTAGGTAGAGAGGGAAGGGTGGCAGAAAGATTCTAGTGATTTCAATGGAATTATTTATGAAATGAATGAATGGATGAAACAATCCCCAGATTTTAAGGTAAGGTACTTATGGTTAGTTGGCAAAAGGCTGTTATTCGCTTATGCTAAATTACATTATGTTATCAGTTGCAAATACATGCTTTTAATACTGGTAACCAGATTTTGTTCAACAGAGAGGAGGAAACCATGAAAATGAACAAAATCTAGTTACCAGTATTAAAAAATACCAGAATCAAGACAGCAAATAAAGAACACCACTCAGAAACAAGGGAATTCCAGACAACAAACAATTAAGTGCCAGTTAGCACCTCCCAAACAAAGGATGCTGCCAGACTAACTCTATGCAAATACCCTCAGCTGCAAGGCTACTCAATGCTAATCAAGCTTGCTAATTGTAACATTTGCACTTGCTTCAAACAGATAATGGTTCTTTCTTCCACCCTGGACATTCCACAGATAATTTGCAAACTCTTTCATAGTTTGGGACCAATAAACATACGTGGAATGGAATTTGTGGTTGAGCTTCATTGTTAAACAGTGGAGACCATGTGCTTTGATGTCTCACTCTCCTTGAAGATGGCAGAAGGCATCATTGTCATTCTGTAAGTTTTAGTAGTGGACAGTGAATCTGGATTTCCTCTCTAAGTTCAGCTTATGAACTATTATATCACATGGGCTCATTAGTACAAACTGTCATTATAATTATTTGTAAATTTTTTACTCCTTCACTATTTAATTTGGATGCTCAGTTTATTGCTATTTTGAGTTAATTTTTCTTAATGTTCTTTTCCTGCCAATGATACTAAAATGCTTTTGAACATTGCCTCAGTCAAGACTTTCTTCTCTGAGCTATGTCTCAGTCACTACCATCTTTCCCCCCCCTCATCTGCCCTTCCATTGCCTCATTTTGAGCCATTAACATCCAGCCAGCCTTCTGCCAAAATGATTTACCTCTCTCATCACTTGATCATATGTTCCACCTCCACTTTTGAATACTCACTCATATCAGAACCAATATCACTTGCATGACAAGGGTAAGACTGAAAGTGGCTTTTTGTAGGCAAATATAAAGTAGAAGAAAAACAAGTAGAATATTATTTGCACACACTCAGACAGAGTTTGGCAACTATGATGGTCTGGGGTCATTTTTGCCCTGCATCTTGGTACAGAGCAAACATTTCTGTTCTACTTCCCCATATAGCATTTTTTTCAACCCTATTCACAAGCTGCAGGAAGGGCGCTATATTATTTCAATGTTATAGTCTCTGCAGCCAATTTTTGGGTTAGAAGTGGTTTTTAGCAGCAAGACATGACCAGATAAAGCAGTGTACGAAAATATATCTTATGACCTAAAACAGATTGGGAGAATAAAATAAAATTCAAATGGAAAATCACATTCCTCCCAAGTTTTATGAGAGCAGAAATGTTGATGTGAAACTTTTGGTAGGAAATCTCTGAGAGTTTAGTGAATGGTGAAACTCCTTGGTCCACTTTCATCTTCCCTGGACAAAACCATTCGCTTAAATAAAGATCTTTTTGATGTGCTTGTAGCTGTAAACCAGAACTGGTGTGCTGGGAGCTATAAACCAAAACACTTTGGCAACAATGCTTTTAAAAACAACAATATCCAAAATTATTCTAAGGATACAGTTGCAGTAGCAATTAATTTTATTTTGAGCTACATTGGTATTTCTTCTGAAAACAATTCATTGTGCCTTGTTAACCAGTAAGAGAGAGAAGCCAGAATACAGTTAGAAATGCTATATTTACTCAGTAAAACTTAATCTATATAAGATTCCAGTCATTTCTTTGTAATCTTGCCCATTGCATAGCTGTCTGAAAATTCCTCCCCAACTCAATTTCTGTGCCTCTCTGGAGAGGAACAGGCATTGTGTGTATATGTCTCTGTGTTGTGTATTGTGATGCAGTAATGATTTTTAGCAGTGGAAAGACTGCCAGCTTTCTATGTTTGAAGTTGATTTGTGCTTTCAATTTTAGTTTGCGGAGAACTTATTTTTCCTCTTTGAGTTCCATATTAGTGTTTAGACTACTGAATTATTAGATGTGTTAATTTGCCAGAACAGATGGCGAACCACAAGAATCTTAGTTTAAGTGTAATAGTTATACTAATTAAAGTTTCATTGTGAATGTTCCAGTTGCCTCATGAAATCAGAAGCACAGTATGTCCTGTAGTAGAAGTTTTTTTTATGTAGTCTTTGCTAGTTTGCTGCCTGAATGTCCACTGGGTATTCTGGAAAACTCTTATTTCTGCTTGGAGATGTAGATCCATTTTTAATCTAATGTCAATGACAACCTTCTTGGTTGGCAGCAGATAATTTGAAGATGTCATTCTGTGAGCAATTACTTAGGAGTAAGTGTATTAAAATATGTAAATATTTAAAAGGACACCAAAATGAGTGAACTTAGACACACCCATTTAGTTGTATGGGCTTGCAAATCACCTGTCAATATATGGCGACCCCATGATTTTCATGGGGTTTTCTTAGGCGAGGAATACTCAGAGCTGGTTTTTGCCATTCTCTTCCATTGAATTAAAGCCTATACGTAGCACCTGGTATTTGTTGGCAGTCTTTTATCTAAGTACTAACCATGGTTGATGCTTAGTTTTCAAGATCAAATGAGATCTGGTGTCTTTAAAGTATTCAGAAAGCTCTTCGGAACACCTAAAATGAACTAAATATTTGATTAGGTGGTCCAATGCAAAAATCACTCTATATTGGCTCTTGTACTTCATTCAGCTTTCATATTTGCCAGGGAGATATTTTGGCTAGCTGTACCTGCTCCTAGAGAGAATAGTTATAAATATTTGAATGTATGCTGTTGCTTGTATTGTGACTACATGGCTAGGAATCACTAGTTGTCCTGTGGAAAAGTGCCTGAAATATTCAGTTGTTCTAGGATGCAAAAAATAAATAAAATAAAATTAATTGAAGATAGTTTTAATGTAAAAAAACAACCCTATCTCTGAATTTTGGGAGTTGCTTCACCTTCATGTTCCCCTGTATCCTGTTTGAGGCAGCAATCCTACTCTACCTGTTATTAAGTCTGACTCAGATAAAGTTGTTGGGTTCAGAATGTACAGTTTTAGAACAAGGGCACATAGGCTGATTTAACTCAAATTTGGATAGGAAACAGTGACTTTATTTATTACCATCTTTTATAAAGTCCAATGTTTCCTGTTTCCTTAACACTGGTCTTTCAGTTAATTAATATGGTATATTTGATAATAATTTGAGATAAAATCGTGTAACAAGCTGTCTTGACTGAAACAGATGGACAGAGCTTTGGAAGTACTACAGGAATCAGAGTCTCACTTCTTGCCTTGGTATCCTAATTCCAGAATTTAGCATTGCTCTGTGACATTTGAATCTAGGGTACTGTAATAAGAAAGAGGACTTCAAAGCCAATGTCAAAATAAAAACAGATCAATTTTTGAGAATGCTGATCTTTACATATTGATTCCACACTTTATACCTTTTTGGTCCCCTACATCAATTTCGTAAGAAATCATCTTTGTGCATATCAATTGCAAAATACCAGTTCAAGATTTCAAATTTTGTATAAATTGCACAGCAAATCAGATTATGTATTCCCTCTCTTATTGCCATCCCCTTTTCTTTTTGTGTCACATTTTAATTAGATTGTAAGTCTGAGAGCAGGAAACTATTTTGTTCTACTTATACAATGTCATGAACAGTGATAATGCTATATAAATAAATATATGATGTTGATTAACTCCATTCAATATTTGAGTTACTGTAGAATTTTTGGCTCCTTTTTGGATATAATTAGCAAGGTGACCAGTAGCTTATTGATCTAGAACAATATGACATATTAGAAGCTGAGCTTTATGGAAGATTAGGAGGGTTTTGATGAAGACTGCTTTACCCAATTTCTCTTGCTTAGATGATTTGCTTCACAGTTCTAGTTACAAAAGACATAGAGTCCCATCTAAAGCATGAGTGCATTCAGGCACTCTTTCAGACTGCTTTGCTGCAGTTCCTTTATTCACATACATTTTTGATCACTGAAATGTCTTATTAATTCTAAGTCTTTGAGCAATTGCATTATCACACTACAATATTCTTTATTTGCTTTGCTTTTAACTCATTTGACCTACTTAATGTTCCTCACTGTGTGGATGAAAGTGAGCATGTAGTTATGTATGGGATCACTATGCCATTTTAAACATTTTTTTGTTTTGGAAAATACATGGTATTAGAAAATATTTGGGAAAATTTGACACTGTGTGTAATTGAAAATGTTTACTCATTTTTTTTTGCATTTTTGTGAAATCAACAGTTTGATATACATGCATATGCTTTATCCCATCTATCATGTTCTTTATGTGATACCCCTCTACCACACAGAACCTTAACACAGGAAGGTTAAAAGAAATTATTGAAACTTCATTGGATAACAGGATAACAGTCATGACTAGAATGTACAGTGTTCCCCCACTACTTTTCAGTTCACTTTTTGCGGATTCGCTGTTTTGCGGGTTTTCTCTTATGGCCTGCCCTCCCTCGCAGGCACAAAAAGGCCCAGGCTGAGACGCACGGCCTGTCCCGGCCTGTCCTCCTTAGTTGCCAGTAGGCCCCGCCTGTGCCTCATTGCCTCAGTGAACAAGAAGGAATACAGTACAGTACATTAAAAAAGAGAGGGAGGGAGGCAGGAATGCTGGGGGGAAGGATATTAGAGGCAAAAAATGAAGTATTTTGGTCACATCATGAGAAGACAGGAAAACTCGGAAAAGATCATGATGCTGGGGAAAATAGAAAGAAAAAGGAAGAAAGGCCGACGAAGGGCAAGATGTTCGCTGAGGCAATGAGGCGCAGGTGGGGCCTACTGGCAACTAAGTTCATGATGGATGAAAGTTTGCAAATTCAGCGGAAAATCCCATAAAATGTGCAGACTGGATATGTTGGCAAAATCATAGTTTTATTGTTACAGCTGAAGATATTTGACTTGACCATGGGTCCAGATTTATCATTGCTGGCTGGCAGATGTAGCCCGTGAAGCCCAAATTTCCTTCTGAGCAATTCCAGAATGACAGCTATGGGAATCCACATAGGTCAAGGCACTGCATGTTTCCTGTATTCCCTGGTAGTCATGTGGAGCCATTTCTCTTGAGTTGGGCATGGCCTATTTTCCTATGTCTCCAATGTCCTAAACTGGGTCTGAGCTCATGTTAATACTAGTTGAAGGCCAATCCTCACTCTTGCCAAACCTATTGACCATAGAAAGTAAGACCACATATAACAGTGGTTTCTGAATCTATGGGTCCCCAGATGTTTTGGCCTTCAACTCCCAGAAATCCTAACAGCTGGTAAATTGGCTGGGATTTCTTGAGTTGTTGGCCAAAATACTTGGAGATGTGTTGGATGAGAATAATTTACATATAATCATGTTTCCTGTCCTCTAAGCCCAGCAGCAGTACACCATCTGGTCAATATGAAGTTTCTAACCCAAAAAGATGTCTACTTTGCCAGGTCATTCTCTCATTCCTCAATGAAACCACAAATTGCCTGGTTGTGCTGGTCATTTTACACCTCACAATGCTCACCTTCTCCAGGTTTTGATTTTTGCATCAACCATTTCACCATATCAGACCACGTGATAGTCACTTATTCAAAGTGAGTGTGGATCATATTGGGGTCTGTTTCTGCCTTGACATTCAGCTCAGGTGTTTGTACTTGCCTGGATTATTCCTCCCTAATCAAGTAATGAGATCTGGAGTTCATGTTAAGCTTATTTCCATAGTGTTGGCAGAAGCAAGAACCTTCTCCCGGTTAGCCATATGATGCAGATTTGGTCTTCTAGACGAAGGTATTGTCTTTCAAATATACTTCCCATCCAAATGTGGCCACAGATTCAAACTAGATTGAAACAGGCGCCTAAAACTAAACAGTGCAGCATATTCAAGCAGTGACTCCTGACTCCAAATGACTGTACCTTGGCAAGTTCTAGAGTGTCACCTGCCAATGTTTTTTATGCTGGCCACCTCAACTGTTGAGGTGGCGTCCATCAATATGACATGAGTGACCCCATACTTCTTGGCTGGAAAACCCAGCTGTGACAATTCTGGCCTGAAGTACTGCCACAAACGGAGGCCTGATGCTGAGAAGCCCGTCAGAGTGTATGAGCAAAGAACAAGAGCCACAGGGATGCACTGCCAGAAATATTTCTGCCATATCCACTAGACAAGGAAACATATCAAACGCTGTATGTGTTAGTATTGCATGCCTAGATGGATTACATTTAAAAAGATTTTCTATGCAACTTGACTTTGTTAGCATAGTTAGATGTAATTTCTTTCTCAAAGAACCAATCTGACTGGTCCATCTTAGAGTTAAGGATCAACCTGCAGGGCCCTGAAAATGTCAAATGTATAGGCAGCTCTTAACAGAACATTCTATGCAACCTTTTGACCAACTGAGAAAGTAACATGAAAGAAAGGAGTCTTGTGGAATCTGGCGGGGGAGGAAATTATATATGTGAGCCTTTGCTAGCTTTTTTTTGTCATAATGGAAGCAGGAGGTTGAGTAAACCACCTACTTTGCTGCCATATGGATAGCTGTAGTGCAGGTTGTGATACTTTAATCTTTTAAATCTCCCAAATATAGTAGGATATGTCTCAGGGAGAGTGGCATCATAACCTGGTAACACCACTCTTCCAGAATAGTAGAAACTTGTTCAGGCCCTGTAAAATCAAAGGTCTTTTGGAGAAATTGAATTTCGTACTCTCTGTATCATGCTCTTCTCCCAATCTGCCACAGGAGGAATTGCAAAAACAGAAGGAGGACTGTTTTTGCAATTTGCCTCTGGTACTAGAGAGTGAAATCTGACTTTGTGAAATCAACATAAAACATCTGCTATCTCAATATGACATTCTGAGGAGATGTTGTCTGTTAAGCACACAAAAAGAAAACCAGCAAACTATACTTTTAACCCTCTCGTGCTGGAATGACTGCTTTTTGGTGAATCGTACCTCTTATTTGAGAATGCCATATACCAAATTTTCACTGCCACTGAAATGGGGAAGAATTCCAGGAATACCCTGTACTGCAAAAAAATTTTTTTTTAATTCTGTGGTTCATATTATCAGTAAAACACTTGCTTCTCTAACTACTGTGCAAGAAATCTCACCATATTGATAAAACCACAATAAACCTAGAAACAATCAAACAACACAGCAAGAAAAAATCACCAGCATCAGAAAACCTAGTCATGAGCAAACATTGGGATATATTTGTAGTTGTAGATGATACTGTAGATGTTGTAGATCAGTGTGGTCCAACCTTTAGTTACCTGAGGGCCAATCAAACTTTAGTATAGGAATGTGAGGGCTTCAATATGGCAGTTATATGGCCGTTTCTTAAAAACTTAAAGCAGTAAAAAGGGTAAATGATTTTTTCCAGTAAGGAGGGCAAGGGCCAACAAAATTGAATTCTTGGGCTGCATGCGGTCTGCGGCCCGTGCATTGGACCACACTGTTGTAGATGATACTGTATATAGAATGAATGAGCTTGTTCTTCCCAACAATCTGTTATCATAATTTGCTTCAAATCTTTGTTTCTGTATGTTTTTCCTCCTCCCTCCCTCATCCAGCATGTAGTCCACACAGTGGTCAGCCAATTGCCTATCAGAAAACCACCAACTAAGAAAGAAAGAAGAGTCTATATTTGAATCCTACAATTTCCAAGGAGTAGGAACTATATGTGAATAATAGTCAGTGATTTTGCATGAAAAGCCACTTTAAAGTGTTTTAACAACCCATTTCTTTGCTCTTTACTTTTGTGGGCTGATTTGTGAAGCAGCACTTGCAAAAGGCAAGCATGTGAGTTTTCTGGTGAAGAAAACACTAGGAAAGGTGGGGAAGAAGTAGCCTCCAGTCTGTCTCAATGAACTAACACACAAAATCCCACCTGTTTGCCCCTGCATTCTTCATTTAGTTTTACACTGCAGTTCTGCGTAATGTCATATATGTTGTCTTCACGGAGTATTATTATCACTATGCACAAAAGTGTAATGTGTGCCAATACAGATAGCCCTCCACATTTGTTGGCACTGGGGGCTCCGGATCCCTGTAAAAGTAGAAAAAACACAATTTTAAAAATGCTATCTTTTAACGTGAAGACTATTTCTCTAGGAATCTGTAAGTGCTCCATCATGACTATAATCATCTTTTGGCAGAAGTTGACAGTAGAGGCAAGCTGGGGAACTTTGAGATTCTAGAGAAAACATCTTAAATCAAATCTGCAAATAATCAAATCTGCAGAAGTGAAACCTGCAAGTGTGGAGTGCTGACTGTAATTATGTTTCTTATCTGACTCCTCCATTGCCCCCACTTTGGACATCTAGCCCAATCACTCGGTAAATCTTGTGTAGATTTGGCCCCTGAGCAACCTATTCGTTTGTTAACTATATATATATATATATATATATATATATCTAGATAGCTTTATTATTGTAATTTCTTTATTGGAGAGTTTGCAATTGCTCTTTAGAGATGATATCATTATGTAAATTCTGTTGATTCAATGAGCCTATTCTAGCTGGGGTTATAAATGGATTTGACCAATTGACATTGTAAGATGTTACACAAGAAAGTGTAAGAGCTGCAGCCTTTCCAGATTATTTTGGTGTTGGTCAAGAAGATAGGTCTTGTCTTCTGCAGCATTATGCCAAGGACCTGGTTCAGAGCTTTTCTTAACTGTTAAGCAGAATTAAAGAGCCATATTAGGTGGTAGATGCTGCAGGGTAGATAATTTGTGGTTACTGTTTTGTGTCTTCAAGTCATCTACCTATTACAGGGCTTTCTAGGGACAATTTGTTCAAAGGGGGGGGGCATTGCCTTCCTCTGAGGCTAAGAGTGTGTCACTTGCCCAAGGTTCACAGTGTGTTTCCATGGTCAGTGGGATTCCACTGATCTCCCAGTCTTCTACTCGAAACCTCAAACCACTACACCAGAGTAGTACAAAGGTATTGCAGGGAAGAATGTGAATACCACGCAGCCCATCCTGTTCTTTTTAAATTACTTCACCCCACCATCTGGTGCAGCAGGATATGCCAGTGTTAAAGTAAGTTTCAATTATCTGGCTACTTATCTTCTCTGTTGCTTCAGTTAATAACATGCTTCAAAATATGAGTGAAATAAAGTATATGAAATTTTAAAGAGATACTACTAGTGACTATGAAATCCCACCAATTCAGCTCTAGCTGGCGGGTCTAGGAAATAGCATCATACTTGCATGTCTGGTTTGGAGAGCAGGTAGCTATACTCGTGTGTTCTGTCTTTTAAAAAAGAGGAAGCTAATCTGGATTGGTGTGAGGAGAAAACCAGCAAAGTGAGCAGGAAGTAGGAATTGGAGAATACAATGAGGAATTAAGATTTTCCTACTGATTTTTCAGGCTGGTTCCAGTTTCCAGGGCATAGAAAAACCATTATAGCTACCTTATTTGAAAAGTAAGGAAATTAATATGTGCTGAGGAAATCTCATATGCTTCATAGATAACATGTAATATGCTATCTATATCCTACAGTTATGTAACAAGCCATATATTTTCTCATAACCATTTCCTTTTTGGAATAAGTTGCATGATGAATTACTCCTTAAAGTTGCTTTCAAGGCTCAGCTAGCTTCTTCTTCTTCATTCACATAGTCGTTTCCAACTCTTTGTGACCTCATGGACCAGTCCACGCCAGAGCTCCCTGTCGGCCGTCACCACCCCCAGTTCCTTCAAGTTCATGCCACTCTTTCTTAAAAGCATTTCTAAACAGGACAGTTAACTTCATTCCTCTCAATAAACAAAAAAGAGTGTGTGCACCACAAAGTGCCTCACTATGTGTAATTGTTGTGGAAATCACTTTTTTCATAATTATGAATATTGTCTAAGCACCTTTGAGAGAAAAAAACCAGATACATCTACACAATTTATGACCTGTCATTCCAACTTTATTCAATCCTCCTTTCAACTTCCTCCTTTCCAAAGTCCACCTGGATATGATTTACTCTTTATTAGTCTAGTAAAATTTGACAGGACCATCAAGTCTTTCTGAAGAGTGATTTCCAAGAGCATTTTAGCACTTCTCAGAAAATAGGGCAAAGTAAACTATACTGACAGCAGTGCTTGCTTTAAATATATTCTCAAAGACTTTACAGTAAATTAATGCCCAACAGAGCATCTGTTTGCAGGCAGAGAAAAAAGGCCGTGTTAAACAAAAAAAGACTGTGTTAAACAAAGGCCCATCTTTTGCCATGTCAATGAATGAATTTTGTGTCTCAAGGTAACATTAAATTACATTGGTGGGAGTTGAAGTTGTAGTTGAATTGATTCAATGTGACTGTGTGCAACCGAGGAGCAATTCATACTTCTTTCCAGCATGACCACTGCTCCTTCTGTTTTGAAGAGATGTGCCAGAAAGATCTCCCATGCAAGAGATTGGCCCCCTTTTCTGATAATTTTTCACACTTTCATGCTTCCTTGCAAAAAAATCATTTTCATACTGAAAATAATGTGCCTCATTACAATTTATTTTGTGCAAAATGTATTGTCTGTACAAAAAAATTGTATAGCCAAGATGTGTGTGATTTCAAGTGCAAAAATAAAACTCATGGTAGTTGGCCTTTTTTCAGTTGTGTAGCCTGATGTGTTAAGAAATATTTTTTTGTTGAGGCCAAGAAATTTGCAATAATTATTAATATTCCTAGTTGCTATTAATGCCAACAATGCCATTATTGGTTGTTTACCTGCCTCTAGCACTGAGATTTCCAAAATAACTGATAACATGCAACTGTCTGCATCATATGATGTTTATCTACACCAATATATGGAACACTAATTTATTGGCTGTTTCACTCTGCTAAAAAAGGAAAAAAACTATTTGTAATGTGCAGCTGGAAAGCTAAATAACTGATAAAGCCAAATAGAAGATAGTAATACGGTATTGCCTTGGGATATTAGCATTGCTTGCTAATATAAAAGGTAAAACAACATAATGTATCATAAAGAGACTCATTGG
This sequence comes from Anolis carolinensis, assembly GCF_035594765.1. NCBI lineage: Eukaryota > Metazoa > Chordata > Lepidosauria > Squamata > Anolidae > Anolis > Anolis carolinensis. The sequence continues at coordinate 347,585,217 of NC_085841.1, forward strand.
GAGATTAGCTGGATATTACTTTGCTGATAAATATTGAAGATACATTTTTATCAGGATATGATTAAAAACAGTGAATATAAAGCCTGATAACTGATTAATGAGAAAGCTTGATTGCCCTGAAACCCAAAATCTATTTGTTAAATTGTATTTCAAACTATTTATTTATATTTAAAAATCTATATTATCTACTCCTCTCCCCGTTTCTTAAAACATTTGTTTTGGTAATCTTGTATGAACAAAAATAATCTTCCTTAAGCTAGTACCCATCATTGACTACAAAGCCAGTTACTGTATATACTCGAGTATAAGCCTAGTTTTTCAGCCCTTTTTTAAGACTGAAAAAGCCCCCCTCGGATTATACTCGGGTGAGGGTCCTGGTTGGCTTGTATTGGGTCAGCTTATACTCGAGAATATATGGAACATTTATTATTTTTCTCTATTATTATTGCTACTATTACATTTATTTTACTCTATTTTTTATTATTAATACATTTATTATTTCACTCTGATCTTATTATTATTATTACATATATTATTTTACTCTATTATTGTTAAAAGGATACATAAGCACTTTTACATTGAAGAAGATGAGAATAATGATTTAATCAGAATTGGACAGTCTTATTTTAAATTTGAGCTTTATGTAAATACTAGCTGTGCCCGGCTACGCGTTGCTGTGGCGAAGTATGGTGGTATGGGAAATAAAGAATTGAGGATTTGGTGGTAGTTAAGGTAAAGGGTAAAGGTTTTCCCCTGTTATTAAGTCCAGTCGTGTCTGACTCTGGGGGTTGGTGCTCATCTCGATTTCTAAGCTGAAGAGCTTGCGTTGTCCGCAGACTCCTCCAAGGTCATGTGGCATGACTGCATGGAGCGCCGTTACCTTCCTGCCAGAGGAGTACCTATTGATCTATTCACATTTGCATGTTTTAGAACTTCTGAGTTGGCAGAAGCTGGGGTAACAGTGGGGGCTGACCCTGCTCCCCCAATTTGAACCTGCGACCTTTCTGTCCACAATTTCAGTAGCTTAGCGCTTTAACATGCTGCGCCATCAGGGGGATATTATTTCCTAAAGCTTGTGAGTATACAATATTTCTGATAGTTGGTTTTTTTTGTCTGTTAGAGGCAAGTATGAATGTTGCAATTAGCCAAAATGATTAGCATGTAATGGCCTTGCAGCTTTAAAGCCTGGTTGCTTCCTCCCTGAGGGAATTTTTTGTTGGGAGGCGTTAGCTGGCCCCGATTGTTTCCTGTCCGGAATTCCCTTGTTTTCAGAGTGTTGTTCTTGGCGATATTTTATGGGCTTCTACTGTGTGTGTAGATGAAGAAGTACCCATATGCAGTGCTTGAGCGCACACATTAAAAAAAATGTTGTGGATTTGCCAGACTTTGGTGATGGGAATACGTTGTTGGGAGGTGTTAGCTGGGTCTGACTGTTTCCTGTCTGGAATTCCCCTGTTTTCAGTGTTGTTCTTTATTCAGTGTTCTGATTTTAGAGATTGTATTGTTCTGTTTTATTATATCCCAGTAATTTTTATATATTCTGATTTTAGTGTTTTTGAATACTTGGATCCAGATTGTGTTCATTTTCACAGTTCACAGCAACACAGTAATAATAATAATAATAATAATAATAATAATAATAATAATGATGATGATGATGACTTTGGTAATACACACTGCTTTTCACCCTTCTCAGCTTCCTTTCTGGAAGAATGGTTTCTTGGGAGGTGTTAGCTGGCCCTGATTGTTTCCTTTCTGGAATTCCCGATTTCCCTGCTTTCAGAGTGTTGCTCTGTATTTACTGTCCTGGTTTTAGAGATTATATTGTTCTGTATTATTTTACCACAGTAATTATTTCTTATTACAGTAGAATCTCACTTATCCAACATTCGCTTATCCAATGTTCTGGATTATCCAACACAGTGTGCCTTTTAGTAGTCAGTGTTTTTGTAGTCAATGTTTTAAATTCATTGCGATATTTTGGTGCTAAATTTGTAAATACAGTAATTACTACATAGCATTACTGCGCATTGAACTACGTTTCTGTCAAATTTGTTGTATAACATGATGTTTTGGTGCTTAATTTGTAAAATCATTACCTAATTTGATGTTTAATAGGCTTTTCCTGAATCCCTTCTTATTATCCAACATATTCACTTATCCAACGTTCTGCCAGGGTGTTTATTTTGGATAAGTGAGACTCTACTGTATATTTATAATCTTATATTATCTGCTTAGAACTGGATTATATGAGGCCCCTTCTACACAGCTGTATAAAATACACACTGAAGTGGATTATATGGCAGTGTGGACTCAAGATAATCCAGTTCAAAGCAGATAATATAAGATTATAAATGGGTTATATAGCTGTGTGGGAAGGGCCTTGAGTCTACACTGCCATATAATCCAGTTCAAATCAGATAATCTGTATTTTATAGGCAGTGGGGAAGAAGCCTGATTGAAGAGACCTGGGCTAAGTGGATTGCTGGGAGACCAAGTGGGTGGAGCTTAGCCTTCTAACTGGCAGCAATTGTATAAAAACAATTATTCCTCTCTCTCTAATTAGGACTTCATTTTACTTTTATTTTTGTTGTTGGAACCTAGGGGCAAGGCCACTGGGTTCTTTTGCCAAGTTTCGTGGTTCTGGGGCATTTAGTTTTGTTGTTTACTTCTAGGCGCAAATTTCATTACCAAAAACATTTAACCTACTGATGCCTCAATTAATGTAATTTTATTGGTATCTATTTTTATATTTCTGCAATTTACCACTCTCGGCTTATACTTGAGTCAATGTTTTCCCAGTTTTTTTGTGGTAAAATTAGGTGCCTCGGCTTATATTCGGGTCGGCTTGAGTATATACTTGAGTATATACGGTATCTAGATTTCAACCACACCATATTATTCTGGAAATCAGCTTGTTGTCTAATGCACTGCTTCTTAAACCATGAGACCCGACCCCCTAGTTCAATGTTGAGGTCACAAATATTTGGCAACTCTAAAATGTTTCTGAATACCACCTAGTGACTATTTTAGACATTTACATCTGTTAGTAACAACATCAATGTTAACAGTGGGCTCTGCAGAAAATGCCTCAGCTGTACCTAACAAAGAGGAAAAATCAGCCTGTTTAGCAAGCCTTGAACATGCTGATTTATTATCAGGAAATCTTTAATTTTTATATCTACTTTATATAGTTATGTACCCAGAGTTACATAAAATTTTATCAGGCAGAAAGAGGTTGTGAGTGAAAAAGTTTTAGAAGCTTTGGTCTAATTTACCTGGCTTAATGAAGTGGTCCTTACATATACATCTCCCATTGTGGCACATTTTGGGAGTTTATCATCATTTGTGCACCATGGTCTCCAAATAAGCTATGAATGTTGAAAGTCAGAATCATGCAAATAATCTTCTATCAGGTAAACTATAGATGTGATTGAACTAACATGAATAGATTTGTATTTCTGGAGCAAAAGACATTCAACTTTCTCCTCCTCATAGTATGGTATATGCATGAATTGCTTTTCTCTGACTATTAATACTTACCGTTATAGAGTGAAGCTTGGATTCATCTGGATATAGATGTATGGAATTTAATTTCTATAAACATTCTCACTGAAGGAATACCACTCCAATGTGAATTAATATGGACCTTGAAATCTAATACTAACATTGCATTGTTTTCATGAAGATGAACTATAAAGAATAGCTTTATATGTGATAAGGTGCATTATGAATAAGCTGGGAGTGATAAATGTACCAAAAGAAATTCTTCATGATCAAATGCAGTATTTTTAGGAAATTGTGCTGCCACATATTGATTTATTTCTTGTAATATCTGTTACAGCTTCTGAATGAATTTCACAGCCCCTTGATCCAGTTGTGGAGGCATACAGTGATTGTATATGTACATGTGTTGTTTAGGGCAATTATCATCATCAAACCTTCTGGAATTTGCTATTTTGCTGATGGAAGTCACTGATACATATATTCACATTAAAATTTCCATCATGATATATGCAAACATTGAAGTGCTATTCTGTTTCTTTTAAATGATGATTGAAAACTTTGAAATAGATGTGGTTGTATAAATGAACTCTTTCCTTGAGAGACATTGTAGGGTACTGATTAGAGCATTTGATTGCAACTCAGGAGATCAGAGTCTTAATCCCTACTCAGTCCTAGACCTTGAGAAGATCATTCTGCAGCCTCGGAGAAAGGCAAAGGCAACTCCCTCCAAACAAATTCTGTCAAGAAAAACCCATGATATGCTCACCTTAGGGTTGCCATAAGTCAGAAACAGCTTGAAGACATGCACCATGTATCCTCTGTTCTTCTTAATTATTCTACCCTGTATCTCTAGTGAGATGCAATCAATAAAATATTTAAAAACAATTTCAGAATAATCTAAGCTATTCAAAACAATTCATGGTCATTATGCAATAGAATTAGATCCATGATCCAGTAAACTAAAACCAGGCTTTGATCATTGAGCTCCAAGTGTCTGAAGAGTTAGCTAAGTTTCAGTGGCACCAAAATAAGATCAATGTCTATATCAGTTGGACCTCTAAGGGTGCATCTACTCTATCCTCTAGAATTAATGCAGTTTGATATCACTTTAACTTTTATGACTCAATGCTACAGAATCATGGAAGCTGTAATTTCCCAGGACTCTTTCTCTAGGAAATAGTGCTGGTACCTAACGTTGTGTCCTGGCAGTTAAGGTGGTGCCAAACTTCATTAATTCTACAATGTAGACATATTAGCTGCAGGATTCTGAGAGTCATGGTATCAAGGAATTAACTTTTCCAACATCTGGTTCTCCCTGTCAGCAGAGAATTAAAGAAGTCCTTCCATTTCATTTCAGACATTTTTGTGTGTTGCTTCCGGATAATATTCAGTGAAGATATTTGGGTGACTGGATGGCATGTTTCTTCTCTGCTAGCTTTAAATGGGTTTGGTTGGCTACTTGTGTTTTTAAAGTTCATTATATGTTTCTTTCAGGTTTGGGATGCTGTGGATCAAGGTTGTTGTTTAAAAACATACCATCACCACACTGGTGCCGTCCGAGCTGTTCAGTGGTCTCCATGTGGAAGCCGTTTTATCACTGGAGGCTTTGACAATATGCTTCATGCTATAGACATTGAAACAGGTAAATAAATTTTGGTATTGTCATCTGTTTCTCTCCCTCTCTTTTATTCACACCTTTTTTTTTCCTCTGCAGCATTTTTACAGTAGCATCAACAATGTAGAAGATATAGATGTCCAGAACTGTAAGATATAGGGGAAAAGGTTATGGATGTTATTTAATCTGTGCTAGAACGCTAATTCTGAAAATTGATTTGGATCTTAAGATATATTGTTAAGTTGTTAGCCTTTTATGGGAGTTTCTGAAATGGGAGAGCATTGTTGTGTGAGTCCCATTTGCAAACTGTGGCTTGTTTAAGAGATATTGATTCATATAATGGGACTTTCATGTAATTCCAGCCAAGCTGAAAAATTGCTAGGTTCCATGGACACTGAGGAAGGCTATCAAGTTAAAATAACTGGCTGTCAAAAGTAACCTTTTTCCCATTTGAAAGTAATGGTCAAAGTAGATGTGATGCTAAATCTATCTCAAACATATTTTTAAATGTAATTGTGTCATATTTGGATGCGGCTGATACCAAATGGGACAAAGTCAGCATGGAGAGGAAGTTTTACCCTTACCTTCTTTGCTCTTGGGGCCCCTGGTGGCACAGTGTGTTAAAGCGCTGAGCTGCTGAACTTGCGGACCAAAAGGTCCCATGTTCAAATCCTAGGAGCAGAATGAGCGGAATGAGCGCCTGCTGTTAGCTCCAGCTCCTGCCAACCTAGCAGTTCAAAAACATGCAAATGTGAGTAGATCAATAGGTACTGCTCCGGCGGGAAGGTAACAGCGCTCCATGCAGTCATGCTGGCCACATAACCTTGGAGGTGTCTATGGGCAACCCCCAGAGTCGGTCATGACTGGACTTAACGTCAGGGGAAAACCTTTACCTTACTTTTCTTTGGTCTTAAGCTGGTAAATTTGTATTGTTAGGAAACCTCCATTGACACAAATAGGGGTCTTCTTCTAAAGACTTATTAGATGCAGAAGGATTTTCTTAGGAAACAGAAGGGAAAGAAATTGTTAATTTTCCTCCTTGTGTCTTCTTTGATCCTGTTAGTTATCAGGTCCCAACTGATCCAATTTGTATTTTAGATAAAATGATGAACTGCAATGACACATTTAATATCTTGGATGTTTTGGTTCTAAATTCTATTGAAAGACATCTTCTTTCTGATCAAGATTGTTAAGGACTGATGTGTAAGCATTTAACTGATCAGTTGAATTTTCTAGAATGTTGCTTCTAATCTTTCTGAATGTCTGTCTCTTTATTACTTCTTAATATTTTGAACGAATGTCTCTAATACGAGCCTAACTGTCATATTAGTGCTTTGGTCTTTAAATGATTTCTTCATTAACCGGATTTTTCAAAGGATTAACCATGCTAATCTGTTTCAGTATATAAAAGGGGGAAAGAAAGGATTCTTGTGACACCTTTCAAACTAACCAAAGTATTCAATGTACAATGTACATAACCTTCGTTTAATTTGTGGAGCATTTGTACTTTAAATGCTCACCATATTTAAAGTACTGCATATAAAACCGCCTTCGAGCTATGTGCATAAGGTGTATACAAAATATAAACAAATGTTATGTTTAGACTCAGGTTCCATCTTCAAAATCCAATAAGCTAAATCCAGACAAGACAGAGGTCCTCCTGGTCAGTCACAAGGCCAATCAGGATATAGCGTGGCAGTCTGTGCTTGACAGGGTTACACTCCCCCTGAGGACATAGGTCCGTGGTCTGGGGGTCCTTCTGGATTCAACGCTGATGCTTGATGCTCAGGTGTCCGTGGTGGCTTGGAGGGCTTTCTCACAGTTAAAACTTGTATGCCAGCTGCAAGCATACCCTGAGAAGCCTGACTTGGCCATGGTTGTTTATGCCTTAGTTACATCCAGGTTGGATTACTGTAATGAACTCTACGTGGGACTGCCTTTGAAGACGGCCTGGAAATTGCAACTGGTTCAAAGATCAGCAGCCAGGTTACTAACTGGAGCTAATTATAGGAAGCGCACAACATCCCTATTAAATCAGCTCACTGGCTGCCAATAACTTTCCGCTCCCAATTGAAATTGCAGATTATGACCTATAAAGCCTTAAACAATTCAGGTCCTGCTTATCTTCAAGACCGCATCTCCCCCTATGAACTGGCGTGAGAGGAGGAGAGGCCCTCCTCTCACTCCTGCCACCATCACAAGTGCAGTTTGTCAGGATGAGAGAAAGGGCCTTCTCGGTGGTGGCCTCCTGGCTTTGGAACTCCCTTCCACGGGAAATCAGACAAGCCCCAACATTGTCCACCTTTCATAGGTACTTGAAAACTTGGTTGTTTCAGCTTGCTTTTGACAACTTCTAGTCCCTAGTCACAAATGTTCAGTTCCTAGGTTCCACAAAATATGCTACTTTCTTCATTTTATCCAATACACGGTCCTATCTATGCTGCTTGCACTATCCCATGCCTAGCCCTTGTATTTCCCGATCACACCCATTGTACTACGGTAACTGGTTTCGCTGAGTATTTGTGTTTTTAACAGTTTTGTTATTTTTTAATGATGTTTTTGCTTGATGGATTGTTTGTATTTGTGTCTATGGGTACTTTGTCCCATATGTAAGCCACCCGAGTCCTGTTTGGGAGATGATGGCGAGGTATAAGAATAAGGTTGTTGTTGTTGTTGTTGTTGTTGTTATTTTAGTATATTCTTGGATTTTGTTGCTGTTAATTGACAGTCCATGGAGTCTACAAAACTCTCATTCAGAACCCTATTTTAGATTATTTGGTTTTCTTGTTCCTTTGCATTACCTTAAATGGTGTATTCAGGGAATAGTACGACGTATTTATCATCTGTCGCCTGATTTTTAATTGGGTTATTAGAAATTAATATATAGTTGCCTGTTCTGGGTCTTACTGGATTTGTTTTTGTTATCTTGGGGTTTTTTAAACAGCATTTTCTGTTTCATTATGGTAATTTGAAGGTTTTATTGATATTTACTTTGTAGTTTATTTTATTGCATTTGTAAGCTGGCATTTGTATACAGTTAAATCTTTCGTAATAAAGTAGATGTTCCTGGACATAATTCCTTTGAAGGAAACTTTGGCACTGAGGCATAAATTACATGGAACTTGACTAAGTTCCTACACCACCTCACAAAAAAGGCAGTTCAGCATGTTTCAGCAGGCTTTTTATTCACAGCTAATGATATGAATGTGTGAAGTGAACTAATCAGCATAGGCCAAGCTTCTTCTGAAGACTGCTTCTTCCAAAATGCAGCCAAGGATTATTAAAATTTTCTTTTACCAGCCTCCATTTTCCTTATGATTTCTGTTTTGGTAGTCAAACTTATAGATCTATGTTTTAAAAAACATATTAGGGGTGGCTGGTGAGGCGGGCTTATTTGCACTCCCTTTTTATCTGTTTTGCTGTTCACACATGTTCAGCAAGAGGTTCTGGAGGCTGCTGCTGCTTACTTTGCCTGTTGTAAGGTTAGAGTACATGTGTCAACAGTAGATTCAGCTAAACTGAAATACCACTCTTTCCCAGCTGAAGCTTTATTGTATTGTTTACTGAAGACACATTCCTACAAATCAACACTGAAAGTCTGTGTTTCTCCAATCCTCCTTTGTCATCCTACCAGTGTTGACAAAAACATCTAGCTGGACAGAAAACTAGGAGAAAAAAAGTGTCCATGTAAAAGCCTGGTAGAAAGAAACTAGTAAAAAATGCATTATTGTGTATTCTTTTCACACTGTATGTTGTTAATTATTTAATTTAAAATGAATTTTTAAAAAGAAAAAAAGAACTTGTCAGAGGCATTTTTCACCGAAGTATGCATGTATTATTGTATTTACAAGTTACTTAGTGTACTCAGCATACAAAAGGAAAAGCTGTGAGATAAAAATCTTTAGAATCAACATTCAGGCAGATATTCTGAAACCATTCAGATGTGGTTGTACTTCAACTCCCAATCATCCTAGATAGCATAGTCAATGTGATGGATATGGGTAGTTTTACGTTTTGGCTGTTTACACAATCTCCATCCCTATTCTAAAGGAAGATTTAAATGTGTTGTCGAAGGCTTTCATGGCCGGGATAACAGGGTTGTTGTATGTCTTTCGGGCTGTGTGGCCATGTTCCAGAAGCATTCTCTCCTGACGTTTCGCCCACATCTATGGCAGGCATCCTCAGAGGATGCCTGCCATAGATGTGGGCGAAACGTCAGGAGAGAATGCTTCTGGAACATGGCCACACAGCCCGAAAGACATACAACAACCCTGAAGATTTAAATATTTCAACTGATGGTTCATGCCACCTCTTAAAACAGATTATTTGTGGGGAAGGGAACAGACACCTACAGTTCTATTTGTATAATTTTGTCTTTCAGCTACCATCTGAAGGAGTTATATTTTTGTCCTGAAAGCTGAGAGTTCAACATTACTGTTCTTGATTTACTGGCTGTGTTGTAGTGCTGCAGACATTTGAACATGTGGTCAGTGACCAATTTGTCCAGATCGCTATGGGCAATAATAGTATAATGCAGTATATAAACTAGCAATATGGCACTTGGTCAGCACCACTCTTTCTTTAATGCTGTGCTTCTGGAACTAGTGTCCCATCAGATATATACCTTGTAATGAAGGGGAGGAAATGTAACTGCACAAACATTCAATCATTCTGGTTCAGCACCCCACAAATGACATTTTTCCAGCTTGAGTGTATTAAATATAGATTTATTTGTGCCACTTCATAATACACACTGTGCCTGTTATTGTTGCAGAGGAGATTATGGGACTTGATCAATTGGGATGTTAGCCATTTGGAATAGCCTCTTTTTGTATCCATGTCCCCCTATACCTCTCTTCACAATGGTATTTTCAACAATTTAGAAGGACGAGACTTCAGTATATTTTGGTGACACCATGGTAACACCATAGTAGCCATAGTTTTCTCACTTCATGTCAGCACAAATTGACTTCTGGATTGTTCAGAGGTACTAACTCAAGTCAGCAGGGAGAAAAAATAAAGATTTTCAACCTGGATAATCCTTCTGAATCAGTGATCCTGCAGGAAATGTTGACCACATGTGCTACTGCTTGGAAACTTAATACTTCTAAGTCTTACAGTTGCAAGTGGCATGCCCTCTTTCAGCTTCGGGAATAAATTTCTTCCTCTATAATAATATTTTAAAATCAGCCATCACCAGTGTTTTTTATGTCTTCATTTCAATCCTCATGTTGGTTTATGTAATGGAGTTATCTGCCTATTCTTCTTGTAGTGATGCCCCATTTGGTTTGTTCACTTCCAGATTAAGAAAGTTTAAAAATGTCTGAAGAATGTATGTTTTCCCTCCATTACCATTTTAGAGTTCATTTGTTGTTCTGACAGTTTGTCAGACAGTCATTTGAACCCATTGTGACAGTGAACTTCTAACTGTTTACACATAACGTTATCTTCTTTGCAGACATAATATTAGCCAAATAAGTTAGTGAAGTGTATGGACAAATTCTCAGTTCTTGCTTTTTTATAAAGACGAAGTACACACAGAGTAGAATCTGATATGACTTTTCTGCATAAGGTGGTATTGGCATTTTACCTGTAACAGGACATCATACTTCTCACTCTCTTTTAGCAAGCAGTTTTTAACCTGAATAAGACTGCATATGCTGAACATTTGTAAAGATTTGGTATATTATTACCTCTTAAAACAGTGCAATTACCACACAATGCAATTCCTGTAGTTTCTATGCCTCTTCATATTTGGTGGGAATCCCAGAAAGGGCAAGTCCCTTCTCTGAACCTACTCCCAACTTGTCTTTATTTTTTTAAGTGAGGCGCCCAGAACGGAATGCAATACTTCAGATGTAGTCTAGCTAACACAGAATATAATGCAACTACAGTCAGTCCTCCACATTTGTGGAAATTAGGGCAGAGAATCTCCACAAAAGTGTGTAAAACTTGAGTATCTCTTGGTATGGGACAGGGCTGGCAGGTGTGGAAGTTGCTGCTGTGTCTTCCCCAAAGCCATGGGGAGTGGAGTAGGGGTGATTTCTGTTCCCTTCCTCACCTCGCAGGCACTTGGTGCAATGCAGCTGGGTTGCCCTTGGCTCCATTGACCAAACAAGAAGACAGAGATGCCTTACTTGGTAGAGAGAGTCACATGGATCCATGTAGACAAGCTGCCTACATATCTTTTGACTGAACCAGCAGGCAGAGACTCATTTCTTAGCTGAGAGAAGTGTTTGGCTCAACATAGTCAGGTTTGCCAGCCAGATTTGGTCCCCAGGGAAGTGGGTTGGACATAAAAATCTAAAAGAGAGAATCTGAGAACACATTTATTTATAGGCTGTGTATACTTTATTTGGAACTCGAATTCAGTGCTTAACTGATAAAATGATAAACATTAACAACAGCATGTGGTAAAAAAAAGAGTTGGGAACAAAATGTTTTCACATGCAGAAGGTCAATAGTAGCCTAATGTAGAAGGACTTTGCAATCACAAGTACTTTATAAGCAAAGCACTTCCCAAATGGAAGCTGTTCATTGTACACAAGCACAAGTACAGTAGAGTCTCACTAATCCAAGCCTCGCTTATCCAAGCCTCTGGATAATCCAAGCCGTTTTTGTAGTCAATGTTTTCAATATATCGTGATATTTTGGTGCTAAATTCGTAAATACAGTAATTACTACGTAGCATTACTCCGTATTGAACTGCTTTTTCTGTCAAATTTGTTGTATAACATGAAGTTTTGGTGCTTAATTTGTAAAATCATAACCTAATTTGATGTTTAATAGGCTTTTTCTTAATCTCTCCTTATTATCCAAGATATTCGCTTATCCAAGCTTCTGCCGGCCCGTTTAGCTTGGATTAGTGAGACTCTACTGTACCTTAGAAAACCACCCTACACTGTCATCAGATCAGGGCTACAATGTTCATATGGAATGAGAAAACGTGAGAGTGAGGGACCCCATTTCTGCAGTTTTCCATTCCCTTCAATTTTCTCTTGAATATAGCACATGTGTTTTATTTCCACATGTTCAGCACACTATTTGCCTTTATTGCTTCAATTTTAAATTAATTTTCAATTTTTTCCAGATTGTTTTTCAGCATCTCATTCTCCTTACTTGGCTGAGAGAGGTGAATGGCTTCATGTAGCTGGGCTTCCTTTACCTTTCTCAGCCAAGCAAGGAGTCTCTATCTCCTTGCTCAGCTGAGCGAGACGTAGACAGCCCAGTTGCGTTGAGCCAAGCACTTATCTTGACCAAAAAAAGGAGTATCCATCTCCTTGTTCAGTTGAAAGAAGCATGGTAACCTGGTTTCATGGAGCCATGTGCTTTTGTCTGCTGAGGTGACTTTTTGTGACAAAGGAAGGAGTGTCTATATACTCTTATAGCCAAGAGAGCCTGAGATGGTGGAGATACATGAACTGGAATCAGAAGAGGCAAAGAAAATGGTGGCAAGCTGGTCATAGCCAAGGCAGATGCTGCTGGCCAACTGGTAGCAGCAACCCTCCCATCCTCCTCATCTCTGGCGAGGGGGGCAGTCCTGTGTCCTCCTATTCATAAAACCCAGGACATTGTAAGATCTTATGTATCCTCCGTCTTCTGCACACGACAAATGCCTGGGACCAGCGAAGATAAAGACAGATTTAAGGTACCTTGTCAGGCAGGAAGGAAGGAAAGAAGAAGGGAAGAAGGGAGACAGAAAGTTTGGCAGTGGTGCTGCCCCTCCCTCTCCACTCTCCCCCTTGTTGCCTTGCCTAAGGAAGGATTTTGGCATATCCTTCCAAGTTTCTTTCATACCTGTAAACTTATATTTTATTTCACTAGGACTTCACACTTTCCCCCAAAACTCTGTGTATTGGCATATAGACTTCTAAAGCCTTATTATTAATTTTTTTAACCACAGTAGTCACATCCCTGTTCATCAAATTTCTTCCTGATGCTCTCACAGGGAAGTTTGTAATCTCCAATTTGTAGAAGTCACAGATGCCATGTAGGAGAGAAATGTGCTATTTACCTGTAACTCTGGTTCCTCATATGGTCATTCATGAACTCCTACAACTCTCAAGGGCTTGCTTATACAGTAGAGTCTCACTTATCCAACATAAACGGGCTGGCAGAACGTTGGATAAGCGAATATCTTGGATAATAAAGAGAGATTAAGGAGAAGCCTATTAAACATCAAATTAGGTTATGATTTTACAAATTAAGCACCAAAACATCATGTTATACAACAAATTTGACAGAAAAAGTAGTTCAATACGCAGGAATGTTATGTTGTAATTATTGTATTTACGAATTTAGCACCAAAATATCACGATATATTGAAAATATTGACTGCAAAAATGCGTTGGATAAACCAGAACGTTGGATACGTTGGCTCGGGCTGTGGCGCAGGCTGGAGAGCAGCTGTGATGAATCACTGCAATGAATCACTCTGACCAGGAGGTCATGAGTTCGAGGCCCGCTCGGAGCCATGGTAAAAGGCATTGAATGTTTGCCAATATGTGTAATGTGATCCGCCCTGAGTCCCCTTTGGGGTGAGAAGGGTGGAATATAAATGCTGTAAATAAATAAATAAATAAATAAATAAATAAATAAGTGAGTGTTGGATAAGTGAGACTGTATTTGCACCTTTGTTTATTTGAAAACTCAGAACTTAGGGAAATTGGAGAGAGTGGTACTGACATACATGTTGAACAAGGTGGGTCTCCTTCTAAACATTTACATAGCTCACCTTGATACAGGCATAGGAACAATCCTTTTTTGTGTGTTCAGATGGCCACTTGAAGAATCACAGTTAAATGATAAGCAAACTCTCTTTTTTGTTACAAGTTTTAATTTAAAAAGAGAGAGAAAAGGAGGATGAAGGATCAACAATTGTTGGCTGTCCTAACTGACCCATGAAAATACCACCTTACATGTAAACCCTCTTTGGGTTACTGGGTGAAAATCTTTCCAGGCAGTATTTTCTAAGGAGGAGAGATTTGGTTGCTGTCAGAGTAGGGCCTTTTAATAAAAGATGTAACTGTATTTTTCCTTAAAAAGCAACATTTCATACCATATTTAAAACATATTTATTTAAGCATGATTATTTTTTAGCTTTTGACATTTTACAAAATGTTGCTGTTTTCTATAATTTGGTGATCTCCTCCTCTCCATGTTTTCTTTGTATACGTGTATGTAAAAGACAAACAAGTTTGAACGAAAGAATACAAGTTTGTTCTGACACCATCTTCCACATCCCTTTCTTGTTTATCACTAACCCCAGCTTTTCTTGCAGATACATCAGTGAGCCTTTCAGCAGAAAGCAGCTTGTTACTGGAATCCAAATTGGGTGCATTCTCACTTGAAAAACATAAAGCCAGCTGTAGAGATTAGAATTGCATTATTTTACTGAATCATTTGTTCACCTCTTTCCATTCTTCTTAATTATCGCAGAACATATTTCATCATTTTTCAAATTCACTGAGATATTTTTCAGCAACATCTTTGGGGTTCTCTCTTAATTTCTCTTTTAGGCAAGATTGAGGAAAATTGTTCCTTCTTCTGCATCCGATGAGTGAGGCTTAAGGCCCAGGGACCAATTATGGCTTTCCGTTTTTAGGGTGAACTCTGCTGTTTGCCCCCCTGATCCACTGTTTTAGGGCAATATCTTAAGTACTGTTTCGTGCAGAACAATTTTCCTTATGGTAACACAAAAGGAGGCATGCAGGATTAGACCAAAGGCCTGTCTACTCCAACAGCAGCTCATGCCATGGCAAAACATTTGTTTATGGAAACCCTGGAAGCAAGACATACGTACGGTGACACCCTCCTTTTTGCCTTCCCCAGCAACTGATATTACAATCCTATAAAGCTAAATGTAGTGTAGCTGCTTTCCATGCATACCTATGCTATGCTAAACCATGTAATTCCCCTGGACCTAATATATAAGCTCTAAAGCCCATTCCCTGCATGGCTATTCCATGCCCAGTGGGGAGTTGGCAGGACTGGAGAAGTGTTTGACTAGAAACAGAAATATTACATTAGTGCTGAGATCCACTAATGTTGTCCTGGTCTCAGGACATCTAGCAACAGTGTCATAGCCAGATGCTTCTCTGATTCTCTGTGAGTGATGGAATGGCTTTGTGCGGGGAGGATTTTTGCCTAGAGATGCCATGATTAGAATCAGGGATCCCAGGTTCCTGCATGCTGAACATGTGTTCTGCTGCTGATCTTTGAAGACTATCCTTTTTGATAGGGAATGAGGAAGTACAAAAGATTCAGTTGCAGGGAAAAAAAATCTCCATATGCTCAAAGGCTCCCAGACCATTTTTTATTAAGAATTCCACCTTCATGATTCAATGAGAGATATTTATAGCTATCCAATTATTCCTGTGGTGGGTCAGTTTCCTTTAAATGAAGTAATTCACTCCTCATTAACCTTTAACACACAAGGTATTTGAAAAGTGACATATTAGTGGTGGTGGGAAAAAAAAGAAAGATGCAGATGATTGGCAAACTGAATTGAATATGATGTCAATTGTGAACCAATACTTTGGGAAAGCCTTTGCCAACTTGACATTTCCTGGATCTGTCAGATTCTCACTGTTCTAAGGCAACAATTAGGTATATTACAAATCGAGAGTCATTTCTCTAGAATTCCAAAATACTCCAAAAATGGCCAAGTGGGTGACTGAGACAGTTACATCTTTGCTTTTTGATAGTTCTGTGCACACATACTTTGTTTCCTGCACAAAATCATGAAAAAATATTGTGTATAAAATTATTTTCAGTCTGTGTGCATGAGATGTATATGGAACATCAATGAATTGCATGTTAAGACTTGGGTCTCATCTTGATGATGTCTCATTACATATGTGTATGCAAATACAGGTATTCAAAAATCTGAAAACAAAACTGAATTCCAAACCACTTTGTGGTCCTAAACATTTCACACAAGGGATGTTCAACCTCTATGGGTTTTGTGGGAGGAAAATTCCATAGCTTTAAAAGGTTTAAAAGACCCATGTAAAGTAACCTACAACAAAATATGCTTCCCACAATGTTATCAGCAGTGATAACATTATGCCATGTTCTGAAAATCCCATGGTCTGGCCACACACAAACATTTTGATCAATGAATTAATTAACAATAACTCAACTAATTAAACTGTTTATGATATTGAATTATTTTACCAATTTCAAATGTTTGACATTATTTCATTAATTTTCAAGTGTAATCTCCCAACTTCATGGAAACTCCTATAATGGTCCAGAGGAGCTAGAAAGGAAGTATGAGATCCAATTTCTTCCTCCAAATTGATCCCGGCACCTCCCAATTTTGAAGAGAATTTTCTTTCTTTCTATGCCACTTGCGATTGTTTTCTAAGAGAACTTTGCAAAATAATTAAAAGCAACAGATCCCAGTCAGAGTCAAACAGAAAATGTTAGCATACTTGAATAATACTTTGTGCAAAGCTTAAATCCTGCTGTCCTGGCATACTATAATTTTTCAATCATTTTTATCATGCTGTAACTGCTGCTAGTTACTAAAGCTCAGAAAAATCTGGCATGCTGGTATTGTTGAAAATTATAAATTTCTATGTTGGAGAATTTGCATAACAGTGAACATTTTAATTAAGCTGCCAGCACATTGTCACACATAAAACAATGCAGCTGCACCTGCAGATAACTGGGAGAGAAGGAATCTTGTTCTTTCTATGCCACAAAGGCCAGTTTGGTCTTATTAGCACAACTGTAATAATATTCTGGCATGATTTAAAGCGCTCAGTTTAGTGCACTGGAAATTACCAAACATTGGTTACAGTAGAGTACATAAATTAAATATAATGTAAACACATGCCCATGCACATATATTGAATCTAGTTTTGAGAGGGAAATATCATTAGAGCTTGCTTCATCATCTACTTCTAAGAAAATGACAAAAACAACAACAATAATATTATTTCTTAACTGCCTTTGGATTGCAGTGGGGAACAATATATTAAAATACAACATATGCAATAAGTTAAAATCAAATAACACATAATCCAGTTAGAACATCAAAGAACATATACTGTACAATCAATACAAATTAAAATAACCAGCCCATAACTTAAAATTCATAACTTAAAAATTGTAAATTTTCATTTATATGATCAAATAAAAAAACATAGAACTAGTTATCCAAAATCTGTTGTATTGAAGGTCCTGTTCTGTGTCCCATTCTGTGATGACTCATGGGCCTTGTAGTCCTGTTCCTAGTACTATTGTGGCAGACGAAGAGGAAAACATGGGGTTTTCGCCGGTTCAGCAAGAGCCGGAGTCTCTTCACCTGCAGGATGTTGATGTTTGCCCTCAAGAATTCAGCCAAACAGGCCTTGGGCAGAACTCCCCCCCCCCCCCCGTTTTCCAGGAGGGAAAATTATTCTAAAGATAGGGGAGTCAGGGAGGCTAATCGGAGAAGCCTGAGAATCGCTGCCAAACAAATGGCTGATTAGGTCTGCTTCCCTTGGGAAATTCTAAGGAGTCATGCATCTGGACAGAGTTGGGTTTCGCTTCTCGTTCTCTAGGGAAAGAGTTCTGTTGGCGGGAAAACGAGACCCAATATAGGTGTTTGGCGCGAGGGATTCTTTGCGGAGTCAATTGATCAGCTTGAGGAGAGAGATCGTGTGTGGACTTCGTAATCCCAGTTCCTTGCTTCCCGGATCAAGCTTCAAGCCTTGCCTTGTCTCACGGTTTTACCACGGACTCTGTTCATGCTTCATGTTCGTCTTGCCTCCAGTCACGGATCTAGTCAAGAATCAAGTTTATTTCCAGCCTTGTTGTCAAGCTTCATTGGACTTTAAAGACTCTGTTATTTCCCCACACTATTGCTTGGCAAAGTGTGTGTTTCGGTCAAGTGGATTAAAACTTTGAACTCTAATATCTTATATTGGACAATACATTTCTGGACTATATTTGACCTCATCTGAAAGGTCTGCTTCTGAACTATATTCTTCACTTGTTTTTATTGATTTTATATATTTCTTTAATAAAGATATTAGATAGAGACTGGCCTCTGTGTAAGGTTATTGGTGCTCTGCAGCCAGGGTCCTGACAGTTTGACTCCGCCACCTTAAGCACCAAACAACCTAAGGCCAGAATGTCTACAGGAACCGGAGCGGAGGCTCAACCACCCAGTTACACCATTTCCCAAGATGAATTCAATCGAATCCGGGACACACTCCGAACGCAGGAGGGAGAAATACGGGGCTTGAAGGAACGCGGAGCCCGTCTCCCTGCCCTAGCGCTACCAACCAAGTTTTCTGGAGAAGCCTCCAAGGTTCATGTTTTCCGTCGCCAGTGCCAGGCGTACTTAGAAGCCCGCCAAGCCGAGTTTCCCCAAGAAGATGTCAAAGTGGCGTGGATCTACAGCCTCCTAGATGGGCCTGCGGCCACTTGGGCGACGGCGCTATATGATGCGGGTTCCACGCATCTAAGCACCGCGCAAAATTTCTTGAACCACCTTAGAAAGACCTGGGGGATCGAGGACGACGAGGAGGCGGCCGGCCATAAACTCCGGCGTCTCTTCCAAGGGGACAGGCCTTTGTCCCGGTACATAGCCGAGTTCCGGGTGCTGGCTCAGAGCACCGGCTGGAACAATATAGCCCTTAGAGGACAGTTTCGCGAGGGCCTCAACATCGAGATGCAGGAAGAAATCTCTAAGGTAGATCCCCCAGGGACTCTTGAGAGACGCATCAACCAGTGTTTACGGGCCGAAGCCCTGCTTGCCAACAAAAAACAGTGGCTCCGAGGCCAGAGTGGAAGAGCCGGAGTGAAACCCCCCGCTTCTGCCAGTGTTCAGCCACGTCCAGTATGGAGATCCCCACCGCCAGCCCCAAACCCCATGGGAAGCGAGGAGGAGCCGATGCAGTTGGGCAATGTGCGCCCCAACTGGCGGCGGCGTCCTCTGCGGAGCCGGAGGCGGCCGAGGCGGCTGGAGCAAAGCCGGCGGGGGAAGCCAGTGACCGGGCGTAAAGAGGCTCGCCAACCCGGTCAAAAACCCCACTCAAGAGCCGCAAACCGGGGTCCTATTTCTCCTGGTGGTCACGCTGTGGTCAGTGAAAAAAGGACCCGTCATGATCCATGCCATGATAGACTCAGGGGCAACAAACAATTTCATCGATAGAGAGTATGCCGACTCTCTGGGATTACAATATCATGATTTCAAGAATGCCCGGGTGGTGCAGGCCATAGATGGCCGACCCCTAAAGACAGGTCCAGTAAGCCAATGGACTGAACCCACCAGAATGTGGATAAGGGAACACATGGAAGAAATTTCTTTCTTCGTTACCGAGGTTCCCCACTTCCCTGTGATTTTGGGTATTCCATGGCTGACACTCCATGACCCAAACATCTCCTGGTCCAACAGAGAACTGCAGTTCGCCTCAAGATATTGCCAAAACCATTGTCTAGTAGCCAAGGTCTGCCATGCCACAGACGCAGAGCCCATCATCACCTTGCCCAAGAAATATTCGGACTTTTGGGATGTTTTCAATGAAAAGGAAGCCGAGAAACTACCCCCACATAGACCCTACGACTGTGCCATTGGCCTGGTGGAGGGGGCCCCAATTCCGCGAGGACACCTCTACTCCCTGACTGAACCAGAGCAAGAAGCTCTCAGGGAGTTCATAGAGTCAAACCTCTGCAAGGGGTTCATCAGACCCTCTCAATCCCCAGCAGCTTCCCCAGTGATGTTTGTGAAAAAGAAGTCAGGGGACCTACGCTTGGTTGTGGACTATAGAGCATTGAACAATATCACGAAGCGGAATCGCTACCCCCTGCCTCTGATCTCGGACCTATTAGACCTGCTCCGAGGGGCCAAGGTTTACACCAAGCTGGATCTCCGCGGGGCTTACAATCTAGTTCGCATAAGAGAAGGGGACGAATGGAAAACCGCCTTCCAGACCAAATTCGGATTATTTGAGTCCCTAGTCATGAATTACGGATTATCCGGAACTCTCGCAACATTCCAGCATTTTGTCAACGATATCTTCCAGGATTATCTAGATCGGTTCTTGATTATATATTTGGACAATTTTTTGGTGTATTCTAGATCACAATCGGAACACGAGCAACACGTCAGAATGGTCAGAATGGTGCTACAACGATTGCGGGATCATGGACTATATGCCAAGTTAGAGAAATGCACCTTTGATCTGCAAGAGGTAGACTTCCTGGGATACCGCGTCTCGCCACTAGGGCTCTCCATGGACCCGGCAAAGGTTTCAGCAGTATTGGAATGGCGGGCGCCGACCAACAAGAAGGAAGTACAGCGCTTCTTGGGGTTTGCAAACTACTACCGCAAATTCATCCCAGACTTCGCTCGCTGGTCTGACCCAATCACCAGCTGCATCCGAGGGAAACAGCCTTTCCGCTGGACGGAGCAAGCAGAGAAAGGGTTCCACCAGCTAAAGCAGTTATTCACGACCCAGCCAATTCTACAGCACCCTGATCCTAAAACCCCTTTTGTTGTGCAGGCTGATGCCTCTGATGTGGCAATTGGGGCTGTACTCATGCAACCAGTGGGAGAACATCTTCATCCTTGTGCCTATTACTCCCGTCAACTAACAGCCCCAGAGAGAAATTACACCATTTGGGAGAAAGAACTTTTGGCCATAAAGGCAGCTTTTGAAAATTGGAGACATTGGTTAGAAGGGGCCAAATTCCCCATTGAAGTTCATACTGATCATCGAAATTTAGAGCACCTAAGGACCGCACGAAAGTTAAATCAAAGGCAGCAGCGCTGGGCTTTGTTCTTTGAACGTTTCGACTTCCAGATCCATTATGTGACCCCGGCTCAGACCAAGCAAGCAGATGCTCTATCACGGAAACCAGAGTATGCTGCAGGACGCAGAGAGACCTCAGAATCTCGATTGCTGCAACCCGAAAACTTTGCCACGCTCACAGTGGGAAACACCAAATCCACTCCAATTGAACCAACTCCCTCTAACCCAGAATCCCTTTGCACTCAAGAAATTAGAGCCAGTCAACAGACAGATGCCTGGGCTCAAGAACAGATTCGCCAAGGACTACGTTTCCCATTCTCACTTAAGGATGGGCTACTATGCTACAGGAATCATGTTTACATTTCTCCAGGTCCCGGCAGAGAAAAAGCACTTCATCTGTGTCATGACAGCAAGCCAGCAGGACATTTTGGGCTATTTAAAACCATGCACTTGATCCTACGAGATTTCTGGTGGCCCAAGATCCGCAAGGATGTGGAGAAATATGTCAATACCTGTCCTATATGTCAGCGTTCCAAGACACGAAGGGAGAAGCCGTCAGGGCTACTGCATCCCCTTCCCACTCCTTCTCGCCCATGGGAGATAATTTCCGCAGATTTTATCACTGACTTACCACCCTCCCTTGGATTCACCACGATTCTAGTAGTGGTGGACCTTTTTACCAAGTTGGCCCATTTCATCCCCTGCGATGGTCTCCCCACGGCCAAAGAGACTGCAGATTTATTCCTTCAACATATTTTCCGACTACATGGATTGCCCAAGTGTTTAGTCACTGACCGTGGATCTCAATTCACCTCTCGTTTCTGGAAAGCACTACAAAAACTAATGGGCATAGACTCTCATTTATCTTCAGCTCACCATCTCCAAACGGATGGGCAAACTGGAACAATACCTTCGCTGTTATGTAAACTACCAACAGGACAACTGGGCTTCCCTATTACCTCTGTCAGAGTTTGCATACTGGTGTCCAGGCTTCAACTAAAGAAACCCCGTTCTTTGCAAACTACGGTTTCCATCCACGTTTCTTTCCTTCTGTCATTGAAACCTCAGAAGTCCCTGCAGCGGAGGACTGGCTGCAAGAACTCACAGCAGTACAAGAACTTTTACACCAACAACTGGATCAAGCCAAGGAGGACTACAAACGCCACGCTGACGGCCATCGCCAGCCGGGCCCCGAGATCAAGGTAGGAGATCGGGTTCTGTTGTCCACTCGCTTTTTGCCCTCCCACCGTCCCTGCCGGAAGTTAGATTCCCGTTTCATTGGTCCCTACCCAGTGGTGGCGCAACTTAACCCCGTGACTTTCAAACTCCAACTTCCGCGCTCCATGCACATTCATCCGGTGTTCCACCGTTCCCTGCTCCTTCTGGCGGATGGTGTACGCCCCGACGTGAGTCGGCCGCCCCCCGCCCCTGTTCTAGTGGACGGAGAGGAGGAGTTCGAGGTTCAGGACATTTTGGATTCTCGCTTCCATCACCGCCGCCTTCAGTATCTCATTGACTGGGTGGGTTTTGGCCCCGAAGAACGCTCCTGGGAAGACGCTTCCACAGTCCATGCCCCCGACTTAGTCCGCCGCTTCCATCAGGCCTACCCTACCAAGCCGCGGCCCCGCGACTCGAGGAGAGGGGCCCTGTTTGAGGGGGGCCTTGAGGGCGGGGATAGTGTGATGACTCATGGGCCTTGTAGTCCTGTTCCTAGTACTATTGTGGCAGACGAAGAGGAAAACATGGGGTTTTTGCCGGTTCAGCAAGAGCCGGAGTCTCTTCACCTGCAGGATATTGATGTTTGCCCTCAAGAATTCATCCAAACAGGCCTTGGGCAGAACTCCCCCCCCCCCCCCCGTTTTCCAGGAGGGAAAATTATTCTAAAGATAGGGGAGTCAGGGAGGCTAATCGGAGAAGCCTGAGAATCGCTGCCAAACAAATGGCTGATTAGGTCTGCTTCCCTTGGGAAATTCTAAGGAGTCATGCATCTGGACAGAGTTGGGTTTCGCTTCTTGTTCTCTAGGGAAAGAGTTCTGTTGGCGGGAAAACGAGACCCAATATAGGTGTTTGGCGCGAGGGATTCTTTGCGGAGTCAATTGATCAGCTTGAGGAGAGAGATCGTGTGTGGACTTCGTAATCCCAGTTCCTTGCTTCCCGGATCAAGCTTCAAGCCTTGCCTTGTCTCACGGTTTTACCACGGACTCTGTTCATGCTTCATGTTCGTCTTGCCTCCAGTCACGGATCTAGTCAAGAATCAAGTTTATTTCCAGCCTTGTTGTCAAGCTTCATTGGACTTTAAAGACTCTGTTATTTCCCCACACTATTGCTTGGCAAAGTGTGTGTTTCGGTCAAGTGGATTAAAACTTTGAACTCTAATATCTTATATTGGACAATACATTTCTGGACTATATTTGACCTCATCTGAAAGGTCTGCTTCTGAACTATATTCTTCACTTGTTTTTATTGATTTTATATATTTCTTTAATAAAGATATTAGATAGAGACTGGCCTCTGTGTAAGGTTATTGGTGCTCTGCAGCCAGGGTCCTGACACCAGATGTATACATCATACCGTAGTTCGAAGTTCTGTTGTTTCAATTGAACCATATTTGTCCTAACCATTTGTCTTAACATTAGAATGAGAGTGAACACTATGGTTAATCAAAGACCAAAACAGAAGATTCTGATCTCCTGCTTAAATTGTTGTTAACTACTATCAAATCAACTTTGACTTATGATAACCTTATGAATAAGAGACTTCCAAGTCACTCTGTCATTAACAGAGTGATTTGGAAGTCATAGGAGACTTAGGGCCACCCACCCCCCCACCCCCCGATTGCATTTATCCATCTGGAATGGAAACTTCCTCTTTATTTTCTACCTTACCTAGTATGATTGTCTTTTCTATTCAGTCTTCTCAGGATAAGGCCAAATTACAATAGCTTTGGTTTAGTCATCTTGGTTTCTAGGGAGAATATAGCTTGATATACTCTATTTATTTGTCTTTTTAGCAATCCATGGTATCTGTGGAACTTTTCTCCAGCACCACATTTCAAACGAGTTGATTTTCTTTCTTTCAGCTTTATTTTCCTCATGGTTATGTTAAAAAAAGATGGAGAAGAGACAAGTACATGGGTCCAAGATTTACACTGTCACAATAAATGGTGGAAAAAATATATATATAGAAAAAAACAATTTGCTAGCTGGTTTAGCTTTCTTGGTTTTTTTAATGTCACTGAATGTCATGGGAAACATTACATAGTCCATATGAAGAAAGGATCAGTGCCCCGTTGTTTCTGAAACTACAACTTATGAAAACTTTGGGGAAGCAAAGTGGTTTTTACTGTGCAAATTATAAGAAAATGTGACAGTTGTTGTGTAAATGGCCCTCTTGTGGAAAAAGCTATAAATCATCAGTCAGAACACTAGATTCACTTTCAAAGTTAAAACAGTTTTAATAATGCAAATATTTCTTGGCGAGCCAAGATCTGATTTTACTCTGAAAGTAAAGAATAAATGAAATATTTCTGATTTAATATTATGCTTATCAAGGCAAGGACAGAGGCATTACATGAAGTCATCTTAGGTTTGATGAAATTCCCATGAAAAGAGGTCAAGAGAGGATTGAGAGTTGTATAAAAATTGCATATGAAAGTGTATGTGTATATAAATAATTAAGACAATTTGAATATAAATACAAAGCATTTAATTATAGTAACCAGATATCATGATCTGTTATCTAGGTACTTACTGCTGACAAGTAATTTTGAGGGTTTTGCAGTCCACATTTTTACAGCTTTTTGTCTTGAAGTCAGACTTTCCAAGTGTCTTATACAGACTAAGGGAAAGGAAAAATGAGTGAGCAACATGAATAAATGGGAGGGCATTTTGCTTAAGGTGTCTCCACATCCTTAGTATGTTCTATCATTTTTTTTTTTAAAAAAACCACCTTTTCCAAAAAAAATGTTGTGCAACTGCTAGAGATCCAGTGGGATGTAGTGGTTTGAGTAATTGACTAGGACACTGGAAGATAATGTTTTATATCCCCGCTTGCCAGGCAAATCCATTGGGTGATATTGGGCAAATCACAGTTTCTGAGCCCCACGAAGGCAATGGCAGACCTGCTATGAACAAATCTTGCTGCGAAAACTCAATGAGCCTTAGAGTTACTATAAGTTACAAACAACTTGGAGGCCTACAACAAGTTGTGCTAGATCAAAGTTGGGCAACTGCATGGGGGCCACAGACAAATTTCCTCCCAGATTCTCCACAGTGCTCTCCTCACAAGATCAAATGTCACGGCTTTCATCCAGAGTAATTTTCTAAATGGTGATTGGAAGTAATGTCACATCACTTTCTATCATGAATTTTAAGGAAGACTGAACCAAAGAGGAATTCAAATGAATAACCAACATATGTAGGGAAAAGGTTCATGAGGCTAAAGTGCACAAATGAGCTCAGGCTTGTGAGAGAGATTAAAAACAATAAAAAGTGGTTCTTCGGTTATGCCAGTAGAAAAAGAAGAACAAGGAAACAGTAAGGCCTCTGCATGGAGAAAATGGTGGCGTGCTGACTATTTATTTATTTATTTCTAACATTTATATCCCACCCTTCTCACCCGAAGGGACTCAGGGCGGTTTACAGTAAGGGATAGAGAAAAGGCAGAACTACTCAACACCTTTTTTGCCTCAGTCTTCTCACAAAAACTGATCAGTTTTCAACATAAGCAGTATTGAATGGACGAAGTAATAGGGAAAATGCAACCCAAAATAGGTAAAGAAGTAGTGCAGGAATACCTGGCCACTCTTCAAGTCTCCAGGACCAGATGAATTACATCCAAGAGTATTGAAGGAACTAGCAGAAGTGATTTTCAGGAAATGCTGTGAATGTAGCGTATCTTGATTTCAGTAAGACCTTCAACAAGGTCCCCCATGACCTTCTTGCAAACAAACTAGCCAAATGTGACCTAGGCAATGCTACTATTAGGTGGATCTAATCGGTTAAGTGACTGAACCCAAAGAGTGTCCATTAATGGTTCCTTTTCATCCTGGAAGAAGTGGACTGCTGTAGGGTTTGTTGTGGGCCCAGTACTGTTCAACATTTTTATTACTGACTTAGATGAAGGCCTAGAAGACATGCTTATCAAGCCTGCAGATGATTCCAAATTGTGAGGGGTAGCTAATATTCCAGAAGACAGGATCAGAATTCAAAACAACCTTAACAGATTGAAGAGTTGAGTCAAAACTTACAAAATGAATTTCAACAATGACAAATGTAAGATATTTAGTTGAGGAAAATGAAATTAATGTCAGGGTATTGTGTGTTGTGAAATGTTAAAATCAATCTGGATTCAGCAATTATGGAGTTAATGAGAGTCTGCTATGATTGATGTATCACAGGACCAATGGGGTCAAGTGTGTTTTGACCGGGACTTACTGTCTGGTTCCTGGGGAATGTAGTGGGAGTTAGTTTCCTGTGTAGAGCGGAGAACAGCGATGAGCAATGTGCTGTGTGTGTGCATGGGTGCTTTCGGCAAGCACTCATGGAGGAGAAAGGACTGATTTGCTCTATCTGTAAATAGATCATGTAAATAAAGTTGTTTGCCGTTGGACTACCAACTGAACCCTCATCTACTGGAGTGAGTTTGTCCAGTGCTGTTTTCCACACGGGGAAACAGTCTGGAGAGAAGGAGGTGAACCGGGATGGTGAATTTTTGGATTTCACTCTGCTACCCATCATCCCCGCTGACATTGGGTTATGGGCCCAGCACGCTTCCGCTGCGCAGTGGATGGAGATGCTGATGGCTGGTGAGCTTTCAGCAACTGTGCGGCCGTGAGAGGGATTCCAGAGACGGAGAGGACCCGAAAGAGAGCTCCAGTGAAGCTGCAGGAGAAGATTGTGACCGCCTGAGTCTGCACTTGAGTAAGTGGCAGTACGGCTTAATCTCGGGGACCGAGGGTCACGGAGGCAGCTGATTCACCGGGAGCTTGGGGTGTTGAATCTTGATGGCTGAGATGGCTGGGAAAAGCTTCATTTACAGCATGGAAAAGCTGTCTGATGATAATTATGCTTTGTGGGCAGTAATGATGCGGTCTTTGCTGGCATCTGAGGATTTGGAAAATACCCTCAATGGAACAGATCAAAATGCTGAGCACAGAAGGAAAGCCAAAGCATATTTGATACTGTGCCTCCAACCAAACCAACTTGTCCATGTGAGAAATAAGGACACTCCTGAAGAGATTTGGCAAGCTTTAAGAAATGTCCATGAGAGAGAGACTTGCATGTCTCAAATGATTTGGGCTAAGAGGCTGTTTTCAGCAAAACTTGTTCAGGGCCAAGATGTCAGAAAACATTTGGACAATGTAAAGCAATTATTGATTGGAGCTGAGGAAAGAGGCCTACAATATTCTGAAGCACAGAAGTGTTATCTGGTGCTGTGCAGCTTGTCTGAGGACTGAGACTTTCTGGTACATTCTTTCCAGAATGTGAGAGTCCAGGATTTAACTTTGGATTCAGTGTGTGGGAGAATCCAAGAAGAAGTGGACTGGAGGGCATTTGAACAAGCCCAGCAGCAGACGATGGCGCAGTGCGACCAGGAGGGGGCGCAAGTGGCCGGCTTTGATCCTGATGGTGTTCCTGGGAATCGTGAGGAGGTTGCAGTACATCAGGTCAAAACACGGCAGTTTTGTCTGCAACAGGCCGGGGCATTTTGCCAGGAGTTGCCCAAACAACAAGGCAAGAAGTTCTCGTGGGAACAGAGGGGCTAAGAATTTGTCTACAATAACTAAGCCCCAAGTGTTTATGGCTGCGGTGAATGGAAGGATCACCGAAAAGAACAAGTGGTATTTGGACTCAGGTTGTACACACCATGTTGTTACAAATCTTAAACTTTTGAAAAACAGAAGGGATGTGTCTGGAACAGCAGTGACTTTGGCTGATGGAACTGAGAGGAAGTTCAACAAATGTGGCACTGTGTTCATTCCTTGCTTGAATGTGGATTGGGAAAATGTACTTTACATCCCAGAATTGAGTTCTAATTTGTTAAGTGTGGCTACCTTAACTGAGAACGGATATAGAGTAATTTTTAGCGGAATCTATTGCTATATACAGAGAGATGGACGAGTAGTCGCAAAAGGTGTAAAAAGGAACAAAATGTATATGATGTTTGACAAAAATAACTTTCCAGATGGGGCACAAGTCTATTGTGTGAAGCAGAAAATTATGCATGACAGGTGTATCCATCATCTTCACAGAGCGATGGGTCATGCACGTGTAGAGGTGCTCAGAAAGACTTTAGAAATATGCACAGATTTTGAGTGTGAGAAATGTGAAAATATATTAGACTGTGCAGTTTGTTCAGAGATGGGAATTGAATCAAAAGAGCATCCAAAAAGATCTGGAATTAAGACCCAGGAAATGTTTGAAATGGTCCATCTATATGTAACAGAATCTGATGTAAAAAGCCAGGGAGGTTCTCAATTTACTTTGCTGTTAGTAGATAGACACACGAGATTTGGATATATTTACTTCCTTAAGGATTTGAAGGAAGCTGTTGTAAAGGTGTCTAATTGGATAGACATGGTTCAAAGGGTCTATGAACAGCATGTAGGTCAAATAGTTTTTGACAAAGGAATTAATGTGTGTAATGAAGAGATGAAGGAACTGTTGAGTGAAAGGAATATAGGTTTTAAAAATGTAAAATCAAATAAGTCAAATGAAGAAGGTGTGGCTCAAAATAGGATGAAGCAAATTCTTCACATGAATGAGTGTTTA
The DNA here is from genome assembly GCF_035594765.1 of Anolis carolinensis. Taxonomy (NCBI): domain Eukaryota; kingdom Metazoa; phylum Chordata; class Lepidosauria; order Squamata; family Anolidae; genus Anolis; species Anolis carolinensis. The sequence continues at coordinate 347,613,863 of NC_085841.1, forward strand.
ATTAGAGATTCCAAAAGCTCAACTAAGAATTGGCCAGAGTGTTCACACACAAGTAATTACATTTTAAACAGGTTATGGGATGAGGAATTGGATGACATCCCATTTCGGAGAATGTACAAAAAATTTCCAAATATAGGATATCTAAAAGTATATGGTCAAAATGCTAATGTATTAGTTCCAGCCAACCAAAGGAAAAAGGGGGAGCCTAAGTGGAGAAAGATGCAGTTTTTAGGCTACTACCAAGACAAGCTTAAATTTCACAGTGGTCTTGGGAGGCTTATTTTCTCAAAGAAGGCGTTCTTTGAGAAGGATGAAGGCTGGGACAGGTTGCATTTGAACAAAGAGATGTTGTTTAATAACAATTCCACAAAAGAAGCGGAGGTACAGAAAGCTTCAGGTGGAGGGGGTTCTGTTGTTGAAAAGGATATGCAACGAACCATTAAGGAGGAGATGGTTACTCCAGTGAAACATGGGGAAGTACAGACTCCCCAGAAAAGTCAGAAGAGAGGGGGTAAAGGTAAAAAATCACCTAAGCTTGAGAGTGAAGAGCAGGTGACAGAAAAAAGTGAAGATATATCTCTTCTTGAGACCGAGATTGAATCAGTTGATCAGTGGTCTCCAACTTGTCAATTGGCACAGGTGTTGCCAAAGCGCCAGAGATGCAAAAACATTGTGCCTGTTTATTAGTCTGAACGGAAGTTGAAATATGTACATATGTTCAGAGAGAGTTAAATCAGTTTTGTGAATAATTGTGATGAAAAATAAAGATGTAAAAGAGATAGAGAGTGAGAGAAAGAACTCTAGAGTTTTTTGGGTGAAGTTTGATTATGTAATGAATTGGTTTTAAGAAATTGGATTTTAAGAGAAATTGAAATCCATGGTTAAGCCAGCAGTGGTTGCAATATAGTCTGGCAGCATCAAATGAATCTATGTGGCACAATGAATTAAGTTTTCAGAGGTTGGGAATACTATTGATTAATGAAGTGAAGCATCAGTGTATTAGGTTATGGTTCTGGCATCGATTGTGTTAATAAAGATGCAAGAAGAGAGTTGATGTATTGTGATCAAAACAATTTACATGTGATTGAAAATGACTGTATGTATACATGTTTTATCTTGTGGAAGTTCTAGAAAGATTGATCAAATGTGTAGAGTGTTAAAGTATATGTAGAGAATTGATTTGAACATTTCGGAGGGGAATTGTCAGGGTATTGTGTGTTGTGAAATGTTAAAATCAATCTGGATTCAGCAATTATGGAATTAATGAGAGTCTGCTATGATTGATGTATCACAGGACCAATGGGGTCAAGTGTGTTTTGACCGGGACTTACTATCTGGTTCCTGTGGAATGTAGTGGGAGTTAGTTTCCTGTGTAGAGCGGAGAACAGCGATGAGCAATGTGCTGTGTGTGTGCATGGGTGCTTTCGGCAAGCACTCATGGAGGAGAAAGGACTGATTTGCTCTATCTGTAAATAGATCATGTAAATAAAGTTGTTTGCCGTTGGACTACCAACTAAACCCTCATCTACTGGAGTGAGTTTGTCCAGTGCTGTTTTCCACACGGGGAAACAGTCTGGAGAGAAGGAGGTGAACCGGGATGGTGAATTTTTGGATTTCACTCTGCTACCCATCATCCCCGCTGACAATTAAATGATACAGAATGAGTGATGCCTGGCTTGACAACAGTACATATGAAAAAGATCTTGGAGTCTTTGTGGACAGTCAGTTGAAAATGAGCAAATAATGTAATGCAGCAGCTAAAAAAGCCAATGGGATTTTGTTCTGCATCAGAAGGAGTATATTGTCTAGTTGAGGGAGGTCATGGTGCCTTATAATTCCACTTTGGTCAGACATCATGTGAAAAACGGTGTCCAATTCTGGGTATTGACAAGCTGGAATGTGTCCAGAGGAGGGCAGCAGTAGGAAGAACCTCCTGCTGTAAGACCTGTTCAACTGTGGAACTATCTGTCACATAGTATAGTGGAGACTACTTCTTTGGGGGCTTTTAAACAAAGACTGGAAAGCCATCTGTCAGGGGAACTATGAATGTGCTTTTCCTGCATGGCAGAGGGTTGGACTAGATGACCCATGCAGTCTCTTCTAACTATGATTCTATGATTTTATGAAAAAATGGAACTATTCAGGTGAGGACTCTGGAGTTTATGAACGTGGGGATATTGGTGGATGGATTGTTGCAAGATGTGGCGAAAGAGATGTTTAGAACTCTGGGTGGTTTTGTTGTTGTTGTTCTGGCATGTCTTGATAAATTATTAAATGCTATAGAGCAAAGCTGAGTATGTTAACATGGATATTGTTGCTAGATATTTTATATCTTGCTCTTCCCTGAGCTCAGAGCAGTGCACTTATGGTGCTGAGAGCCTCTCCATCCAGACCTTGCTTTAGATCATACATTTCTTAGCGTCTGGAACTGAACTTGTATCATATGCCTTCAAACTATTTCTTTGTTATAACAAAAACAGGATTCTGGCATGAGCATGGTGCAATGTTGCACAGTTCTCTTAAAACAAAAGCTGATGACGTTGTCGTCTTACTGGGAAGATGTGCATTTTGCAGGAAGCAAACATACTCACTTACTGGTATTTTAAAATCTTCCTGGGGTGCATCTAAGCTATTTGAATGACAGAGATTGGCTGGGGCACATCTTTGTTTTGCTCATAATGGAAACCATATCATTATGTCATTACTATAGATCAGTGATTCCCAAAGTGGGCGCTACCGCCCCCTGGTGGGCGCTGCAGTGATCCAGGGGGGCGGTGATGGCCACAGGTGCATTTGGGGGTGGTGAATAACTGTATTACCTTTCTATTTTGAGTTCAAAAAATAGGTTAATAATTTCAAACTTCAATGTTTCTAATTTATACCTTTCTTTACTATATTTTACGAAAAAGGTAGAAACATTCAGACATATATATTTCTGTTTAATTGCTATTAAAAATTTTAAAAAATTAATTCCCAGGGTGCGCTGAGTAATATTTTTTTCTGGAAAGGGGGCGGTAGGCCAAATAAGTTTGGGAACCACTGCTGTAGATGAAGTTTTCTTTTTTTAATCTTTGGTTTATTACTGATGATCCTGAGCCTTCTCAGTCACACTATTGGGTAACATTTTCCATATATTCAGATTCATTGCAAGAAAATTAAGCTTTTGTTTGATAGTGCTCCATATTGACATGTGTGGAAAATTTAGGTGCTGGACATCAGTAAATATATTCCTTTTCAGAGCAGATGTTTAAACAACTCCCCTGCCATCTGCAACCTTCCTTTCACTACAGTTTGTAATAGCTCTCCTTATCTGTCTCATCCTATCTATTAGAACCGCTCTCTACTTCTCTTTGGAGTATAACTTTTCATTGTAATTCTGTTTTCATGGTCTTCTGTACTGGGTCAGCCTATGCCTCAAACTTCTAGCGAGGATCAGGGGATGAGTTGTCTCTGGAGACTTTTCAGAGTCATGAGCAGGAGGGAATTCCACACCCACATCTGGATATAAACTTAGCCCCAGAGCCAGAGGCACCAGAGGAGGATGAAAATGTAGCAAGACTACTCTCTCTGGATTATCCTTGGATTTGGCATAATGACTTTGGTGAATATTATTCCCAGTTGTGTTTCTGTATGTTGATGTGGCTGTTAATTGACTATTGGTATATAAAACAGGTATAAAAACCAAACATTTATTGATAACAAATCAACATCTACAAGGCTTGCTAAATAGGCTGATTTTCCTTTTTACAAAATACAGCGGATGCATCTTCTGCAGAATCCAATGTAAACATTGCATATTCTTGCTAACAGATTTGTGTTAGTGTCTTAAATAGCCAAAATCTAGGGACCCTAACACTGAGTTAAGGGGCCCCCATTTGGGGCCAGGTCCCACAGTTTAAGAAGCAGTGATCTATGCCAGCTGGTTTTCCACTTCCTTGAGGAGAGCAGATTTCTATTAAATCTGTATTCTACATCATTACCATATTCTGCACCAACTCTAGCTTCAGAGAAAACGTTTGCTATATGATTTCCTGTGTTCTGTTTTTGTGAATCAATTTATACTTTTTAATATAAGTTCCTAAGAAAATAAGAAGTTGGTCAGACCATAATAACCAGATGCCTCTAAGATGCCCACAATAGACCTATCTTACAGTATTGTTCCTCAGAAGTTAGTATTCAGAGACATGCTGCTATTAATTAAAGAGTGCATAGTCATCAAAACAAGAAGCTACTGAGAGCCTTATCCTTCTCAAATTTGCTTAATCCCCTTATATTAGAAGTACCTGTTTGTGACAACTGGCTTCATGGCTGTGCAAATTATGTTCTCCCAGGACATGGTGAATCTGGTGATGTCCAGAGCTTAGTAGTAAATTTGCTTGAGGATTTAAGAGCAGCTAGAACTGGAAGAGATTGGCAGATAGATAGAAGGAAAAAACAGAATTGTTTCCTGTCAGCTTTAAGGTGGAAAAATCATAATACACAAAAGTACTAATAGTTCCTGACAACCATATGTTTTGGCAGAGAAGCAAATGAAACACCCTTCAAAACTGGGATAAAAAACACAGAAACACAGTATATTCCAAATGTTTAAAATATGTTGACTTGCCCTTTAACTTTCAGATACTCCTAAATGGGATGATTAAATGATAGACATTCATCTATTTCAGGGTAAGGTTATATACACTAATCTGTTTTCACAGAAAACCTGAGTGTGATGATAATTTTAGGCTAATACTACAAAAGAAGAAGATGCAGCCTTTGTGAATTCTTCTTTATTTCCCGAGTATTGTTTAGACATATTAAGAAATGTGGTTGGAGAATACATAGGAAACATTGGCTCAAGGAGTTACTATAAATTAGGAACTACTTCCCATTGCATCCCCACCCCTGTAGATTTGGGGAAAACAAGATTTTCATCTGCACCAAACAAACTCATAATATGTATTATTCATCAAAATATATAAAGCAAATTAAAATTGTGAAAACACATTTGGCATCACACCTTGAAGTGAACTGTTTATTAACATCATTAATTTGATAAGATAACGGCAATGAACCGAAGATAAAATTCGAATCCTAGTAGCTGAATTTCCTGTGGCATTAATTTACTGCTCTGGAAGGGTTGTTTACAAAGACGATTGGTATTAAGCCACAGGATTGTGTGAAGATTACCACATACAATTAAATTTAGAAAAGAGTGTATCCATGGGAACCAAAACTGCCTTACTTGAGACGGTATGCAAATCTTTATTTGCTTTGAGAGAAACATTCAGTGTCCTTCCTGCGCTGTATCCTGTGTCAGCAACAAAATATATTTTAATCTATGGAGATTAGCTAATCAATGGGGTGCATGACTTACCATTTTCTAAAAGCCCTAACAGTTGGAGCAAAGAAAGACAGTGGTTTCATTTTAATTATTGAGTGTCTGACTGTTGGGAAGACACCCCATATCTCCAATGGTGTACATTATGTTATTTGCATAATTCACCCAACAATCTCATAATATGCCATGTTTACCTGAACTGCATTAACACGGCAGGTGGCAGACTAAACAATAGACTATTTTACACTTGTGTCATTTCATTTCAGTAGACTTTGGTTGAAAGATGAGTGGAAATTCTTAGGGCGCTTAAGAGCTGATTATCAGTTTAATAGCACTTTCTCCCCACTGCTGTGTCAAGTATAAGATCACTTTCTAAATTTGTTCTCGACAGCAAGCGTGTTGTCTTTGACACCTTTGGTTCTCATTTATTTTTCTGCATTTTGGTTGTCTTTATTTTGGTGCATTTTACTTGTTTACTTGTTATTGTAATGTCCTGCCCTGTTTCTGTTTATCTCTGCAGCTACTAAAAAACTCTCTGGTTTAAAAATTCCTCTAACTCTTTTTAATTTCTTATGAGAAAAACACTGAGTTTGGAAACATTACTTTTTTGTACCACAGTTTACAGAATCCCTTATTCAACATGGCTAGTGGCTAAGCAAGTTTGTATACTCTGGGAATTGTAGTTACTGTATCTGTTGTTCTAAGCTCTATAATGAGATGTTAAATGATTAATATCCCACTGCAACCCCATGTTCTTCTAAATCAGAAATGGGCAATAGGTGGCCTTCCAGCTATTGTTGGGTCCCAACTACCTTAGTTCCTCACCAGTGCCCACAGTGGCTAGAGGTGATGGAAGTTACTGGCCAGCTGCATTTAGAGGGCCACTAACAGCTCACCCCTGTTCTTATCTAATAGCTTTTTGTAAGATGAAATACCAAAGGGTGATCTTCTTGTACTGTGGATAGTGATAGGGAGAGTACTTCCTTTTCTCCTCCTAAGACCCCTACACCCTTTTCATGTCTCCTGACTTGAAAGCAAGAGAAAAAAAAAATCTAGGGGTCTTACATAGTAGACCACAATTTAAGCATGAGACAACATTTTGACACAGTGGCCCAAAATGCTGATTCAATTGTATCAGCAGAACATATGGTCTCATAATAAAGCACTGGTAAAGTGTCCCGCTTTGCTGGGCTTCTGGGAGGAAGCAGGGAGCAGCGAGGCAAATTGGTTGCCCTGTTTGCAGTTCCGACTCGGCGACAGTTTCCCCATCACATGGGGAAAGTGTTGCCAGCACAACATTGGAAGGCTCTGGCGATGCTTTCCCTCTAGTTGGAGGAGGGGCTTCCACAGGAAGCGCCCTTGCATTGTCTGATGGGCAGTGAGCCCATCCGTCCTCCAGATGGGATGGAACCATCTTAAGGCGCTAAAATCACCCCATCTGATGAGGTGGATAGTGTCCAAATAAAGGGAAGTAGTAGTCTCTTCTGCTATGGTCAGACCTCACATAGAATGCTGTGTCCAGTTCTAGACACTACATCTTAGGTAGGATACTAATGAAGCTGAACCTATCCAGAGAAGGGCAACCAAGATGATCAGAGATCCAGAAATCAAGCCTTACCTTGGAAGTTATTTTTAGCTTGGAGAAAAGAAAACTGAGAGGAGACATTATGACTATCCTTTAATGTCTGATGAGATGTCATATAGAAGGTCAGGCAGATGTGTTTTCTGCAGCTCTAGAGGCTAAAACATGAACCAATTGATTCAAATTAAAGTAAAAGAGATTTAATTTATTCGGAAGAGCTTCTTTAGTACAGTATAAGACTGTACATAAAGAACACTAGTACCACGTTTCCCTAGGTAAGGGAGTGTATTCTACAGGATCTGTTATCATGGGAGTGACAAATCCACACTGGCTTTTACAACCGTTCCTCCTGCATTTGCTCCAAGTTGAACAAGGGCATTGTTGATGCTCAACTAGAGTTCAGCTCTGCCAAAGGTCTTGTATTCAACTCAGAACAACTGCAGGAAGAGAGGAAGTAAATTCCATAGTGGATGCAAACTCTTATTTAGCATATCCACTGGGTTCACCTGAGCACAACTAACACTGGGAAGAAAATTCTCAAAATGTTTCCATACATTTGGTTCTATTTTCCATTACTTTATGTATATAACTCAGTCATTTAAAGGTAAAGGTTTCCCCTGATGTTAAGTCCAGTCATGTCTGACTCTGGGGGTTGGTGCTCATCTCCATTTCTAAGCCGAAGAGCCGGCGTTGTCCGTAGACACCTCCAAGGTCATGTGGCCGGCATGACTGCATGGAGCGCCGTTACCTTCCCACCAGAGTAGACCTATTGATCTACTCACATTGGCATGTTTTCGAACTGCTAGGTTGGCAGGAGCTGGAGCTAACAGCAGCCGCTCACGCCGCTCCCGGGATTTGAACCTGGGATCTTTCGGTCACCAGCTCAGTGCTTTTACACACTCTGCCACCGGGGCCAGGCATTTACTCCTATCATTTTCTGACATAATTTCCTATCCATCTCATATCTCACACTAAATCTTTAACACAGGTGTGTTTCAGCTTCCAATGGACAGGACAGGACTGTTAAAGATAATGAATACTTGTACTTTTCTCTGCTTTATCAAGTTCACAAATGTTCACATTATTGTAGGAGGCTTTCAAATTCACAGTGGCCATTTTCCTCCCTCTCTTTTCTCTCCCTACAACAAAGTCCAATATCTTTCTTTTCACCCTTTCTACATGTATCTGTATCTACGGGTAAAACATCTTTCATGTGCTCTCTCCCCACTTCTTTCGCAAATTCTCATTAGGATGAGCATGGTGCTTCCTCTACTGTATCCTCCTCTGAATTTTCTTTAGAAGTGGACCAAGCTGTTTTAATATATTGACCATATTTTCCTTTAGGAGCAGAGCAACAATTGAGACTGTTCTAATAGTTCATTTAATCCTAGAATGGATCTGTCAATTCTTGTATTATTTTGTTTTTAAGAATTTGTTATACTCATCTTCAATTCAAATAGGATTCTCAGAGCAGTTTATGAGATTATAAACCTTTGTAAAACCAATATACCCATAAAACAGTAACCCAGCCTTGAAAATACTATATGGTCACAAAAGCTAATGGCCTGCAAAATTTTGTACTAGTTACTGAACTCTGTTAGATAAAATACTCAGTAGTAGGGATGGTTTTTACTGCTGATTGTATGTGTGCTTATCTTTTGGTGACAGTAGTCAGTTGATTTATTTATGTTGTTTGTGTTTATATGTCTTATCAGTCTATGTTAGTCTTATTCTTTTTTCTTCGTGTACTCTGTGAATTCACACTAATGGAGAAGCTGCGCCTGCGCAGGTTCCGACGGAAACTCTTCCAAGCTGAAGTTCAAATTTTGGCGGTAACCACGCCCCCCTTCCCAAGGGGCATATAAGGCAGCCCCAGGCGCCCGCTCTCCAGTTCCTTTTTTTCCGCCGCAAGGTTCACTTCGGACTCTTCGCATGTCTACTACTCGTTTCAAGCGTTGCACGCAGTGTGCTGCTAAAATTCCTGACTCGGACGGCCACGCCAAGTGCCTCTTCTGTCTTGGCGAGGCTCATGTGGTCAGTACTTGCCGTTTTTGCCTAGCTCTCACGGCTCAGGCCAGAAAGAACAGAGCCGCTAGGCTTAGAGCGGCGCTCTACGAAAAATCTCTCGCGCCAGAACCGACTCCGTCGACGTCGGGTACGTCGGCGTCCTCAGCTTTGAGAGCTATGTCGGCACCACCAACTAAGCCTCCGGCAGCCAAGGCTTCCTCGGTCTCGTCCAGAGCGTCCAAGACCTCCAGGGCCGCTAAACCGGTCAAACCACCGTGTACTGTGACGACGGCGACCGTGTCGACCCGCTCCGGAAAGGTGGGACCTTCCTCGACGTCGAGCTCTCTGGCTTCGGTGACCTCGATCCGCTCTCGTATCGGTTCCCCTCCGTCCTCCTCTGCTATCAAAATAGCCTTTAAAAGGGCTCACGAGGAGTCTCGTCGAGCGCAATCCGACTCAGCTGTGGTTCCTCCCACACCTGGCAAGTCCTTGAGGGTTGCATCCAAGCAACCGCCGGCGAAGAAACGGCTAACTCAGCGCTCCTCCTCCTCGGCCTCCTCAAAGAAAGACCCGCCATCTTCCTCGACAACTTCCTCGAGAAGGTCTTCTCCTATTGTACCAGCCCAGAGGCCTAGAGATGTTTCTCAGTCTCCATTGCACCCCCTGTCTGATGGGGAGCTGCAGGACTCACCCCACCACTCTACCCAAACGGTGGTCAGGGTGCCGGTGCCGGAGCCCCTTGCGCCGCCTCGCTCGTCGCGCCAACAGCTCTTCCCTCCCACCTCGACACCGGAGCGTGGCAGACAAACGGCTCGCCTGGCTCGGGCAGCCCAGGCCTCAGCCTCTAAGGACCTTCGGCCTCCGGCCCTCTCTTCCCGCGAGGCCTTGCCTCCTCCCGAGACTGTGCTGTCTTCTCCCCCTCAGTCCCCCCAAGGGGCTGAGGAGGAAGATGCTGATGTCGACCGCCCAGACTCTGTCCTCTCGGCCTCGGTGGTCTCTCTCGGTCTCGACCTCTCTCCTCCCCACGACGCGTATGAGGCGGACCCGCCTTCTCCTACTGACAATGTTCGCGCTTTCGCTGAGCAAATGGTCAGGATGGCCGACGCCCTGGGTTTGGAGATCAAGCAAACCTCCAAAGCAGTGTCTGACCCAGTCTTCAAAAGGGTGCAGGCCCAAGCTCCGCCGGCCACGCTTCTCCCCTTTCTGCCTTATCTGTTGGACGTTATCCAGGCCTCCTGGAAAAACCCTTCCTCCATTCCTCCGACCTCGAAGAGGATCGAGACTTGGTACCGTACCGACGATGATACCCTGGAGTGGCTCAAACACCATCCCGACCCTAACTCCCTGGTCGTTAAGGCCTCTCAATCCTCAGGTCGTCAGTCGAATACTCCGGCCGACAGAGAGGGGAAGCGCTTCGACGCCGTGGGTCGAAAACTTTATTCCGGAGCCCTTTTGCTTTGCCGCATGGCGAATTATGGAGCCTGCATGGGTGCCTACCAACAAATTATCTGGGAGAAGGCGCAGCCCTTCTTCGCTAAGATGTCGGACGAAGACCGCTCCGTCCTCACTACCCTCCAACAGGAGGCAGACTCGCTCGCTCACCACCAAATACAAATGGCGAAGCATACAGGTGATACTGCGGGTAAAATGATTGCCCACGCGATTTCCATTCGCCGCCACGCCTGGCTGAGGTCTTCGGGTCTCTCCTCATCTTCCAGACAGGTCATTGAGGACCTTCCCTTTGACGCGCTCGGACTGTTTCACGCCGGTACCGATGACAAACTCAAGTCTAATCATGACTTTAAAATTCTTGCGTCTAAATGTGGCGACCAACCTCAACCTCAGCGCACTCGCTGGTTCCCGCACCGTTCCCGCCGTTTCCCGCCGCAATCTTTCAGACACCATTCTTTCAGGCGGCCTTCGGGCTCGAACAATCAAGCCCATCACCAACCTCGCCGGGGACCTCATCCGCAAAAGCAACGCGGTCGATCCACCCCTGCTCCTCCGCAGCCTAATCGGCGTACCTGACGCCAACCCCTGCCAAAGCTCCTCGCCCGCTACCGTTGTAGAGCCCACGCTGCCTCGTCCCTTCGGTATCTTTGCAGACCGACTAGCCCCTTTCTACAATCAATGGGACTCTATTACTTCAGATGCATGGGTTCTCCGCATTGTCCAAGACGGCTACGCCTTAGAGTTCATGGACCTCCCTCCTACAGGTCACGTTCTCCACTCAAACCCTTCCCCAGAGATACTGGCCGAAGTCGAAGCGCTACTGGCCAAAGGCGCTATCCGTCCCTCCCCTCCCGAACTGGACCCTTTAAGTTTCTTCTCCAGATACTTTACAGTCCCGAAAAGAGGAGGCGGGCTACGCCCGATTCTGGACTTAAGGGCACTCAATATATTCATCCGCCCCTCCAAATTCAGGATGGTCTCTATTGCCTCTATCCTCCCGATGCTGCAGCGGGGAGACTACTTTGCCTCCATAGACTTACGAGACGCCTACTTCCACGTGGCAATACGAGAGGCGCACAGACGGTTCCTATGCTTCAAAGTTCTCGACCAAACCTACCAGTTTACCGTTTTGCCCTTCGGTCTCGTCACGGCCCCGAGGGTCTTCACCAAGGTTGTCGCCGCCGTAGCGGCCCACCTCAGGCTACATGGCATCACGGTCTTTCCTTATCTGGACGACTGGCTTCTCGTCGGGCCCGACCCGGTTCTTCTCCAAAATCACGTCTCTTTCACGCTGCGTCTTCTAAAATCTCTCGGCCTCCAACTCAATTCCGAGAAGTCAAATCTCTCCCCGTCAACCCGAATCCGGTTCATCGGGGCCCTCTTCGACTCCGTCGCAGAGACTGTGTCACTTCCGTTCGACAGATTCCTGGCTCTCCGCCACCATATCGCCCTTTGTCGATCTGCCCGGAGGGTCAGAGCCCGTGTCATTCAGGTCCTTCTAGGCCACATGGCCTCCACGGTTCTCACGACCCCGTTTGCCAGGCTGCGCCTTCGGACCCTGCAAAGGTGGTTTATAGACACTTTCAAACCGTTCCACCACCACAACTCCAGATACCTGTCGGTACCGTCGTCCGTCCGCCAGTCTCTCTCATGGTGGATGTCTCACCAAAACGTGTGCAAGGGCCTTCCTTTCCATCCAGCCCCGCCATCGCTAACCATAACCACAGACTCCTCCACCTACGCTTGGGGAGCCCACATGAACGGTCTAACGGTTCAAAATCTTTGGTCCCCGTCAGAGAGGGCCAACCACATAAACTTCCTCGAACTTCTCGCCATTCTCAAAGCCCTAAAAGCATTCCCCCCCCTCATCCGCCACAAGTCCATCCTCATTCAATCGGACAATCTAGTAGCAGTATTCTACATCAACAAACAGGGTGGTACGGGTTCGAGGAAACTGATGCTCCTCTCCTCTCGTCTCTGGATTTGGTGCATAGCCCACGGCGTACAGATCTCTGCAATCCACCTACCGGGCGCCCAAAACGGCTTAGCGGATGCCCTCAGCAGGATGACTTCTTCCTCTCACGAATGGAAGCTCAATCCCGAGGTCCTCGACGGTCTGTTCCGCCTCTGGGGGCGCCCTACTCTGGATCTCTTCGCGTCTCCCCACAACGCTCAGCTACCCCGCTACGGAGCGAGGCTCCCCCCGAACTCTTTCCCCGGCTGCCTAGGGGATGCCTTTCTTCTGGACTGGTCGGCGGAGATGCTTTATCTTTTTCCACCGATTCCCCTCATACCGAAAGTTCTCGAAAAACTTCTCTCGATCTCGGTCACGGCGATTCTCATAGCTCCGGCCTGGCCCCGCCAACCGTGGTATCCAGCCCTTCTTCGCCTCTCCAGAGGATCGTTTCACCCTCTGCCTCTCTCGCCGCACCTTCTCTCACGGGAGGACGGCAAAATTCTTCACCCGGACCTTTCTTCCCTTCATCTCACTGCATGGAGGATTCTTACCTAGCCTCTCTTCCGCAGAATCTGCAAGACGTCCTGCGGGCAGCCCATAAGCCGTCTACTACCAAGGCTTATTCCTACAAACTCTCTCGCTTTCATGCCTTCCTTCGATCCCGTAACGTCGACACCTTCCCGACCTCGGTATCGCTGGTCCTCGACTTCCTCATGACTCTCGTCGAGAAGAAACTTTCTCTTGCCTCTATAAAAGCTTATCTCGCAGCTCTTTCCTGGTCTTTTCAGCGCCACGGCCAGCCATCTCTTTTTTCTCACCACCTGATCAAAACCTTTCTCCGGGGCTACAATAACATCTGCCCGCCGTCGCTACCACCTACGCCGGGCTGGAGCCTCGAACTTGTACTTTCTCAACTGTCTTCTGCTCCCTTCGAACCGCTTGCCTCGACCGATCTACGCCTGCTCTCCTGGAAGTTGGCCTTTCTGGTGGCGATCACGTCGGCACGACGGCCATCCGAGCTCGCTGCCCTCAGAGTCGACGAGCCTTATCTTCGTTTCCACCATGACCGCGCTGTTCTTCGCCCGGACATTACCTTTCTTCCTAAGGTGGTGTCAGCCTTCCACCTCAACCAGGACATTGTCTTACCAGCTTTCTTCTCTAACCCCTCCTCTCCTCTCGAGCAAAAACTGCACCTTCTCGACGTTCGGAGAGCACTTCTTTTCTACAGGGACCGTACTAAGGACATTCGTAAGTCACAAAGACTCTTTGTCGCCTATGCCCAGGACAAGTTGGGTAATCCCATCTCTTCCCAAAGACTGTCCCACTGGATCGCTCAGGCCATTGAGTTGGCCTATGAACTAGCCAAGCGACCTCCCCCTCCTTCCATCCGCCCGAGGTCGACTAGGGGCCTCTCGGCGTCGACCGCCTTCCTTAGGGGTATTCCGCTTGACTCCATATGTAAAGCGGCTATCTGGTCAAACCCTCTCACGTTTGTCTCTCACTACAGGCTGGACAGTAAGGCCCTTAAAGACTCGGCCTTTGCAAGATCAGTACTCTCATCTTGCCTCTCCTGACTCTCAGACGTTTTTTCTCTTCATATTCACCCACAGGTGACTCTCTATACCTCTCCTTCAAGTTGGACGGGGTTTTTTCCCCATACCTGCCTCTAGGGATATGTTTTTTTTTTTCCCATGATTGTATTGAGCAGTTGCTCTGTTGCTTTGTACCGCCTCGTTGGCCCTGGCGGATATGCCAAAGACCAAGATGTGTTTGTCCCTCTCCCCCTGGGAGAGCGTTTATATGCACTACGCAATTGTGTATTTTTCTCTATCATGTTTATTGAAAAATTCCTTCCATGTTATGTTCTTCTTCTATGATGCTCATGTTGCATTGCACTGGTCCTTTCGGACAATTTATTGCACTGGTCCCTTGGGACGGTTATTTTTTCTATGTCCTAATAAACATGTGTTTGGACATTCACTGATTGTCGAGTTTGCCTTGTCCCACCATCCGGGACCTTAGCGTGTTAGTCTCCATTAGTGTGCATTCACAGAGTACACGAAGAAAAAGGACAGGTTGCTCACCTGTAACCATGTTTCTTCGAGTGTACTCTGTGAATTCACACAAACCCGCCCTTCCTTCCCCTCTGGCAAACCTCTCCCTTTCTCGTTGCCTTGGCGGCGTAGGAACTGGAGAGCGGGCGCCTGGGGCTGCCTTATATGCCCCTTGGGAAGGGGGGCGTGGTTACCGCCAAAATTTGAACTTCAGCTTGGAAGAGTTTCCGTCGGAACCTGCGCAGGCGCAGCTTCTCCATTAGTGTGAATTCACAGAGTACACTCGAAGAAACATGGTTACAGGTGAGCAACCTGTCCTTACATCAGGCAACAACACCATGTCATGTCTCCAATAAGCAGAATTAAGTGGTAAACCTTTTCCTGGATTGTTCTCTTTCAGGTTACATGCACATAATTGAATACCTCCTAAATAAATTCCTTTCTTGCATAGTAAACCAAATAAACTTTTCTTAATAAACTCTTGTCCCCATAGCACAAATGGGAGAAGGGAATAGCCACATCTGCACTGTCCAGTGTTTCCCGTATGGGAGGTCTTTATTATTTTTCATAGGAAATCATCTGGCTATGTTCCCTTTGTCTTTAGTGCCTTGTACTTTAAAATGGGCACTTCACATTGTGTGTGAAAATGGCCAGTGAGATTGGATTATGACTGAAAGAAAAATTGCCTTGTTCCAATCAGAGTTTTAGCTGCTGTGTTTTGAACCAAATGTGGCTACTAGTCTGCAAAGACTGTTTCATTTTGTTGCCATTAACCAAACAGGATATCATGAGAATGGTTTTGGGGTTCCACCAGATGTAGCAAATGTATTGAGAGCTAGTGATATTTGTTGCTGCACAGTTTTATTTTAAAAATAGATATGGAAACAAAAATTTTCTATTTTTCTTTATTATTTTTCAGTAGTTCCCATCTCCAGCTGCAGGCTTTTATTTTGTCCCTCAGGAGGGTTTCTTTTTAATTCTGAGACATATTAGGATAGCATGTTTCTTTCTCTTTTCCTCCTTTTTTAGAGTTGTAGTACTATAATGCATCAGTGAAATAGCACTTTTGCACAATAACTTTTAATTCTTAAAAACAAATTCAGAGAAGAGAAAATCTTTCAAAACATAGGGTCACTTCACAAAACATGTCAAGTTGGCGGGGGGGGGGGGGGAGCAATTTGGAAAATCTATAGCATGAATCCAAGAAATATCTCCAAATATCTCTCCCAAACCAGAAAAACCCAAGGACTTATACCACAAGAATGTGCACTTCTTTAGACTAACCTCAGTCTTGAACATCGGTTCCCAACATGAGCCTCGGGAAGTTTTGGACTTCAGCTCCTACAATTCCTAAAAGCTAATAAATGGTTGAGATTTCTGGGAGTTGGCCTCCAAAACAGCTGGAGGACCAAAGGTTGGAAACCACTGATCTAGAAGAAGATTCAGGTGAAATGCAAAATGTGTTTTGGATGTCACATTGGCGTCCAAAGGTAAGATGGAACTAGCTTGAACCTCTATCTGGGAATTTAATCCTCCAGGAATCAGTCTAGAACAGGCTATGAATACTTTCACTCTGGATAGACTAAAAATCAGTCAATGAATGGGTTTCATGATTAATACACTTACCTCTGACTTGTTTTCTGTCATTTTAACTGGTCTTCTCACATTTGTTTCAACAATGAAAGTATTTGCTTTCAAATGTATATAACTGCTAAAGGCAGATATTTTTAAGAAGTTCATGGGCCATGTGGTCCCTTCCAACTCTATTATTCTATTATTCTATGCCACATTTTCAGTATTACTTTCCAAACTGCAATGGCTGTAGACCTTTCAAATATCAGACTGGAGAAATTCACCTCTAAATCTCAGGAGCCCATAACTACAAGCTGTGTAAATTCATATAGATTTTACCTCTGTAACCTTTAGCATCCTAAAACATAGGTGAGAATATCATTTTTTTTCTTTACAGCACTGCATGGTTTAAGTCTTTCCATCTCCCTCCAGTCCTCTTGCATATGAACTCCCTTTTCTTTCTTTAACAACACTGTTTTCTGCACCAAAATTAATGCATCAGTCACAGTTAATGTCAAAACCAGAATTGTAGTTTTATTTAGAAACATGCGTGTATGCTCAGGATTAACTTAATGATACATAGCTTTGGCATCTAAATTATAAATTGGAAAGGGGTGGATATACAGACTAGAGGGGAAAAGGGCAATGAAGGTATGATCCTATGAGTCACTCAGTTTACTAAAATGCACATTGGAATATTCCCTGGCCTATATTAGTGCAACGTTCCCCTTTTTGCTCTTCTTCGATCTCACTTCAGTTCCCACATATTTGGTGCTAAAAGCATCTATCCGTCTTGTGGTTTTTATCACAAGACTTCCCTCTTTAAATCCCTGCCTTGGCATCCTGTGGGATCCTAGATTTAACACAGAAGCATTTTCTCCTTGCCTTCAAAGTCCCTACTTTTCCTTTCCCTTTCCTTAATACCCAATTGTTCCTCCATTTCCACCAGCCCTAAAAAAGACCTTATCCTTTCTGTTTTATTGCCTGTCATCCTTGGAAATAATGCACAGAACACTTGTGCAATGCCATCCCACTTCCTTTAAATCCCTCCTTAAATTCCACATTTTTAAAGGAAGCCTTTTAGCAGTTTTTCTATCCTAACTCAGACTATAGCGAAGCCTAACCAAGTGTAACTAAACTGCATATTTTCCCCTGTTGCCTCCTTAGCTGTTTCTTCTTTTTTCTTCGTGTACTCTGTGAATGCACACTAATGGAGAGGCTGCGCCTGCGCAGGTCCCAACGGAAACTCTTCCCAAGCTGAAGTTTAAATTTTGGCGGTAGCCACGCCCCTCCGTCCCCGGAGGGCATATAAGGCAGCCCTCGGCGTCTCCTCCCCAGTTCCTTTTTTTCCGCCGCAAGGTTCACTTCGGATTCTCATGTCTACGACTCGCTTCAAGCGCTGCACTCAGTGTGCCGCTAAAATTCCTGATTCCGACGGCCACGCCAAGTGCCTCTACTGCCTCGGAGAGGCACATGTCGTCGGTACCTGCCGTTTCTGCCTGGCCCTAACGGCCCAGGCTAGAAAGAATAGAGCCGCGAGGCTTAGAGCGGCGCTCTACGAAAAATCGCTTGCCCCTGAACCCGCTCCGTCGACTTCGGGCACGAAGCCGCCGCTTAATCCGGGTTCGATGTCGGCTTCAACAGCTAAAGCCCCTTCGATCTCGTCTAAGGCGTCCAGAGCCTCCAGATCGTCTAAGGCCGCTAAACCACCGTGCACACTCACCACGGCTACGGTGTCGACACGTTCTGGTCGGGTCGGCCCTTCCTCGACATCGAGCTCGGTGGCTTCCGTATCTTCGGCCCGATCCCATCTTGGGGCTCCTCCGTCGACCTCTGCGATGAAGATCGCCCTTAAAAGGGCTCACGAGGAAGCTCGTCGGTCCCAATCCGACTCAGCGATGGTCCCTCCCACGCCGGGAAAATCCCTGAGGGTTCCATCAAAACAACCACTCGCTAAGAAGAGGGCTACCCAACGTTCTTCCTCTTCTGCTTCCTCCAAGATGGACGTCCTTTCTTCGGCGACTTCTTCTAGAAGGTCCTCTCCGATCGCTCCTGCTCAGCGACCTCGCCAAACTTCTCCTCAACAACTTTCTGATGGCGAGTTGCAGGACTCACCCCACCACTCCACTCAGACAGTGGTCAGGGTGCCTTCTCCTCGACCTGCTGTCTCTCATCGTCCGTCTCGCCAGCAGCTTTTTCCCCCGACCTCGACACCGGAAAGGGGTAGACAGACCACTCGCCTGGCTCGAGCGGCCCAGGCTTCGGCCTCCAAAGATACTCGCCCACAGATGGCTTCTGCTCCTGAGGCTTTGCCGCCACCAGAGACTGTGTTGTCATCTCCCCCCCAGTCCCCTCAAGGGGCTGGGGACGATGAGATCGATATAGATCGCCCTGATTCCGCTCTCTCGGCCTCGGTGGTATCCTTAGGCCTTGATCTCTCTCCTCCTCATGACGCCTATGAGGTGGACCCTCCTTCGCCTACCGACAACATTCGGGCTTTCTCCGAACAAATGATTAGAATGGCCGACACCCTGGGTCTAGAAATCAAACAGACTTCCAAGGCAGTTACTGACCCAGTCTTCAAACGGGTCCAAGCCCAGGCCCCTCCAGCCACGCTGTTGCCATTTTTGCCTTATCTCCTAGATGTCATCCAATCTTCGTGGAAGACTCCTTCCTCGATCCCTCCTACCTCGAAGAGAATCGAGTCTTGGTATCGTACAGATGACGACACTTTAGAATGGCTTAAACACCATCCCGACCCGAACTCCATGGTCGTTAAAGCTTCTCAGTCTTCCGGCCGTGAATCCACTACCCCTGCAGACAGAGAGGGCAAGAGGTTCGATGCGGTCGGTCGAAAGCTCTATTCCGGAGCTCTCCTACTCTGTAGAATGGCGAACTATGGGGCTTGTATGGGGGCATACCAGCAGATCCTTTGGGAGAAAGCTCAGCCCTTCTTCTCTAAATTGTCGGATGAAGACCGGTCCGTCATGTCCACCCTCCAACAAGAGGCCAATTCGTTAGCGCATCATCAAATCCAGATGGCTAAGCATACGGGCGACACGGCCGGCAAGATGATTGCCCACGCCATTGCTATTCGTCGCCACGCCTGGCTGAGATCTTCCGGTCTGTCTTCCTCCTCAAGGCAGGTCATCGAAGACCTCCCCTTCGACGCCATGGGCCTCTTTAACTCTGGCACCGACGACAAACTAAAAACCAACCACGACTTTAAAGTTCTGGCCACTAAATGCGGCGATCAACCCCAGGTTCACCGCACCAAGTGGTTTCCTCAACGCTTTCGACGCTTCCCGCCTCCTTCTTACCGCCATCAATCCTTCCGGCGTCCCTCGGTATCAAACAACCAAAGTCGCCAGCAACCCCGTCGGGCCGCTCAGCCACAAAGACAACGCGGCCGAGCCACCCCCACTGCTGCTCAACCTCTCCGGCGTTCCTGACGCCATCTCTCTTTCCAAAGACTCTTTCTTCGGTACCGATGCAGCTCTCATGCCTCCACACCCCTCCCCTTCACCAAATCAGCCTCATGGTCTCTTTCTAGACCGCCTGGCTCCCTTCTTTCACCGGTGGAAATCTATTACTTCAGATGCCTGGGTTCTCAAAATTGTCCAAGAAGGCTATGCCTTGGAATTCGAAGAACTCCCGCCCACGGGTCAAGTCCTTCTCTCCAACCCCTCTCAAGAAATTCTCGCAGAGGTCGACGCCCTTCTCGCCAAGGGGGCTATTCGGCCTTCTCCATCGGTACAGGACCCTCAAGGCTTCTTCTCCAGATACTTTACGGTCCCGAAGAGGGGTGGGGGCCTCCGCCCAATTCTGGACTTACGCATGCTCAATGTCTTTATACGTCCAACCAAGTTCAGGATGGTCTCCATCGCCTCCATCCTCCCGATGCTTCAACGCGGAGACTACTTCGTGTCTATAGACCTTCGAGACGCCTATTTCCACGTGGCGATTCGAGAAAACCACAGACGCTTCCTCTCTTTCAAAGTTCTCGACCAGACCTACCAGTTCACCGTTTTACCCTTTGGCCTCGCTACGGCCCCAAGGGTCTTTACCAAAGTCGTCGCTGTCGTGGCTGCCCACCTCCGGCTCCAAGGGATCACAGTCTTTCCATATCTAGACGACTGGCTTCTGGTCGAATCCGACCCTGCCCTTCTCCGACGTCACGTCGACTACACCCTCTGTCTTCTAGAATCTCTCGGTCTTCAATTAAACCACGACAAATCTCACCTCACCCCGTCGAACAAGATCTGCTTCATCGGTGCCCTGTTCGACTCAATTGCTCAAACTGTCTCCCTTCCGTTCGACAGGTTTCTAGCTCTTCGCCAACAAATCATTTTCTGCGAGACCCACCGGAGGGTTCGGGCTCGATCCATCCAGGTTCTGCTCGGCCACATGGCCTCCACAGTCTTCACGACCCCGTTCGCCAGGCTTCATCTCCGGCCTCTTCAAAGGTGGTTCATAGACGCTTTCAAGCCATTCCGCCACCCCAACTCGAGGTTTCTCTCAGTCCCGCCTCACGCTCGTCGGTCGCTTCTCTGGTGGAAGTCCCTCTCCAACGTTTGCAGGGGTCTGCCGTTCCACCCGATCCCTCCCTCCACTACCATAACCACGGACTCATCCAACTTCGGCTGGGGAGCCCACATGAAGGGTCTCACTGTTCGGGGCCTTTGGTCTCCCTCCGAGAAGGCAAATCACATAAACTTTCTCGAACTCCTTGCTATCTTCAAGGCTCTGAGAGCCTTCTCACGCCTGATCTCCCAGACATCTGTACTCATTCAGTCAGACAACACGGTAGCAGTCTTTTACATCAACAAACAGGGTGGCACGGGTTCAAGGAAGCTGATGCTCCTCTCCTCCCAGCTGTGGCATTGGTGCATAGCCCGCAACATCCAAATCTCGGCGATTCACCTTCCCGGGATCCAGAACAACTTGGCAGACGCCCTCAGCAGGATGACGACTTCCTCCCACGAGTGGATGCTCGACCCCGAGACTCTTCTTTCTCTTTTTCTCAAATGGGGCTTCCCCACTCTAGACCTTTTCGCTTCTCCCGAGAACGCTCAGCTGCCCCGATACGGGGCAAGACTCCCCCCGTCCTCCTCTCCAGGCTGCCTGGGAGACGCCTTTCTTCTGGACTGGTCGGCGGAACCGATCTATCTCTTTCCGCCCTTTCCTCTGATACCGAAGGTCCTGCAGAAACTCCGGTCGGTACCTACGGCGGCGATCCTGATAGCTCCAGCCTGGCCTCGTCAATCTTGGTTCCCGGCTCTTCTTCATCTCTCCAAGGCGACCTTCTTCACTCTACCTCTTCTACCACACCTCTTATCCAGGGAGAACGGCCAGATCCTCCACCCGGATCTCCCCTCTCTACATCTCACTGCTTGGAGGATTCTCGCCTGACCTCCCTCCCGCAAAACCTACAGGAGGTCCTCCGCGCAGCTCACAAACCGGCTACAACCAGGGCCTACACTTATAAAGTCTCTCGCTTTCGCTCCTTTCTTCGCTCCCGAGGAATTACTATTTTCCCAACCTCGGTACCGATTGTGCTGGACTTCCTTATGTCTCTGGCAGACCAAAAACTTTCTCTTGCCTCTATGAAGTCTTACCTGGCCGCTCTATCCTGGTGTTTTCAACAACATGGTAGACCATCTCTATTCTCCGACCACCTTGTCAAGACCTTCTTGAAAGGATACAACAACATCTGCCCACCGACTCAACCTCCTACTCCAGGGTGGAACCTCGAGCTTGTACTTTCCCAGCTTACTGCCTCTCCCTTTGAACCGCTGGCTTCGACCGACCTACGTCTCCTTTCTTGGAAAGTTGCCTTCTTGGTGGCCATAACCTCAGCGCGCAGACCCTCGGAGCTGGCGGCCCTTCGGGTCGATGAACCCTACCTCCGCTTTCATCACAACCGCGCCGTTCTCCGTCCGGACATCACCTTCCTTCCCAAGGTGGTCTCTGCTTTTCACCTTAACCAGGACATTGTCCTTCCCGCTTTCTTCCCAGACCCCTCGTCTCCCCTTGAGCGGAGACTGCACCTCCTTGATGTGCGTAGAGCACTTCTGTTCTACCGGGACCGTACTAAGGACATTCGAAAGACCCCAAAACTTTTTGTGGCCCATGCCCCAGATAAACTGGGCAATCCTATTTCTTCTCAAAGACTCTCACACTGGATTGCTCAGGCCATTGAACTGGCCTATGAACTAGCCAAAAGACCTCCTCCCCCGTCGGTTCGCCCGCGTTCGACGAGAGGTCTCTCCACGTCGACTGCCTTCCTAAGGGGCATTTCCCTGGACTCCATCTGCAAGGCAGCGATCTGGTCTAACCCCCTTACATTTGTGTCTCACTACAGGTTAGACCAAAAAACTTTGAAGGATGCCGCCTTTGCTAGGGCGGTTTTATCCTCATGCTTGTCCTAACCTTCTGCATTTATGACTTCTATGTGGGTGCTTTTTTCTCATGCGACCCTCTTCTTGTTTTTTCCTGTTTGGTACATGTTTGCACTACTCTCCTGATGATCTGTGCCTTATTGCTACTGCCTTTCCCCTCAGGGGAATGATGTTCTCCTGTTTTTTTCACATGTGCTCTTAAAGGGTTATATCATGCCTGACCGAACTGCTTTCGGTGTTTGGCGTGTGTTTGATGCAATACCTTAATGGGTCCTTGGACCAGGGTTTCTTTGATGTTTTCATGTTTAATAAACATATGTTTGGACAGTTTTCTCGTTGTCAGGGTTTGCTTAGCCCGCCTCCGAGACCTAAGCTTGCTAGTCTCCATTAGTGTGCATTCACAGAGTACACGAAGAAAAAGGACAGGTTGCTTACCTGTAACCATGTTTCTTCGAGTGTACTCTGTGAATTCACACAAGCCCGCCCTTCCTTCCCCTCTGGCAAACCCTCTTCCTTTCTCGTTGCCTTTGCGGCGTAGGAACTGGGGAGGAGACGCCGAGGGCTGCCTTATATGCCCTCCGGGGACGGAGGGGCGTGGCTACCGCCAAAATTTAAACTTCAGCTTGGGAAGAGTTTCCGTTGGGACCTGCGCAGGCGCAGCCTCTCCATTAGTGTGAATTCAGAGTACACTCGAAGAAACATGGTTACAGGTAAGCAACCTGTCCTTATCCCTTGCATTCTGTAATGCATCAGGAATACAAATACTTTTATATACATAAATATTATCATTGGGTTCCCAGTCTGCCGGGGGTAAACATTTGAAGTTTTGGATTCTACCCAAGAACCTAAGTATCAGTGAGGTATCATTAGATCATGTGACATATATCAAGTAGTGTTAATTTTTGTAATTCTGCACTTGTGGCTCTGACATCCATTCTTATGTTTTGTCAGTCTGTTGTGAATTATTCAAGAACACCTGCCATTAATGGAACCACAGTTGTTTTCTTTCTTCAAAGGTGCTGAATCCGAATTTGTATAACTTGATATTTCTTAATCTTGTTATTTGTATTCAATTCTGCTGTCCTCTGAGATTGTCATATTTTATAACTCAAGCTTTCTTTCTCTCTCCCCCCCCCCCCCCCCCAGTCACAGTGATGTCTGGCATATTATGTTTTATGTGTTGGTT
The DNA here is from genome assembly GCF_035594765.1 of Anolis carolinensis. Classification (NCBI taxonomy): domain Eukaryota; kingdom Metazoa; phylum Chordata; class Lepidosauria; order Squamata; family Anolidae; genus Anolis; species Anolis carolinensis. The sequence goes on from NC_085841.1 coordinate 347,637,397, forward strand.
AAGTTTGAATCTTAAGGTCCCTCAGAATGTTTCCATTACCATTTTCAACACCTTTTTAGACTCGTGCTCCTACTACTGTATATACTCATACCTCATGTATAAGTCGAAGACAGATTTTCCGGCTAAAATTATGGATTTTGATATGACCCTTGGATGAATTGTGGTTTATTCTGTGGAAAGGGAAGAGCACTAGTTCCACCACAGGGAGCTATGTAACCCTGCGGGTTGGTGCTTTTTTAAGATTCCCCAGGAACAAACTAAGCTGTTGCTTTTCACCACTGTACAAGAAGGAGAAGGTTCCTTTTTTGATAGGAGTTAAGGTGCAGTTCTCACATTGACTCATCAGTATGTTGACTCAGTTTTTTGGGATCAATTTTTTAGCTAAAAATTTTAGACTGATACATGAGTATATAGGGTAGTTCTTTTCTGATAATAAAATACATCTCTGCGTTGTGTGTGTGTGTAGGTACATATATTAAACATATTGGACAAAATTTACTAAGGCTATTATGAATGTGTAACCCAAGTTATAAATTTGTGCCTGATTCATATTTACAAAAACTAGTTCAGATTGGTTGTTTTTGGGAATATGAAGGAACAGTGAATGTCCCCAGTCTCCACTTACTAGGCATCAGCCACAGCTAGCA